>NC_084553.2:51028450-51368450 GCF_033978685.3 Nerophis lumbriciformis | reverse complement strand
CTGTTTATTGCTGTTCTGAGTGTTGCTGGGTCGGGTTTGGTTTTGGAATTGTATTGTATTGTTAAGGTATTGCTTTGTATTATTTTGTTGGATTGATTAATAAAAAAATACATAAATGAATAAATAAATAAAAATAAAAATCGATTTTTGAAAAATGAGAATCGTACAACTTGAGAATCGCAATTTGAATCCGAATCGATTTTTTCCCACACCCCTACTTTGTATAGTTCAAGACTTACGGTCATTTGAAATCATCACTGCACATCATAATGGCAGCTACAGTTTTGACCTTAAAGATCTAAAAAAATTATTTGGGAATGTCCGGCCAGATTGAAAAGATTAACAGGCCGCATGTGTCCCCCGGGCCTTAATTTGCCCAGGTCTGATGTAATGGCACCATGCAGACAGTAAATATACTCATATTCCAACACTATGAATTGGATTCGGGATCAGAGCTATCTGATAGCAGTCGGTCATTAGTATTACCACACAAACAAATCTACATTACCATCTTGTATTGATACAGTGGCACAAGATAATTAGCCCAAAAGTGCTAAAGAGCCAGGCAGTATTGTGCACACCCTCATAAATACAGATGTTCTGCTGATGCGCAACAGCTGTTTTCCAGCTAACCTCTTCCAATAAATAAAACTGCTGCAACGGTAACAGCGTTCAAGGAAGCGGGGTATGAAAAGCGTGTTAGCCCCGTTAAGGAAATTCAATTGTGCACATTAGACAGCAGTCTGTCAGCGAGGCCGGAACATAATAACATCCACAAAAGGCGTCCTGATTGAAATGCACTTAAAACGGATCATGCTGACGAATGTGATTGTATCAGGGCGCTAATGTGGATGTCCCTCCTCTCCCTTAGCCACTTGAAATCCAATGAAATTCAAATATCCTTTGTTGCTATCTGATATAATCAGCTGGCCAGTCAGCAGGCAAACCCAAGCAGCACAGGAAGGGGTTGAAAGGATTTGGAATAAAAGAAGAGGCAGGTAATCAATTTAAACCCGAGCATCACTCCTATTGCCTTGACCATGGCATGACTGTAGATAACGAGGCATTTAAAGCCCTTTTTTTAATAATAGAAAACTATTTTGATCTTTGAGCTCATAATTACACTAAATTGGACCATAGGGACATTGAAGCAGAAGCTGTTCATTTGACTTCTTTTAAGATGTACACACCAGTGGCGGGCCGTGCGTTTCCCACCTAGTCCTTCAGTGATGTCCGACTTCAATGATTACATCTCAAAATACCATCATTGATGTCACCACATGACCATTGCTGGAGAAATACTACACATAAACACATTTACTAAGCATTGAACCACCTCAACAGTGTACAAAACGGGTTATTTTCTGGCGCATTTAAAAATCAATAAACCTGCATTAGCAATTAAAACATATCTTATGTGGTACTGTCAAAATTGTGAAAAAAAACATTAAACGTGAAAAATATATATATAAATAATAAAATATAAAAAATACATTAACAAATGAAACAAACCCAACATAAATAGGCGAAAATAATAGTACTGTATTTTCCGGACGATAAGGCGGACTTCAAATCTTTTTTTTCTCAAAACGTGACAGTGCACCTTATAACCCGGTGCGCCTAATGTACGGAATCATTCTGGTTTTGCTTACCCACCTCGAAGCTATTTTATTTGATACATGGTGTAATGATAAGTTTGACCAGTAGATTGCAGTCAAACATAAGAGACACGTGTAGACTGCAATATGATGGCATTATGACTCAAGAAAACAACACCAACATTTTATATGTTCCATTGAAAATATAGAACATTACACACGGCGCTCAGAAATCTATCAAAATGTTTTAGCACACCTTTGGTAAGCTATGAAGCTGCACCGCTTGATGGATTGTACTGTGCTTCAACATACAAGTATTTATATGGTGTGTGTATGAGGTAAGACATATTATCTGGCGTTTTGTTTTGCAATATTATGCAAAAGCAACTTTTCTTACTTTCTGGTAGCTGCAGATGTGTATTTGGGATCTGCGTAAGTCCTGAAAAATTGTGCGTGTCCGCCTTTGTAGTCCATGCCGACTCCGTAGTCGATAAGCTTCTTCTTTTTCTCTATCTTCTTGTTATGGGACATTCATCCTCCGCTTTTGCCATTTCTAAAATAAAGTAGTGTAAAGTTCTTACTTATATCTGTCAGTAAACTTGCCATAAAAGCGCTAAAACATACCGGTGTAGTGAGTTTACATTATTCATCCAAGGAACTTTAGTAATTCGAGAGTTCTAGTCAGACACATTTCCAGTCTTGTTGTTGTTTCCGGATGAGGAGATGCTGCTCCGTTATTGATTTAAGTAAAGTCTGAATGTCATTAAAACAGTTAGCTCCATCTTTTGACCCTTCTTCCACTTCCGTCCTTGCACGCTACACTGCTACAATAAAGATGACGGGGAGAAGACGCTGTCTAAGGTGAGCCACGTAAATAAGACCGCCCACAAAAAAGTGCATCCTGAAGCGATTGTTAAAAAGTGGCTTGAAGATGATCTGTAAAACATAATCCATGCAACATTTTGACCAAAGAACCACCATTACATATTATGTAGACCACAGGGAAGTGTTTTCAATTTAGAATAAAAAATAATATGACTCCTTTAATGCGCCTTATTTTCAGGTGCGCCTTATGTCATGTCTGTGTGATCATGTTTTGTTTTAGTCATGTTCGGTTTTGTTTTTGGACTTTTTGTGCACTTTTGTTTGTTTTGTCACCATAGCAACCATTAGTTTTCACCTGTCACGTCACGCACCTGTTTCACATTTTGAGTCACGCACCTGTTTTCACTAATCATGTCTGTATATTTAAGTTCATTGTTTTCAGTTTGTCTTTCTGGCGACATCCGCATTCATACTCTCCACACACCCTTATGACCCTTGCTGCACTTTTTCATGCCGTTTTATCATCCAAGTAAGTTTTCTTTATTCATGCCATAGTTTGCAAGTTTTGTTTCATTGTTCATAGTTTCTGCCGTTGTGCAAGTTTTGTGTTTATAGTCAAGTTTTGTACTTCCGCCCTTGTGCGCGCCTTTTGTTTGCTTCTTTTTTTTGTAGTTATAGTGTTAAAATAAATCATGTACTCCCCTTCACGCCACGTATGGTCCAAATCATTTGCACCACGGGAGAACAAATCACGCCATAGTTCAAGTCATGACACCTTAGATATGAACAAAGATCGAAAATAGGCCATTTATCAGCAGTGCGCCTTATAATCCGGTGCGCAATAAATAAAAAATAACCATAGAAGAATATAAAATGATCACCCGTAAAAGATTTAAATAAATATTATTTTAAATATCACTTTTGTTTTTTCTTCAGTGTTTTAGAATGCCAAGTAAAAACCCTATATTTACCACCAATGTAATATACTGTCATTATTAAAAGGAACAACTAAAAGTACACAAAAAACTTTGGGGTTTTACAGCGACTCCCCTCCCAGGAACAAGCAGTAATCTTCATCCGCCATTTAATGTTATGTCTTTTTATACTTGAGACTGTAAAATTGTAAAAATGTGACTCCAAACTTTGCCTGCACATTAAAGTTAAAGTTAAAGTGTTAAAGTGCCAATGATTGTCACACACACACACTAGGTGTGGCGAAATTATTCTCTGCATTTGACCCATCACCCTTGATCACCCCCTGGGAGGTGAGGGGAGCAGTGGGCAGCAGCGGTGGCCGCGCCCGGGAATCATTTTGGTGATTTAACCCCCAATTCCAACCCTTGATGCTGAGTGCCAAGCAGGGAGGTAATGGGTCCCATTTTTATAGTCTTTGGTATGACTCGGTCGGGGGTTTGAACTCACAACCTACCGATCTCAGGGCGGACACTCAACTCACTCATTAAGAGGTTTTGCGATGGTGACAGTTTAACCCTTAAACCTCTTCTTTGTTTTTTTAACTACATGAATTTTAACAACGCTGAAAATATTGAGGGTTTATTACTGTAGCGATAAAAAAAAACACTACTGGAGGTTGAACTGTAGTGGGAAAAGGGAAGCATGAAAATCAATGTTAAAATTTGTGTATACATATGTCTCCCTTAACGCTTGTACTTTACTTAGCAGTGCATGATGAGAACATTGTACTGGAATTGCCGACACTAAATAGCAACACAGTATTTGTGCTTACTGCGCACAAAGCTTTCCCCTCTAATATATATATATATAAATATATATATTTGCAGTACGTGTAAGCAAACACAAATAGACTGCTGATAAGAAAACACAAAAAAGTGTGCTATTTTTTGTGCCATTAGTGCATGTTTGCTGCTGAGCTGAGCAGTACTCTCCAAGGTAATTCTCCAGAGAGGCCACTAGGGGAGCTTCTAACCCCCCTGAACACAAACTACGGGCAGACACAGCACAACACTACGGGTTGTGGTTGACACAAAAAAAAAGGGGAAACAAAGAAAGAAAACGTGGGCTTACAAGTTTCGAGCATTACTGGAAGCTTTGTCGTTTTCGCATCAAGTCCCGAGCATTAACTTCTCACTGCTGATGAACAAGCCGCACATGTTGTATCGTAAGAGGAATACATTGCAAACACGGAAAGACCTCCCTTTATGTATTACACATTAAGATATTTAAGCTCTTTGTGAGGGTTAAGACTTGGAGCCGTGCCGTGTCATTCTGTGGGGGATGATATGGAGCTTTAGTCATGTCTGTATTAGCGGGATGACTTCCAAAGCCTCTGGGATGGTGTGTTACAAGTGCTAGCTCCACTCAGTCCCCGTGTTGATACCCAATTCTGTCTAGGCCTAAGCGCCAGATGAGCGCCCCAAATAGGCCTTAGCATTCAAAAGGGCGGGTGGTGGGATAAGCCTTACCACGGGGACAGGCCAGTCATTCACTCACAAATCGAATCAGTAGAGGTTTATTGTGAGTTGAAAATAGCACATTTCCCCAAATAGTTGGCCCTCGCCCTCGATTAATCACTGTGTTGATTCACATTAATAAATACCTCAAGTAGGTATGTACTTACCTTTAAAATACCACCAAGTGGTTCAGATCTATTCTGCTTTTTAATGTGTGACGTTGAAGCGGAAATGCACTTTTTGCCTATCATTCACAATCCCTAAGTAAGACAGAAACAAATATGTCTTTCTTTTTTATGCGTTTTAAATTATAAAATACAAAAAGTATGAGGTGGCTAACAATGCAGTAAAACAGGAGTTTTACTGCATTTTTTACTGTTTTACTGCATCCAAAAACCGACAATACTCCAGTTACAGTACATCTCGTGACCTGAATAATAACCAAGTCCGTCCATCCATCCATCCATCTTCTTCCGCTTATCCGAGGTCGGGTCGCGGGGGCAGCAGCCTATGCAAAGAAGCCCAGACTTCCCTCTTCCCAGCCACTTCGTCCAGCTCCTCCCGGGGGATCCCGAGGCGTTCCCAGGCCAGCCGGAAGACATAGTCTTGCCAACGTGTCCTGGGTCTTTCCTGTGGCCTCCTACTGGTCGGACGTGCCCTAAACACCTCCCTAGGGAGGCGTTCGGGTGGCATCCTGACCAGATGCCCGAACCACCTCATCTGGCTCCTCTCGATGGGGAGGAGCAGCGGCTTTACTTTGAGCTCCTCCCTGATGACAGAGCTTCTCACCCTATCTCTAAGGGAGAGCACCGCCACCCGGTGGAAGAAACTCATTTCGGCCGCTTGTACCGTATTTTCCGCACTATAAGGCGCACCGGATTATTAGCCGCACCTTCTATGAATTACATATTTCATAATTTTGTCCACCAATAAGCCGCCCCGGACTATAAGCCGCGCCTACGCTGCGCTAAAGTGAATGTCAAAAAAACGCTGCGCTAAAGTGAATGTCAAAAAAACAGTCAGATAGTTCAGTCAAACTTTAATAATATATTGAAAACCAGCGTTCTAACAACTCTGTCCCAAAATGTACGCAAATGTGCAATCACAAACATAGTAAAATTCAAAATGGTGTAGAGCAATAGTAACATAATGTTGCTCGAACGTTAATGTCACAACACACAAAATAAACATAGCGCTCACCTTCTGAAGTTATTCTTCATTCGTAAATCCTTCGAATTCTTCGTCTTCGGTGTCCGAATTGAAAAGTTGCGCAAGCGTGGGATCCAAAATGGCCGGTTCCGTCTCGTAGAAGTCATCGGGAGTCAGTGTCGCTGTTGTTCTGTGAATCCTGCCTTCCGGAAAGCTCGGACCACAGTTGTGACCGAAATATCTGCCCAAGCATTTACGATCCACTGGCAAATGTTGGCGTATGTCGTCCGAGGCTGTCTGCCCGTCTTAGTGAAGGTGTGTTCGCCTTCGGAGCTGTGTGAAAAAAGCCACCCGGCCTCTTCGCGTAAACTTCCCTTAACCACTCGCTCATCTTTTCTTCATCCATCCATCCCTTCGAGTTAGCTTTTATGATGACGCCGGCTGGAAAGGTCTCTTTTGGCAAGGTCTTCCTTTTGAATATCACCATGAGTGGAAGTTAGCATGGCAAGCTAGAACCACAGTGAAGGATGACTTCATTCCCTGTGGTGCGAATATTCACCGTACGTGCTCCCGTTCCACAGTGCGGTTCAGTTGCTGTGAAATACGGTAGTAATCCGTGTGCGGATGGAGAGATTGCGTCTTTTTATGAACCGGATCGCTTAGTAGGAGCCATTTTGTGGTCTTTACAGATGTAAACAGGAAATGAAACGTACGGTGATATCCGCGCGTTTTTTCTTCTTCTTCCGGGGGCGGGTGAAGCGCTTCCTGTTCTATGGGGGCGGGTGAAGCGCTTCCTGTTCTATGGGGGCGGGTGCTTTCCTTGGCGGTTGCTTGCGTAGAAGAAGAAGCGCTTCCTGTTCTACCGGGAAAAAAGATGGCGGCTGTTTACCGAAGTTGCGAGATCGAAACTTTATGAAAATTAATCGTAATAAAGCGCACCGGGTTATAAGGCGCACTGTTAGCTTTTGAGAAAATTTGTGGTTTTTAGGTGCGCCTTATAGTGCGGAAAATACGGTACCCGTGATCTTGTCCTTTTGGTCATAACCCAAAGCTCATGACCATAGGGGAGGATGGGAACGTAGATCGCCCGGTAAACATACTTGCCAACCTTGAGACCTCCGAATTCGGGAGATGGGGGGGCGTGGTTGAGGTGGGCGGGGTTTGGTGGTAGCGGGGGGGTGTATATTGTAGCGTCCCGGAATAGTTAGTGCTGCAAGGGGTTCTGGGTATTTGTTCTGTTGTGTTTATGTTGTGTTTATGTTGTGTTACGGTGCGGATGTTCTCCTGAAATGTGTTTGTCATTCTTGTTTGGTGTGGGTTCACAGTGTGGCGCACATTTCTAACAGTGTTAAAGTTGTTTATACGGTCACCCTCAGTGTGACCTGTATGGCTGTTGATCAAGTATGCATTGCATTCACTTATGTGTGTGTAAAAGCCGCATATGTTATGTGACAGAGCCGGCACGCTGTTTGTTTGGAGGAAAAGCGGACGTGACGACAGGTTGTAGAGGACGCTAAAGGCAGTGCCTTTAAGGCACGCCCCCAATATTGTTGTCCGGGTGGAAATCGGGAGAAATTCGGGAGAATGGTTGCCCCGGGAGATTTTCGGGAGGGGCACTGAAATTCGGGAGTCTCCCGGGAAAATCGGGAGGGTTGGCAAGTATGCCGGTAAATTGAGAGCTTTGCCTTACCGCTCAGCTCCTTCTTCACGGATCGATACAGCGTCCGCATTACTGAAGACGCCGCACCGATCCGCCTGTTGATCCACTCTTCCCTCACTCGTGAACAAGACTTCGAGGTACTTGAACTCCTCCACTTGGGGCAAGATCTCCTCCCCAACCCGGAGATGGCACTCCACCCTTTTCCGGGCGAGAACCATGGACTCGGACTTGGAGGTGCTGATTCCTATCCCAGTAGCTTCACACTCGGCTGCGAACCAATCCACTCAGAGCTGAAGATCCTGGCCAGATGAAGCCATCAGGACCACATCATCTGCAAAAAGCAGAGACCTAATCCTGCAGCCACCAAACCAGATCGCTTCAAGGCCCTGACTGCGCCTAGAACAGTGGTTCTTAACCTTGTTGGATGTACCGAACAGCACCAGTTTCATATGCGCATTCACCGAACCCTTCTTTAGCGAAAAATAAAATGTTTGTAGTTTTAAATATCGTTCTTGAAAATGGCCTTGCAAATATATATCTGCCACCTAATCAACGTTTTGTTCTCCTTCTCTGCTATCCCGGTCTGGCTACGGCGCAAGTCTCATTAACATCAGGCTACCTAGATAGGCTACTGTCAACAACTTGTGATCTGATTGGCTATCGCAACTGTCTCACAGCTCTGTGTGTTCTCAAATTAATTCGCTAACGGTCCCGATGAGTCATCATCGGCGGTCACTCGAAGCGAGTATGACGATCCTCCTGGTAGGGGGGTATCCCTTTATGGAGGATGCCTGTGCGTGACTTTGTTTAACCTGGGGAGACTGGTGCACAGACAGTCACCACACGATCCTTGACAGATCCAGTGGCATGGAGTCCAAGACGACTGGGGACCCTTTTCTGCTGCAGCCTTCATCCGCCATCCCAGCCGTTGTGACGATCCATAGGGCTAGCAATCATCCTCCGCCTGTTCCACCAATGAGGTCTTGGGTTGTTATTTCCCGATAACTGGGCCCACATGGATGTGGGGGTGCCTTCTTACGCCATCGCAGCCGTTGTGGTAGTTCCTACATCTACCGTCTTCCGCCTGCTCCGCCGTTGAGGTCTTCACCGTATCCCTGGCTAGGGGGCAGTCAGGTACTAGGCCTTTGCCAAGGGCCACCTTGGGTAACAGTAGTAAAGGGGTTAACCTCCTAGTGCCCCAAGACCCCATAGAGGAGCCTCCACCGCCGTCATGCCCAGGACAATGATGAGTATTCAATCACAGGACGCATAAACGTCACGTTCAACGTGAGGCCATCTAGAAGGCCTTACTGACAACAACTCATGATCTGATTGGCTATCGCAACTGTCTGTCAAATGTTTGTCCCCGTTCGGTTTCAGGACACGGACGCCCGCATTGTTGATTCTGAAGGCCTCTGGCAGATTTGGTATAGCATGGCAACATAAGCTAGCTGAATTCTGATTGGATACAAACTAAAACTAAAAACAACAGCACTGGAAAGAGCATAATATGACATGAAGAGAATATGAATACATTTAGATATTTAGGGAAAGTAAATAAAAAAATAGTTGGATCTTTAATTATGATCAAGATTTCTGGTTATGTTAGACCAGCAGAGGCCTTGCTGGCCCTGGCGGCACACCACTGCCTTCACGTGACTACAAGGCACCTTTTTTTGGGACCAACTCTGAACCCGAGTTGTGCATACTCTCTCGATAGACGACTGTGGTTTGGTCAAATGGGAACAAATGTAATTCTCCACTAAACTCCTGGTACTCTTTTCAGTCTGGTAGATTAAGGGGGGAAAAAAAGTCAAAACATCCTCCCTAAGGATTGAGCAAAGGCGCAAAGGTGGCGTTTTGGTTTCGTGCACTGATTCAGACAGTTTAAGCAACGATGTGGCGAAGCAGGACCACAGACATCAACCAAGACAAATTCCAGGTCATGTGTCGTCTTCACAAGTGAAAGCAGCAAGTGCCGCCCCCTCCCCACTCCTTCTCAGAGCATGAGAACACAATTCTCTTTCTGAGATAAATACCGCCCCATCTGTCTGGCACTGTAGCGCTACGAGTGCCAACAGCAGAGCCCTTAAGGAGACACTTAACGTCTGTGTGTATATTTCCACAGTCTGATTGAAGTAAAACACAGCTTTTTAAATGTATCATTTCAAGTCAACGCCGTGCCCCGAATGAAAACACCTTCTCGTAAAAAGCACACTTAATTGAAGGCTACAGGTTTTCACATTCAAGATTTTTTTTGTCTTCCAGATCAATATTCTCAACTTGTTTTCCAACAAATTAAAGCAGTCATTGTAAGACTGATCTCCCGAAGGACCGAGACTGAGAGACTGAAAGCAGTTTTTAAATTTCAAGACAAAAAAAAAAAAGATGGAAACCCAATCCTGAGATATATGGGAATATAAATCAACCAAAAAGAGAGCAGGGATGCTATTTCTGTTTTGAGACAGAATATTCAAAAAGCTGAGGTAGAAAATAACCGCGAGATCACAATTCCAAATGTTCCTCATACATTTGTCCTTATACTATAATATAATTTGAAAAAGTGTGTCACAATAACAACCAGTTGACATACTTTCCATCACGTAAGACAACTCCTCCTGTCAGTCCTGTATTTTCGCCATAAAAACAAGATCTACAGGAAGCTTCGCCGGTACCTAAAAACCTCAATTAGGTTCATCAATATTTGATGGAATCGCTGCAATGTCCCCTTCCTCCCCCTTCCAGAGCCCCTGTGTCTTTAATTGTTGGCCCAAAGCGCTGGAGGCAGACACGACTTGCTCCGTAATGGAAGGCTGTGGTCCCTAACACGATATTGAGTTTAGCTGTCTGAGTGTGCGGCGGATGGAGAAAGGTGGATAAAAGTCATAGGGTGGTGAATAAAATATTAAACATGAAGCGTTAAGGAAGGTGGCCAAACTTGTTTTTCCCTATCAAGGGCCACAAACAGAACTGAAGAGAAATGATAAAAATCAAAGGATGAATGGTCCCCACTTTGATGTGACATGTGTTTATTATACACACTAAAACCAACCTAAGGCAATTAGATATACAGTCGTGGTCAAAAGTTTACATACACTTGTAAAGAACATAATGTCATGGCTGTCTTGAGTTTCCAATAATTTCTACAACTCTTATTTTTTTGTGATAGAGTGATTGGAGCACATACTTGTTGGTCACAAAAAACATTCGTGAAGTTTGGTTCTTTTATGAATTTATTATGGGTCTACTGAAAATGTGACCAAATCTGCTGGGTCAAAAGTATACATACAACAATGTTAATATTTGGTTACATGTTCCTTGGCAAGTTTCACTGCAATAAGACGCTTTTGGTAGCCATCCACAAGCTTCTGGTTGAATTTTTGACCACTCCTCTTGACAAAATTGGTGCAGTTCAGCTAAATGTGTTGGTTTTCTGACATGGACTTGTTTCTTCAGCATTGTCCACACGTCAGGACTTTAGGAAGGCCATTCTAAAACCTTAATTCTAGCCTGATTTAGACATCCTTTACCACTTTTGATGTGTGTTTGGGGTCATTGTCCTGTTGGAACACCCAACTGCGTCCAAGACCCAACCTCCGGGCTGATGATTTTAGGTTGTCCTGAAGAATTTGGAGGTAATCCTCCTTTTTCATTGTCCTATTTACTCTCTGTAAAGCACCAGTTCCATTGGCAGCAAAACAGGCCCAGAGCATAATACTACCACCACCATGCTTGACGGTAGGTATGGTGTAAATATCCGCCAGTCTAACTTCTTTATTATTAAAAGTGCTAAACTTCATATAAAGGCTGCAGTTCTGAAATCCAATGTTTTCCTTTTTCTAGTATCGACAAAATTGATCAATTCCCTTTTAAAACGATTTTTGACTGATTCCTATCTATTGGAAGGCAAACTTGCTGAACACAGATTGATATACTTAAAATTGTAATCGATATATCAATGCATCAATCAATCGTTACCCCCCTAGATGACTACTAGTTGAAAACTGTTACATTTTCTGATTATACAAGCACAATATTATATAGCTCAACACTGTTGGCTTTAATGCACTTTTTGTGTCTTTTTACGCATTGAAATCAGAAAGGACGCGCATTTCCGGTAATAGATTTTTTTTACCGACCCTGCCTTCTCTGGGTCAAAACTCTTTGCTAGTTTTTTTTAATCAATTATCGCTTTCCGCCAATGTTTTGTTTATATTTGCAGAGTCAAAAAAGCTTACAGGTGAAATGTGATTTCGAAAAAAAGTTGCAATGTTGACTAATAAAACAAAGTTTTTTTTTTTTTTTGGGGGGGGGGGGGGTTAACTGTCATTGCTCAAAACATAATATTGAATCAAAATCTATGTTTTTATGACTTATTGACCTATCCAAGGCTCCGATTACTTCACATCAAATATTCCAGTTTGAAAAATATTTTTTGTGGAAGATTTTGCATATTTTGTGTGTTTGCCATAAAAAAAATAAAAAAAATTCTTTGACAAAAAAGGGCAAAAAACAGACAAAAAAACAACATAAAAAAAGAAATAAAAAAACTTAGACGGATAGATCTGAAGCTGATGGAGACTCTAGAGATTGAAGCGTTAAATAAATAATGTATGTATGCCCTGGCACACCATTATCATCATTTCATGACCCAAGCAAAAAAACGTTACACTTTTATACTGAATTAAATACACCTACAACGTATTAAATAAAAATCTAGAAACAAACTACCAGCAGCGGTAGAGTTTAGATCCATGAAGGAAAAAAGAAAGTGAATAAATGTTTATAACTGAATATATTTACATATGCATAAACATTTGTTTTCTTTTGTATTATTTATTTAATGAATTAAGTAACGTTTATGACAACCTTTTTCCAAAACACAATATAAAATGTGAGATATAACAGGATAATGCACACATTTATCATTTGTTTTCAAATGGTTACAAAAAAGTGGGACCCCTAAAATTTACTGTGGGACCACATTTTTATGACTTGATGGGGGTCCCTGAGACCCCATTTTGAAAATTCCTAGCGCCAACACTGCCCACTATATGTTTACAGTCGTTTACACTTTATTATTACTATGTTTCTTAAACAATCAATATTTGTTTTCTGGAGATCAATAAAACATTTTTGGAATTATGGGAACGTGATGGGTAAAATGTGTATTTTTGTATGTAAATAATGAATGTCTTTATTTTGAGTATGCTTGATAAAGTTTTCCCTTCTTCGGATACAAATTGATAGTGGTAATCTCTTGCAATGTATTGATTTTTTTTTTTTTTTTACCATATCGTATTGTATTGCTACTGTTGCCAAAATATGACATTGTGTTGCAAGTTCGCCAGCAATTCCAACCACAAGTGCACACAGTTTGATTGGCCTTTTTTCCTCAAGTGGCCATTGGTGCAAATGCTTCCTATTGGCTAGAAAGCCCAAATGGTTAACTAGTGGTAGCCCTACTCTACACATGCATGTGCTCTGTGTGGACCTGAAACAGACTTCTCCTGTCAGACAGAAAGTGTCTAGTTCAGGGGTGTCAAACTCATTTTAGCTCAGGGGCCGCATGGAGGAAAATCTATTCCCAAGTGGGCCGCAATGGTGAAATCATGGCATGATAACTTAAAAATAAAGACAACTCCAGGGTGTTTTCTTTGTTTTACTTTGGCCAAAAATAGAACAAGCACATTCTGAAAACGTAGAAATCACGAATAATCCTCTGGACAAACACTTCAAGTTTGTTGTGCAATTCTGAGGAAATTGGTGCAGTTTATAAAAACACAATGAGCTTAGACTTTGTCTCAGTGTATCTACAAAGCCAGGATTAAACTTTAAGTCACAGTCTTTCTGGGATTGAACAAAAAACACAACATATAAACTCTTCTAGGTATCAAATACCTCCTTTGTCATGTCCACGTATCATTCCAGTGCTAACTCAACAAACCATAAGAAACGGAAGTAAAAACTATTCGAAAGATTCAAGTTTTCTTGTGTTGGACGGAGACATTCTTGGGGAGTAAGGGTGCCAAATAACGATGTGTTCGAAGCAAAAGACGTAAAACGGCAGGTTTTAAGTTTAATTTGGGTTGAGGAGGAGGCACAGTCACCCTTTACTGTGCATCTCTTGCTAGTCCTAACAGAATTGCTATTGTGACATCCAGTGGACACGTTTAGAACTGCAGTTTCTTTCATTCAAAAAAAATGCACTTAATTTTAATACTTGGCAAACTCATCACGCGGGCCGGATAAAAACCTGTTCAGGCCGTATGTACGACACCCCTGTTCTAAAGTGTATTTTATCTGATTTAAAAAAAAAGTCTTGCACCCATCACTGCTCATAATGCTTTCTCTCCCTCTGTTGTCAATAGTGCCTTTTTAAGATTGTCAAGTCTAGGCATCAACAACATTAACGATTCATAAGTTTGACACCCCTGGTCTAGCTCTACATGACCATCTCCGCCTCTCTTTCACCTTCTTGGCATCAAGCAGTGGCTTCCTCCTCCTCCTCCTCAATCTCCCTCTCAGGACCTCTGAGCTTGTCCTGGGAGGTGCCTTCACTGGAGGGATTCCTCTTCATTGACTTCTGGGCTAAATTGATTTAATAGCCAACGCTCGGGTCCCGTTTCTCACAGTCTCCTCTTTCAAACAGTGGCAGGCTCCGTCACGCCCTGCCATATTTTCTCCACTCAGGATGTCTGGGCTATTTTCCAGGGCGTACTGGAATAAGAACTGACGAATCCCTTCCAAGGTCCCAAAGAGATAATCTCCTGTCATTTCTGATTTGCATAATATTATTTAAAATTTAATGTAATGGCATTAAGCTATGGAGGACCCTCCCTTTCCTGTGAGCCCACATCTGTTTGTGATGTGTGTGTGTGTGTGTGTGTGTGTGTGTGTGTGTGTGTGTGTGTGTGTGTGTGTGTGTGTGCAGGGACAATACCGGGGGAGTTTGTCTGTGATAGAGTAAAAGGAATCCCCCCCGTCTCTTCCTATCTTCCCGGAGCGACCCCCACCTTCCAATCTGTGCCAGCGAACACAGACTAGGGCCGCAATGTGCAGAGATAATCAACAGATAGCTCAAAGTAGATGAAAGAGGCATCAGATCTCTCCTCGCACGGAGAGAGACACAGTGAAGCGCTATAACAAAGCAGGGTGGGTACAGGGGGTACGGGGCCAAGGCATAGCCCAAAGGACAGGAGCGCCGGATAGCAATCCATTTGTCAGATGTGTACGTGTCCTACTTAGATGGCTGCGATGGGACTCAATTAACTCGAACCAAGACGGGCTGATAAATTAATGTATTAATGAATACAATGGAAGGAAGAACTAAAAGGACAGGAGCTTGTTTATTTTGTGGTTGGCCAGGCCAAACAGCTCCCATGCAAAACTATATTCTTGTGAGGCGAGGGCGGGGGTCAGCAACCCCACATGTGGGTCTTTAGTGCCACCCTAGTGGCTCCCTGGAGCATTTTTATAAAAGGATTGAAAATGGAAAAAGATGGGGGAAAACATTTTTTTTTGTTTTTAGTATGTTTTTTGTTTGAGGACAAACCTTCCCAATAGTTTAAAAGGCCAACTGTTTAATACGTTTGTGTATGCTTCGCTGAACATCGTTTTGTCCTACTAATTTTGGCGGTTCTTGAACTCACCATAGTGTAGACTGTGACGCAACAGTTTGTTTACATGTAAAATCTTCCACTCCTTTGTCTCATTTTGGCCACCAAAAGTTGTATACTGTGCGTGACTGTACAAAGGTGCGCTTTGTTGATGTTATTGACTTTTTGGAGTGCTAATCAGGCATATTTGGTCAGTGCATGACTGCAAGCTAATAAATGCTAACATGCTATTTAGGCTAGCTGTATGTACATATTGCATCATTATGCCTCATTTGTAGGTACAGTATATTTGAGCTCATTTAATATCCTTTACTTTTATCCTCTTTGTATGTATGTATATATATGTTTTCACTGCTGGACTCTAGAAAGAGGTTCCGCAGCCTCCGTAGCAGAACTTCCAGGTTCTGTAACAGCTTCTTCCCTCAGGCCATAAGACTCTTGAACGCATCATCATAATCCCCTCAATTACCCCCAAAAACGGAATAACTCACTGGAATATAAAGACAATATAACATACATCCATAAACGTGGATGCATATGCAAATGTGCAATATATGTATCTGTACAGTAATCTATTTATTTATATCTGCACATTATTGCTCTTTTATCCTGCACTACAACGAGCTGATTCAACAAAATGTTGTTCTTATCTGTACTGTAAAGTTAAAATGTGAATGACTAATGTCTAAATATAATTTAGTTTTGCATGTCATTTCAGAAAGTTGTTTGTGTGGCATGTTGTTCCAGACCACAGCAAACATTACCTAGCTTGCTAAAGATTGTAAGAAATCTATTAAAAGAAAACAGCCTGCCGTTTACTTAAAACTTGGACACACACATACCGTAGTTGAGGGGCTCAGGGGAGACGTTCCTCCAGGGCCTATGTATGTAGGGCCATCCACCAAGCTAGAGCACCTGCACGCACTCACTGTCACCGTTCCCTCACCTCTCTCGCCCACTATCTCACTGACGCCACTCACCTCACATGCTGTCATATCTTAAAGGGCCACACACACACACACACACACACACACACACACACACACACACACACACACACACACACACACACACACACACACACACACACACACACACACACATACACTACTCTCATAACAACTAACAAGACATCATGGTGAAGCTAGAAGTCGAGTTTCTTAACATGGAGACATTCTCAATACTTTTCTTTTGTCGAGCACAAAGAAAATAACATTTTAGTTAAATGTAAGTTGTGTCTTGGATCAAAGATCCTATCTACTTAAAGTTAAAGTTAAAGTGCCATTATGTTGCAGCTATTTAAAAAAGTTTTGTCAATTTGTTCTGGCCTGAAATAAATTGGCCCTTTGAAACATATCTTTGTCTTTGTGTGTTGTATGTAGACCACATTGCTTTCTGAGTTCAGTGATGCGAATGCATGTCAAGTTGATCAACAGATTTTATTATTCTCCAGTGCAATAACAGTACTGAAATGAAGGCTAAAAGGGCATTAATGGGAGCCTTAAAGGGGAACATTATCACAATTTCAGAAGGGTTAAAACCATTAAAAATCAGTTCCCAGTGGCTTATTTTATTTTTCGAAGTTTTTTTCAAAATTTTACACATCACGCAATATCCCTAAAATAAAGCTTCAAAGTGCCTGATTTTAACCATCGTTATATACACCCGTCCATTTTCCTGTGACGTCACATAGTGATGCCAACACAAACAAACATGGCGCATAGAACAGCAAGGTATAGCGACATTAGCTCAGATTACGCATGTATTGAAACGGATGGTTGTAGTGTGGAGGCAGGTAGCGAAAACGAAATTGAAGAAGAAACTGAAGCTATTGAGCCATATCGGTTTGAACCGTATGCAAGCGAAACCGACGAAAACGACACGACAGCCAGTGACACGGGAGAAAGCGAGGACGAATTCGGCGATCACCTTCTAACCAACGATTGGTATGTGTTTGTTTGGCATTAAAGGAAACTAACAACTATGAACTAGGTTTACAGCATATGAAATACATTTGGCAACAACATGCACTTTGAGAGTGCAGACATCCCAATTTTCATCAATTAATATATTCTGTAGACATACCCTCATCCGCTATCTTTTCCTGAAAGCTGATCTGTCCAGTTTTGGAGTTGATGTCAGCAGGCCAGGAAAGCTAGGGTCGATATTCTTCTCTTGATCATTTTCGGTGGCAAAAGGGACGGTGTGAGCCAAGACATCCAGGGGGTTTAGCTCGCTCGTCTGCGGGAACAAACTGCCGCCATTGCTTGCCGTGCTACCGAGGTCTTTTGTCCCTGAATTGCTCACACACTCCGGCAATTCAATGGGGGTCTGGCGGCAGATTTCTTTGACTTTATCGTTGGAAATGCATCTGCTTTGAGTGTCGCAGGATATCCACACATTCTTGCCATCTCTGTCGTAGCATAGCTTTCGTCGGTAAAGTGTGCGGAACAAACGTCCAATTTCTTGCCATTTTCGCATCTTTGGGCCACTGGTGCAACTTGAATCCGTCCCTGTTCGTGTTGTTACACCCTCCGACAACACACCGACGAGGCATGATGTCTCCAAGGTACAGAAAACAGTCGAAAAAACGGAAAATGACAGAGCTGATTTGACTCGGTGTCTGTAATGTGTTTGAGAAAATGGCGGATTGCTTCCCGATGTGACGTCACATTGTGACGTCATCGCTCCGAGAGCGAATAATAGAAAGGCGTTTAATTCGCCAAAATTCACCCATTTAGAGTTCGGAAATCGGTTAAAAAAATTTATGGTCTTTTTTCTGCAACATCAAGGTATATATTGACGCTTACATAAGTCTGGTGATAATGTTCCCCCTTTAAAAAAAAAGGGGAAAAAAAAGAAGTAACTAAATAGATACTTTTCACAGTAACGCATTACTTTTTGGTGTAAGTAACTGAGTTAGTAACTGAGTTACTTTTTAAATAAAGTAACTAATAACTGTAACTAGTTACTGGTTTTCAGTAACTAACCCAACACTGCTCATTATACATGTATTTCAATAGAAGAGTGTTTGCTGAGTGTTTATTTCCATTTAAACATGCACTGTTGTGCAGCATGCAGATGTGGCACTCTTAAAACGGTCCCCTCAGCCCAGAAAGGAGAAAAATATGGGAAGCGAAAGTTTGCCGGGAAGGCTGGAGAGCCAGTAACAACAGTTTCTTGTGCAAGGTAAGCAAGCATGAATACAAACGTGGTACATCACACGCTCAGTAACAGTGAATTAATACACTTTGCCTGACAAAACTTTGCTTCAAAATTGCACTTTTTTCAGCATGCGTTACTAATAATCCAAACAAAAAACTAATACTTATTGCAGTAAAAAGCTGCATCAGTTCAGTATTCAAGTTAATATGGTGATAATAATATTAGGAAGCCACGACTTGCCACAGCAATGCCTATTAAAAAAGCAAAAGTAAAAGCACAGGCATATATAGCGCAGTGATTACACGCAATATATCGGAAGCAAACACCACAGTTGACAAACTTCACACAAGTCATAATTTTTCCGTATTTGTTGGTCCAAAGCTGATGAAGATTGTAGCTGTTGCTGAGAGTTTGCATGCTTTAAATACGTGTCATAAATAAATACATATTAATAAATAAGTTAATGATGCAGAGTTATAAAATATTATTAGAAAATGTGTGATTGTAAAATCTCTTGAGCAAAATGTAAATGTATTGTGTTAATTGTGTTGCAAAGCGGAACAATTGTTGTGATGTTGCGACCCCACGGACAGTAAACAAGGCAGAACATGCAAGAGGGGAGGGTGCTTGAGCATGTTGTCTTCAGCTCCTCGAAAGATTTAAGTCTATTCGATGATTTGTGCAAAACTTCAAGCAAGTGATTATTAGAACTTCTTTTCATTCAAACATATATTAACGTTGTTGCCCTAGGGTAAACTGGGTGTAACACATGGCACACTGACAAAGCTTAACCTATTGTGACTATAACAATCTACAAGGTTAATGTAGGTTGCTTCTCTTTCTCCCCCTCCATTTTTCTGCATTCTTTCGTATCTCAAGTTATCATTACGTATATGTATTGTTGCATTTAAACAACTGTATTGTTGATAATAAAGGTAAATTATTGGTATTGTTCATTATCAATAGCGCTATTTCTATTGGTATTTGTATTGATCCATTTGTAGTGTAATAATGCTCATTGTCATTTCTGTATTATTTTTTATTTTTCGCTAACTGCTTATTTGCTATTACTTTTACCATCATATTTGTACATGTCATATTTGCTGATGTTGCTCTATTGTTGTTGTTGTTGTTGTTTGCTGTTGTTGTTTTTGTCTCTCTGTCTAATCCCCCTCTTGTCCCCACAATTTCCCCCTCTGTCTTCTTTTTTTTTTCTCTTTCTATCCCCTCCTGCTCCGGCCCGGCTGCACTAAATGATAATATAAATACATTTAATAAAGTCAAATACAAATAAGGCAACAAGAGAAGTATCCTACACTTCTCTTTTGTAAAGTAAATCTGAACAGCCGACATGGGCATCTACATCAACTATATGATTTGCCTGAGAAGCTGGACAGGACATAAAAAAAAAAAAAAAAAAAAAAAAAAAAAAAAAAAAAAAAGAACTTCTTTTCATTACAAGCAGCCAGTATTTTTGTAATTTAATTTATTTCCGAGTGTTTATTGATGTGAAATCAAAGTCTGATGTACTGTATTGCACTGTATTTTGTAAGTTATCACGGCGTGTCGGCGTGGATGGTGTGTACAGCAAACAGGACTCAATAAACGCCCGTTTTACAAAAAATAACTTCCCTGTGTTGCCGTGTATCGAAAGGAGCTACAAAGATGTTGGCAAAATGAGGGTAATACATTTATTTTTGGTAGTCTTGTATTTTCTGAGGTACTTTTCGCTGGTGGGAGCGTGTTAGAGAGCCGCTGGTCACTAAACACTGCATGAAAATAGCGGTGAAATGCATCAAAAAAGGCCGCAATATTGCCGCAAAATTATTATTATTTGTACTACTTTGACAAAATAAAAGTTTATGAGCTAGAGTATGTTTTGACTCATTATTTTGGTTTGTTTCGTCAGGAAAAGTAACGTCAGACTGACTCAATTGCATGCTTCCGGTCACAGCCGCACACGTCCTAGGTATCAAACATGGCGCCACCGGTTCAGTTGTTCATACCCTCCTTATACGACTCTGAACCCAGACAGACACCAAAACTGTATTCAACCCAATGAGGAAATGTAGGCATCTGAGAAAGCAACAAAAAAAAGAACGACTATAATACAATTAAAAAGTTCAAAATCACCAAAATGATTCCCGAGCACGGCCACTGCTTCTGCTCACTGCTCCCCTCACCTCCCAGGGGGTGGAACAATGGGATGTGTCAAATGCAGAGAGCAATTTCAGCACACCTAGTGTGTGTGTGACTATCAGTGGTACTTTAACTTTAAATATAATATACAATAAAAATAGTATAGAAAGTAATATATTCAATGTAAGGCAGCTGGTGGTTCTGATTAAAATACAGAAATTATTAAGTATCACGGTTATAGTGTGATGTTTTTAAGGTCTCTATGGTGGGGAAAAGTCTAACTTTCAAAAAAATTCCCAAAAATTATAATACAAATAATTCTAATAATAACATAAGTAACAGTTTTGTTCTATAATAGGTTTGTCACATTATATAGTTTCATTTGGGTATGTAAGTTCTTTATTTTGTGTTTTTATAAAATTCTGAATTTTGGGGGTGATAGTTGAAAGATTGACACTTTGCTGCATGTAGCACCACTAATGCAACATCTGCTCTTAGGGTTGTGGTCAAGACGTGCGTGACACATGGCAGTATTGGTCAAGGTAAAGGTAATTACAGCCATCTAGTGGCACAATCTCTCTATTTTTCACCTGGAGGGAGGTTATTTGCGCAAGTGGAAAATTGGGGTGATTTGGTGTAATGATAGGGAGAGAGCTATATCAGAACATAATTGTAATAATGTGTCATACACAACATTTCTTTAAGATATTGAGGAGATTATGTCAATAAACATTCATGGTATTATGTAAATAATATAAAATGGCATTACAGATATAGAGGTTAATGTGCATATCAACGTAAAAGGCACTGCTCAAAAGCAACAATACAAACACACCAAAACTTTTTTGTGTACACACACACACATCTCTATTCTCCATGGTAGAATATTTTACAGACATTAGAAAATAAATTCATTCAGAGTTAATTTGGTGAATGTTTGCCAACGCGGGGCAGGAATACAATACATGTGAGCTCTGGGAATTGCAGATTGCTTTCCCCTCTCCCGAAGGCATTCCCTTTGTCTATCTATTTGGTGTGATTAAAAATACAATGATGAATGCATATTTCTTCCAGATGAATAACTTGAAGCAGTTGGCAGCAGATGAATCGGGGAGCAGACTGTTGGAAGTAAGGGGTGAGGGTTGAAGGGGGGGGATAGCCAGGTCAAAGAGATTCACAACCAGATCCTTTGCAGGATGGACTCCCTCGGTCTGGTCACCTGGACAACAGTCCTCCCCTCCAGGCTTGTATTTGTTTGGATTCTCAGTAGATTTTTATAGTAAAAACATCCGACCGGAGAACAGTCTTGCATTCTTTCTTACTTGCGTCAATTAGTTCCAGATAAACATAATTGCATTAACGCCCCTAATTAGTAGATGCAACCACTGCAGTTCAACCTTAGCGCTTCCACAGTGTGTCTAGGAACCGAAACATGGGAAACGTAAGCTTTCCCCAATGCCTGGGGAGAGTTTGGTGCTTGAAGGGGAGCGGTTGAGGCTTGTATCCCCCGTAGAGATCACTCCTGGCTGGGCTAGCTAGTAGAGGGCCCTCCTCCCCTTACATGTCAACTTCAGAGAGCATGCCTTTCGCTGCCTCAAAGCTTTGATACCAAAATAGTTCAGGAAGCCTCTGTCTTAAAAAAAATATAAAATAAAAATGCCCCAACAGGCCACGGGTGTAGGGATGGAGGGCTAAAGCAGAGTGATTGATACAAAGTAAACAGAATGAAAGAAAAATGTGGAGAAACTATATGGGTTTGTTGTAACATTACTTGTAAAAATGTCGCACTCAACTGTGGACAACAAACCACCACTATCACATACACATCAGTGTATGTCACAAGAACTCACTTCCATGAGCATCCGAGAATAAACTCTGCTCGTGTTTTGCTTTCCATTTGACTTTCTGTTGCTGTTGATTCAGTCAAAACTGTCATCAACAAACTAACTGGCATGTATTTCCCTAAAGCACGAATGTGAGTGTGAATGTTGTCTGTCTATCTGTGTTGGCCCTGTGATGAGGTGGCGACTTGTCCATGGTGTACCCCGCCTTTCGCCCGAATGCAGCTGAGATAGGCTCCAGCACCCCCCGCGACCCCAAAAGGGACAAGCGGTAGAAAATGGATGGATGGCCGAGGAGAACTTGGTATTAATCGTTTAGGTACAAAATATAAACATGCTTGTGTTTTTGTTCAATCCCAGAAAGACTGTGACTCAAAGTTTAATCCTGGTTTTGTAGATACACTGAGATAAAAGTCTAAGCTCATTGCGTTTTTGAAACTGCACCAATTTCCTCAGAATTGTCAACACACTTGAGGTTTTTAGTCCAGAAGATTATTTGTGATTTGTACCTTTTCATAATGTGCTTGTTCTATTTTTCAGGCATGTGATTTGACCACAATGAAAAAGACTGAAAAAATTTCCGGGGGTCTGGGGGACGAAGGCCCCCCAGCCAGCTCCTGGTTTTTCACCAATTTAACATGCTAAAATTAACAAAGACAGCACCATTTGAAGAAAATATTTTAGTGTTTAAAGACATGAAAACATCATTAATAGAACATACATAACCCAATTATCCTAATGAATCACTGTATATGGTTCAGTCCCAAGAGTATTTAGTCACTAAAAAATGATCAGTGGTGTAACAGGTTTGCCAAGATTTATTATTATACAAAATATATTTTAAAGTTAAGACTATTACATGATATATGCTATCAGAAAGTAGCATTAATTGTAAAATTCATAACCACTAATAACAATTCAGTTTTAATGTATATGCCTAATTGCCTACACGTTTAGTTATAAATATAACAAAATACCAAATGTAAACATTTCATTATTTTCGCCAAAATAGGATATAAATTTATGAAAATAATTAAACATGTTTAGTATTGTTTACTCATATTTGAAAATAGGAAATAATAATAATGTGAGGACACTGACATATTGCATGAAACAAGTGTGAAAATATTTACCTTCAAGATTGTTACACCACTGACAATATTGTTTCAAGAGACTACATAAGAACTTAATATTACAAAATAGTATTATATGCAAATTTATTTCCAATAAATTGTTAACTGGAATCAATAATGTGACTCTTTGAATTTCTGTAATTTCATAATATATTTTCACGTGGCTTTTTATTTTTAGAAAAAAACATTTATATTTCGCAAAGCAATAATTGGTTAATATTTAAAACAAACATGCGTATTTCGTAAGCAAATATTTTTTAGCTTACCTCCTTATTAACAACCCTGTCTGCAACTGAAGTGGGTTGTTTGGATGGATCTTTCCTCTCGATGTCTACGGCAGTTGTCGATGTAAACAAAGGATGAAGTCCGTAAGGTTTGCTCATTTTCGGTTGACATACAAAAGTACCAGCTAGTGAAAAGTTCGTTTTCCTTGCTTCAAGTTGTTTCATATGTTTTTGGCGTTTCGCATGTACTTCCAAAGCTCTGAAACCTTGTGATCCATAGTCAATATTATCATGACACCACGTGCACAAATACTTTCCGGGACGATCCATTTTCCGAATAAAATCACCGAACAAAGTCGTAACTTCCTTCTTCCCAACAGTATCAGTGATTTTCCCTTTCCATCCAGTCCCATCCCCTTATTTTTGACATGTTTATCAATTTCTTTTACTCGTAAAGCGTCCTTTCTCTCGAGAACCGACATCGTTTACATATGGAAAATGGCGGTAATAACCATTATGAATGATGACGTTATTAACGTCATCATTCATAACAGATGTCCTGATTGGTCACAAGGAACATATCGACCAATCAACTACGGCGTAATATAAACTACGTCTCGAATCTTGATTTAGGGTCGGAAAAAAAAACGGAAAAACGGGAGATCTTTTTTTTTTTTTTTCCCGAGATTAATAAAGACAGAATTCCGACTTTAGACGGAAAAATCACATGCCTGATTTTTGGCCAAAGTAAAACAAAGAAAACAACCTGGAGTTGTCTTTATTTTTAAGTTATCACGCCATGATTTTACCATTATGACCCACTTGGGAATAGATTTTCCTCCATGCGGCCCTTGAGTTCAAATGAGTTTGACACCCCTGGGCTGTAAGAATAAAAAAAACAAGCATCATTTTTTGAAGACCAAATGAACCTAATTGGAGATTAATAAGAGTCAAGTGAGAGAATATTTCAGAAGATGTATCGTAATATACATTTTAGGCCATATCCCCATTTATAGTTTATGGTAGTTGGCGGTCTAAAGAAGGACGGGGAATCTATGTTGAGCTACCACATCCAATACACTAAAATTCTGCTAGATAATAGATAGATAGATAGATAGATAGATAGATAGATAGATAGATAGATAGATAGACAGACAGATAGACAGATAGTACTTTATTGATTCCTTCAGGAGAGTTCCCTCGGGAAAATTAAAATTCCAGCCGCAGTGTACAGAATTGAGATCGAATTTAAAACGTAAAAAGTAAATAATGGGGGTATAAATGGAAATAAAATAGAAAATACAACAATAAGAATAAAAATAAAAAGTAACAATAAGAATGAAAATATACCAGTAAAAATAAGAATATAACAAGAGAAACTAGGCAGTAGTGACCATGTTATGATACAACATTCATATAGAAGCAAGGGTTTACAACAACAATTGATCAATGTTTTGTGAATTGTACCAATAGATGAAGAGGAAAATCGAGTCCAATCCCTTCGCCAAAGTTTTGCGAAACTTGCTAAAGACTGCTGCCCAAAAAAGCTGCAGAAAACATAACCTTCTTGTCTGCGGTAACTAAACTCCAGCATTGCATGCTTTGATAGAAGAGGACACTTATGCTATAACCACACAAGAGAATGTTAGTAAATCAAAAGACTTCACACAAAAACCAAAACCGATTCATTATTTATCTGCAGAATGTCTCTGTAGCTTCACAGCAGCAGATTGTGTGTTTCACTGTCTGATTGTCGGGCAAGGGGGGGATTTGTTATGGCCTTTGAGGAAAAAGGAAAATGGTGTCAAAAAAGCTATTTTGTAAACAACAAGCTAGGGTTGTACGGTATACCGGTATTAGTATAGTACCGCAATACTAATGAATAATTTTTGGTAAGATACCGCCTCTGAAAAGTACCGGTTCCGCACCCCCTCGCGCGTCCGCGTCGAAGTCACGTCGTGACATTGCTGGTTTACGAGCAGACGAGCATGTTCGGCGGCACACAATCACGGAGTACTTACAAGCAGACACAGTGTGTAGACAGAAAAGGGAGAACGGATGCATTTTGGATTAAAAACTAAAGATAAAGGTGAAGTTATAACACTGAAACACCCTCAGGAAGAAGTTCTTTAAGATATGGCTAGCTAGCTCGCAACTAACATCTATCCGCCGTCGGCAGTATTTTAGCTACTTCTAAATCACTAATCCTCGCCTCCATGACGACAAATAAAGTACGTTTCTTACAAGTATCATCCCTGCAGGACGAGGAATAGCTAAACATGCTTCACTACACGCCATAGCTCACCAGCGTCACAATGTAAACAAACGCCATGGGTAGATCTACACCTGACATCCACTGTAATGATACCAAGTACAGGCACGTATCTCGTCGATACTACTATGATTACGTCGATATTTTTTGGCATCACAACATATTTTCTTTTTTTAATCTATTTTATGTTTATAAACTCAGGAAATATGTCCCTGGACACATGAGGACTTTGAATATGACCAATGTATGATCCTGTAACGACTTGGTATCGGATTGATACCCAAATTTGTGGTATCATCCAAAACTAATGTAAAGTATCAAACAACATAATAATAAGTGATTATTACATTTTAACAGAAGTGTAGACAGAACATGTTAAAAGAGAAAATAAGCAGATATTAACAGTAAATGAACAAGTAGATTAATCATTCATTTTATACCACTTGTCCTTAATAATGTTGACAAAATAATAGAATGATACAATATGTTACTGCATATGTCAGCAGTTTACTTACTGTCAGGACTTGATCTTGGGAGTTTGCTTTTCCGGGATGCAACGGAAAGTTGGGTACGGGCGAGACGGGAATGATTGTACATGATTTATTTAAAGACTATAAATACAAAAAAAAGATCAAACAAAAAGCGCGCACAGTGGCGGAGAATAAACTATGAACAATTAAACAAAACTTGCAAACTATGACTTGAATAAAGAAAACTTACTTGGCATGGACAAAAAAGGAGCAGCGTGAACGATGGACATGAAAATATGGACAGAGCCTAAATGTGGTGAGGTCGTCAGAAAGACAAACTGAAAAACACTGAACTTAAATACTACAGACATGATTAACGAAAACAGGTGCGTGACTCAAGACGTGAAACAGGTGCGTGACGTGACAGGTGAAAACGAATGGTTGCTATGGTGACCAGACAAGGGAGTGAAAAGACAGAAACTAAACAAAACATGACTTAAAACAAAACATGATAATACAGACATGACAGAGCCCCTCCCTTAAGGACAGATACCAGATGTCCAAGAAAAAAAACTTAACAAAAGTCATGGGAGGGCGGGAGGGGGACATGGCGGTGGGTCGCCAGACCACGTGTCCCCGTATCCACCGGGGCAGAGTTAGGTGGCGGCGGCGAGTGGAACGCCGCTGCAGCAGGCGAGGCGGGCGCCCAGGGAATGGCCACATTCGTGGCCGACTGGGAGGTGGGCGCACTTGGCGTGGCGGGCGACCAGGTAGCGGCCATATCCGTGGCCGACGAGGAGGCAGGCGCGCCGTCATCGTGGCAGGCGTGGCTTGGCGTGGTGAGTCAGGCGGCGAAGCTCGGCGTGGCGCGTCAGGCGGTGAAGCTCGGCGTGGGTCTTGGTATAGGTCTTGGTCTTGGCGTGGGTCTTGGTCTTGGCATGGCGGGTCTTGGTCTTGGCATGGCGGGTCTTGGTCTTGGCATGGCGGGTCTTGGTCTAGGTCTTGGCATGGCGGGTCTTGGTCTTGGTCTTGGCATGGCGGGTCTTGGTCTTGGTCTTGGTCTTGGCATGGCGGGTCTTGGTCTTGGTCTAGGTCTTGGCATGGCGGGTCTTGGTCTTGGCATGGCGGGTCTTGGTCTTGGCATGGCGGGTCTTGGTCTTGGTCTTGGCATGGCGGGTCTTGGTCTTGGTCTTGGCATGGCGGGTCTTGGTCTTGGTCTTGGCGTGGCGGGTCTTGGTCTTGGACTTGGCGTGGAGGGTCTTGGTCTTGGACTTGGCGTGGAGGGTCTTGGTCTTGGACTTGGCGTGGAGGGTCTTGGTCTTGGACTTGGCGTGGAGGGTCTTGGACTTGGCGTGGAGGGTCTTGGACTTGGCGTGGAGGGTCTTGGACTTGGACTTGGCGTGGAGGGTCTTGGTCTTGGACTTGGCGTGGAGGGTCTTGGTCTTGGACTTGGCGTGGAGGGTCTTGGTCTTGGACTTGGCGTGGAGGGTCTTGGTCTTGACATGGAGCTGGTGCTAGCCTTGGAGCAGCGACAGGTGCTAGCCGTGGCTCTGGTGCTAGCCTTGGCGCTAGCCGTGGTGCAGCTACTGGTGCTAGCCGTGAAGCAGCGACAGGTGCTAGCCGTGGCTCTGGTGCTAGCCTTGGCGCTAGCCGTGGTGCAGCTACTGGTGCTAGCCGTGGAGCAACGACAGGTGCTAGCCGTGGCTCTGGTGCTAGCCTTGGCGCTAGCCGTGGTGCAGCTACTGGTGCTAGCCGTGGAGCAACGACAGGTGCTAGCCGTGGCTCTGGTGCTAGCCTTGGCGCTAGCCGTGGTGCAGCTACTGGTGCTAGCCTTGGTGCAGGTGGAGGTGGTCTAGCTGGGGGTTGCGGCTTGGCAGGTCGGAAGACTGGTGAGGGCGGTCGTGCTGGAGGCTGTGGCTTGACGGGTCGGTAGACTGGTGAGGGCGGTCGTGCTGGAGGCTGTGGCTTGACAGGTCGGAAGACTGGTGAGGGCGGTCGTGCTGGAGGCTGTGGCTTGACGGGTCGGTAGACTGGTGAGGGCGGTCGTGCTGGAGGCTGTGGCTTGACAGGTCGGAAGACTGGTGAGGGCGGTCGTGCTGGAGGCTGTGGTTTGACAGATCGGTAGACTGGTGGTGGCGGCCGTGAGGGAGGCTGTGGCTTGACATGGTGATGCAGAGCCACCCCACCTACACAGCTCCCGACCCCAGCCCCCCCCTCAAGGGGCGGATACCAGACGCGCTCCCTGCGGTCTGGAACTCTCTGTAGGGGTGGGCGGGGGAGGGCAGAAATTTATTTTGGCCACAATATTTTTCTTTATCCCCTACCTGGGGTGGTGTGGGCGGAAAAAAAGAAAAAAATTGTGACGGGGGCGGGACTTGAGTCTTGGGGGGCGGGGATTGAAATTGGGATGGCTGTGACTGACTAGACCTGATTTCTAAAAACATGTTTTGATAATGTTTTATCAAAGACATGCCATTAGTGTCTTTTGTTGGAGGCGGGTGTTCAAAAGAAAAAGAGTTGAAAAAAAAATCCTGGGCTGTGATGTCATCCTGGGGAAGCCGGGCAGACTGTTTCTTGCTTCCGCCCGGAGGGGGCGGGGCTTGTGGGAGCGGCGTGTCCCGTTGGCTCGCGGATGTCCTTCCTGGCGTCCCTCGCCTTTGGCGGCGCTTCCTTGGCTGGGATGACGCGCCAACGTCCCCGGGCCAAACGGAGCTGATCGGCACCAGTTTGCCGGTCGGACCCCACATGAGATCTTTTCGCTCCGTGGGGGAATAGCGGAGCGTCTCAGCTTCCATGGCGCGCAGGACCTCCCACGTTCCTTCGTCCAATCCTTCCAACTCGGCCAACTTAGGTGCGGAAAAGCGGGTCTGCTGACGACCTACTGTCAGGACTTGATCTTGGGAGTTTGCTTTTCCGGGATGCAACGGAAAGTTGGCACGGCCGAGACGGGAATGATTGTACATGATTTATTTAAAGACTATAAATACAAAAAAAAGATCAAACAAAAAGCGCGCACAGTGGCGGAGAATAAACTATGAACAATTAAACAAAACTTGCAAACTATGACTTGAATAAAGAAAACTTACTTGGCATGGACAAAAAAGGAGCAGCGTGAACGATGGACATGAAAATATGGACAGAGCCTAAATGTGGTGAGGTCGACAGAAAGACAAACTGAAAAACACTGAACTTAAATACTACAGACATGATTAACGAAAACAGGTGCGTGACTCAATCAATCAATCAATCAATCTTTATTTATATAGCCCTAAATCACAAGTGTCTCAAAGGGCTGCACAAGCCACAACGACATCCTCGGTACAAAGCCCACATACGGGCAAGGAAAAACTCACCCCAGTGGGACGTCGATGTGAATGACTATGAGAAACCTTGGAGAGGACCGCATATGTGGGTAACCCCCCCCCTCTAGGGGAGACCGAAAGCAATGGATGTCGAGTGGGTCTGACATAATATTGTGAGAGTCCAGTCCATAGTGGATCCAACATAATAGTAAGAGTCCAGTCCATAGTGGGGCCAGCAGGACACCATCCCGAGCGGAGACGGGTCAGCAGCGTAGAGATGTTCCCAGCCGATGCACAGGCGAGCGGTCCACCCCGGGTCCCGACTCTGGACAGCCAGCACTTCATCCATGGCCACCGGACCTGTGCCCCCCCCCCTCAAGGAAAAGGGGAGCAGAGGAGAAAAGAAAAGAAACGGCAGATCAACTGGTCTAACAGCGGGGCTATTTAAAGGCTAGAGTATACAAATGAGTTTTAAGATGGGACTTAAATGCTTCTACTGAGGTAGCATCTCTAATTGTTACCGGGAGGGCATTACATAGTACTGGAGCCCGAATAGAAAACGCTCTATAGCCCGCAGACTTTTTTGGGGCTCTGGGAATCACTAATAAGCCGGAGTTCTTTGAACGCAGATTTCTTGCCGGGACATATGGTACAATACAATCGACAAGATAGGACGGAGCTAGACCGTGTAGTATTTTATACGTAAGTAGTAAAACCTTAAAGTCACATCTTAAGTGCACAGGAAGCCAGTGCAGGTGAGCCAGTATAGGCGTAATGTGATCAAACTTTCTTGTTCTTGTCAAAAGTCTAGCAGCCGCATTTTGTACCAACTGTAATCTTTTAATGCTAGACATAGGGAGACCCGAAAATAATACGTTACAGTAGTCGAGACGAGACGTAACGAACGCATGAATAATGATCTCAGCGTCGCTAGTGGATAAAATAGAACGAATTTTAGCGATATTACGGAGATGAAAGAAGGCCGTTTTAGTAACACTCTTAATGTGTGATTCAAACGAGAGAGTTGGGTCGAAGATAATACCCAGATTCTTTACTGATTCGCCTTGTGTAATTGTTTGGTTGTCAAATGTTAAGGTGGTATTATTAAATAAATGTCGGTGTTTAGCAGGACCGATAATCAGCATTTCCGTTTTCTTGGCGTTGAGTTGCAAGAAGTTAGCGGACATCCATTGTTTAATTTCATTACTCAAGACGTGAAACAGGTGCGTGACGTGACAGGTGAAAACTAATGGTTGCTATGGTGACCAGACAAGGGAGTGAAAAGACAGAAACTAAGCAAAACATGACTTAAAACAAAACATGATAATACAGACATGACACTTACTAATAAAAGACACGTTCTCTAGTATGTTCACTATTATATTTAAGGACTTAACTGCAATAAGAAACATATGTTTAATGTACCCTAAGATTTCTTGTTAAAATAAAGCCAATAATGCAATTTTTTTGTGGTACCCTTTATTTAGAAATGTACCGAAATGATTTTAGTACCGGTACTAAAATATTGTTATTGTTACAACACTACAACTAGCTTAAAAGTCCCAGCAAGTTTGTGCATACTTCCACTCTTTAGCGTATTTTCCCCATCTTCCATCATGATGTCCGGGCATTGCGATGAGGCGGCTCATCTCACATGCACTTATCCCGCTAATGACCAGCCACGGCCGTGCTGCTTCCACCGGCCTTTGATCACAACAGAGGGAAATTAAAATCGTGACGCTGAATTATGAATCCAATGACAAGATGCACTCGGAAGGCTCTTTCGAAGCACTGCAATCTCTCAAGATTGCTCTTATTTTTGTACTTTTTTATTTTATTTAACGCAACCTCCCGTCTTCTTTCGGTCGCTCCCACATTCTTAAGGAGAAAAAGTTTCAAACGCTGATAACACACATTTTGATAAAACTGACAAGGGACTCAATTAAGGCCTCCCCCTCCCCCTGTCAAAGCCCGTGTGATATTTTATTAAGTGGCGGCACGCCATACGACGAATACATCAAGTGACAACATCTGTAGACGAGAAGACGGCAGCAGTCGGGTAAGAGGGACACGTGTTGCCACTTTCAGGAAACATCAGTCAAAGCTCACTTCATCACTCAACATTTCAGAGGCCTCCATATTTGGATGCGCGCTGAAATTTCTAATAAAGTCGTGGAGTCTATAGAGCATATCGCTGCCCTCATTTCCGCAGCTTCATTTTCAACACACGAAACACAAAAGGCCGCTGGTATTGTGTGTTTGATAACGAACCAAAAGAACAAGCGCAATGAGGATTCTGGCAACGCTCAAAAAAAAAAAGGAAAAACAAGCAAAGGCTGATTTTATCTTTTAGAAAGCAGATTTTTGGGTGAACGAAAGTTTCGGACGATTCTAAGTCAAATATATCACAAGCATAGCATGCAAATTTAAGCAGAATATAGACTAATTAGAAATTCAAGAAAAAGACCAAGGTAGATTCAGGCCCAGTGAGGCATACAGTGGTCAAGTGCAAGTTGATACCACGTCAAGACCAACACTTTGGAGAGTCGAGATTGAGTTACTGAGGACCTATTAGTGTTGTCCGCATACCAATATTTTGGTACCGGTACCAAAACGTATTTCGATACTTTGATACTTTTTTATATAAAGGGGACCACAACAATTGTTATTATTGGTTTTATTTTAACTAAAAATCTTAGGGTACATTAAACATTTGTTTCTTATTGCAAGATCGTCCTTAAATAAAATAGTGAACATACAAGACAACTTGTCTTTCATTAGTAAGTAAACAAACAAAGGCTCCTAATTTAGCTGCTGATGTATGCAGTAACATAGTGTCATTTCTCATTCTATTATTTTATGAAAATTATGAGATACAAGCTGTAAACAATTGATTATTAATCTACTTGTTCATTTCATGTTAATATCAGGTTATTTTCTGATTTACCATGTTCTATCTACACTTCTGTCAAAATGTAATAATAATTTATTCTTCTGTAGTTTGGATGCTTTACATTAGTTTTGGATGATACCACACATTTGGGTATCAATCCGATACCAAGTACCGTATTTTCCGCACTATAAGGCGCACCTAAAAACCACAAATGTTCTCAAAAGCTGACAGTGCGCCTTATAACCCGGTGCGCTTTATTACGATTCATTTTCATAAAGTTTCGATCTCGCAACTTCGGTAAACAGCCGCCATCTTTTTTCCCGGTAGAACAGGAAGCGCTTCTTCTTCTACGCAAGCAACCGCCAAGGAAAGCACCCGCCCCCATAGAACAGGAAGCGCTTCTTCTTCTACCCGCCCCCGGAAGAAGAAGAAAAAACGCGCGGATATCACCGTACGTTTCATTTCCTGTTTACATCTGTAAAGACCACAAAATGGCTCCTACTAAGCGATCCGGTTCATAAAAAGACGCAATCTCTCCATCCGCACACGGATTACTACCGTATTTCACAGCAACTGATATTCCTGTGAACCGCACTGTGGAACGGGAGCACGTACGGTGAATATTCGCACCACAGGGAATGAGAAGTCATCCTTCACTGTGGTTCTAGCTTGCCATGCTAACTTCCACCCATGGTGATATTCAAAAGGAAGACCTTGCCAAAAGAGACCTTTCCAGCCGGCGTCATCATAAAAGCTAACTCGAAGGGATGGATGGATGAAGAAAAGATGAGCGAGTGGTTAAGGGAAGTTTACGCGAAGAGGCCGGGTGGCTTTTTTCACACAGCTCCGAAGGCGAACACACCTTCACTAAGACGGGCAGACAGCGCCGGACGACATACGCCAACATTTGCCAGTGGATCGTAAATGCCTGGGCAGATATTTCGGTCACAACTGTGGTCCGAGCTTTCCGGAAGGCAGGATTCACAGAACAACAGCGACACTGACTCCCGATGACTTCGACGAGACGGAACCGGCCATTTTGGATACCACGCTTGCGCAACTTTTCAATTCGGACACCGAAGACGAAGAATTCGAAGGATTTACGAATGAAGAATAACTTCAGAAGGTGAGCGCTATGTTTATTTTGTGTGTTGTGACATTAACGTTCGAGCAACATTATGTTACTATTGCTCTACACCATTTTGAATTTTACTATGTTTGTGATTGCACATTTGCGTACATTTTGGGACAGAGTTGTTAGAACGCTGGTTTTCAATATATTATTAAAGTTTGACTGAACTATCTGACTGTTTTTTTGACATTCACTTTAGCGCAGCGTTTTTTTGACATTCACTTTAGCGCAGCGTAGGTGCGGCTTATAGTCCGGGGCGGCTTATTGGTGGACAAAATTATGAAATATGTAATTCATAGAAGGTGCGGCTAATAATCCGGTGCGCCTTATAGTGCGGAAAATACGGTAGTTACAGGACATATTTCCTGAGTTTATAAACATAATATACATTTTAAAAAAACAAAATATGTTGTGATGCCAAAAAATATCGATGTAATGTAGTATCGACTAGACACGCACTTGGTAGTAACGCCATTGATGTAGATCCACCAATGGCGTGTGTTTACATTTTGACGCCGATGAGCTACGGTGTGTAGTGAAGCATGTTTAGCTATTCCTCGTCCTGCAGGGATGATACTTGTAAGAAACTCACTTTATTTGTCGCCTTGGAGGTGAGGATTAGTGATTTAGAAGTAGCTAAAACACTGCAGACTGCGGATAGACTTTAGCCCCTAGCTAGCTAGCCATGTCTTAAAGCACCTCTTCCTGAGGGCGTTTCAGTGTTATAACTTCCCCTGTATCGTTAATTTTTAAGCCAAAATGCGTCTGTTCTCCCTTTTCTGTCTACACACTGTCTGCTTGTAAGTACTCCGTGATTGTGCACTGTCGTCCGCTCGTAAACCAGCAATGACACAAAGTGACGATGAGTGGGGTTGGGGGACCGGTACTTTTTAGAGGCGGTAGAGTACCGAATATGATTTATTAGTATCGCGATACTATACTAATACCAGTATACCGTACAACTCTAGGATCTATTATGCAAAACCTACTTTTTGTACCTACTGGTACCTGTTTTTTTATATATTTGGGATCTGCATAAGTCCTGAAAATGTGAAATCAAACAATGGAGAGAATGCAGAGATTAATAAAACAATCTTGCCTTCCTTCATACTTTCTCCAAACGAGCCATTTGGAATGTGCCCAATTTGTGACGTTTTTCCCAGTTGTGACATCAGCAGATATCTCCATATGTGGTCGATATTTAGCCAAAGAGCTTTGCGCGAGTCCGTCTTTGTAGTCCGACGCTTTATATACCAACCGAGCGGTATAGCACGGTTGGTAGAGTGGCCTTGCCAGCAACTTGAGGGTTGCAGGTTCGATCCCCGCTTCCGCCATCCTAGTCACTGCCGTTGTGTCCTTGGGCAAGACACTTTACCCACCTGCTCCCAGTGCCACCCACACTGGTTTAAATGTTACTAAGATATTGGGTTTCACTATGTAAAGCGCTTTGAGTCACTAGAGAAAAGCGCTAAATAAATATAATTCACTTCACTTCACTCAATTTTAGTCAAAGAGCTCCTTTTCCTCCATCCTCTTGTTGTGGGGCAGACTGGCTTGTACATGCACATGATTCCTCTGCTGTTGCCATTTCTGATACAAAAGTATGGTATAGTACAAAGTTTCATCATGCCTAGAGTCAGGACCAAACATGGTGAGAATGTGTTTCAGTAATATGCTCCTCAAATCTGATAGTCTTCCAGAAGACGTGAAACAGGCCTCAACGTTGGCAATGTTCAAATCCAGGCTAAAAATAATTTAATTTAATTGTGCATATTACTACTAAAATTATTTAATCTACTCTATTTGACTGATTTTATTTAATGTGAATTATGATTTTATTTATGAATATACATTCTTATATTTTTGCCTACTTAAAATTTTCTGTTAAGCATTTTGAATTGCCTTGTGTACAAATTGTGTTCTGTCCCAAACTTGCCTTGCCAATAGTTTTAACTTATATCTGTTAGTATACTAAAAACTACAACATGTTGTATGGGGAATAAACGCAGTCGAAGTGGAGCCACGTAAATAAGACCTCCCACAAAATTAAGCATCCTGAAGAGGGGGGCTTGAAGACTGTGAAACAATCTATGCAACATCTTTACCAAAGAACCACCATTACATGTTATGTAGACTAGTGGTACCCAACCACCGGGCCACGGCCCGATACCGGTCCGCGGACCGATTGGTACCGGGCCGCACAAGAAATGTAAAAAAATCAACAAAATTATTAAATAAACATAAAAAACATAATATATACATTATATATCAATATATATCAATACAGTCTGCAGGGATACAGTCCGTAAGCACACATGATTGTATTTCTTTATGAAAAAAATATATATACAAATAAAAAAATAAAAATAAAAATACCCCCCCTCCACCTCCCCCCCGGTCCGTGGGACAAATTTTCAAGCGTTGACCGGTCCGAAGCTACAAAAAGGTTGGGGACCACTGATGTAGACCACAGGGAAGTGTTTTAAATGTAGAAAGAAAAAAACCATAATATGACCCTTTTAAGACCAAGATCAAAGCAACGTTTGACCAAAATGCTGAGGAGTCAAGACCAAGATTGGACCAATGTGAGATAGTCAAGACCGAGACTTTGAAGAGCAAGACCAAAATACAGCTACTGTAATGGGAATTGTAAGACATAGTCAAGAAAGAGACCAAGGCAGATTAAGACTAAGTTAAGACTAAGACTTTGCGGAGTTGTCTTGGCTGAATGAGCATGTATCGGACACCTCGGGCACCTCAGACGCATCCTTGCTCATCCATGCAGACTGGACACTGGCTGAGAGTTAGTGGGCGGCCGAGGGTGGAGTCAGCTCTCTTGGTTGCTTTGTTGGGTCTGCTCCTGTCTCTGGCCAAAAATAAATGTTTTCTGTTTGCCGCGATGGGGACTATACAAATAGAGGCATGAAGGGCTGTAGCAATATGAATATTTCACACCATGGTCATTGTGACCAAAATTTGTACGATTATTATTATCATGGTATTGTGCTAAAAAAAAAAAAAAAAGTACTTATTCACCTATTGAAATATTCAACCAAGTTTATTTTCCTTTTAAAATAGCCATCATTTTGTTATTAAGATGTTATAGATGTTTATCATCTTCTGTCTTAAATTGTAAATATTTTAGAGTGTTTACTGATTAAAGCGAATCCAGTTTATGTGACGTCATGGGGGTTCACTTCCTGTTGTCAACACGTCTGTGTATGGCTCTTCACATGTACCACACTTTGTAGGTTCAATGTGAAAACTTAATTGCACATACAGCAATGGGTTCATACAAGTTTAGATCAGGATATGACGTTTGTAACGGGGAAAGCTAGCGATTAGTGCGCCAGATGCTTCTCCATCAATTGAAAAGCATCACCGGACCGTGGGTTTATCAAAGTGTGGTAATCAATCATGGCTTTATGACAATTCTAATTTGAAACGGTAATAAAACAGTTCGGAATTTTACCACGGTGTATAATTAATTTTGGGTGCATCCCGAGCTACATCACAAAGAGGCATAAGCAAAGCACAGTTAAAAGCTATTCAATAATTAAAAGTCACAACATGGGACGTCTTGTAAGATTTGCTGGTCTTAAACTAAACGCTAACACAATACAGGACTTTACACATGATGACAATTAGATCAGTGTGACTTGTAATATCTTCCCAGATGTTCTTCTTATTTCCAATTGTAAGACTTTAGATGTGTTGGAACTTCAAGGTTCCAATGTATATATCAGTGGTGTGCTGTCAGGGCCAGAACGGCCTTATCTGCTGGCCTAATATAAATCATGATCATAAATTAATAAAAGTTAATTCTATGTTTTATTTACTTTTCATAAATATATAAAAGTATTCATCATATTCTCTTCATGTCATACTAGGCTCCAGTGTTGCTGTTTTTAAGCTAGGAGCTTCTATCCAATCAGAATTCAGCTAGAATTTGCCAGCGCTGTATGAATTCTGCTGGAGGCCTTCTAAATCAACATTAGTGGCGGTTGTGCAGTGTAAACGAACATAGAACAGACAGTTGCGATCAGATCACGAGTTGGTGACAATAGTCATCTAGATAGCCTTACGTTGAATGTGACTGATTGGATACTGACTTGTCACTCCCAAGTATCCAATCACAAGTTGTGATTTACAAAAGCAGAAAGTGGCACCGGAGCCATACCTGGACAGCGGAGAAATCAGCGGTACTCACTTTTTTAACCAACAAAGAGGCAGAGCAAAACGTTGATTAGATGGCGGATATATATTTGCAAGGGCATTTGAAAGAAGGATATTTAAAGAAAGACCCTGGAAACGAGTTAAGCTGCCCTGGCGGTGAAATGGTTTGCCTGCCACTTCAACTCGAATCAACCAACTACGAGCGGTACCAATGGCTTATACGGCATGAAATGGCTGTTACAAATTGTGAGTTCAAATATATTTTTTCACATTGAATATGTTTTTTACAATTATTTTAGTTTCGACAGTACCACGTCAGATGCGGGTTTATTGATTTTTAAATGCGCCAAAAAATAGCCCGTTTTGTACACTAGTGACGAATTGAAGGCCCAGTAGTGTGCAAGTGTGTTTCTGTATGGAATTTTTCAAGCCGTGGTCATCCATCCATCCACTACCGCTTATTCCCTTTGGGGTCGTGGGGGGCTCTGGAGCCTATCTCAGCTACAATCGGGCGGAAGGCGGGGTACACCCTGGACAAGTCGCCACCTCATCGCAGGGCCAACACAGACAGACAGACAACATTCACACTCACATCCACACACTAGGGTCATGTGGCGACGAAATGATTGTATTTTGAGTGGTATTTGTCGAAGTCGGACTAAGTAGGACATCACAAAAGGCCGAGATGGGAAACGCACGGCCCGCCACGGGTATATATAGACATTTGCGTCCATTATAATTTGTTTTGTACTTGGTGGACTACCACGACTATCTGGGTGCTGAAGTCTTTTCTTTCCTCTTGCTTGAATATAGCGTACAAATTAAGAGTCAGCCTACCGTTGTATGCTCATTTTAAGTTGCTCTGGTTGAGAGCCTCTGTAAAATACAACCAAATGTAAAAGTGGATGTAGCTCTCTGAAGAACATGACATGCAGGTCTAGGCATAGTATATTTGGAAAGTTCCTTCCTACTTTAAATTTCTCTCTAAATAAAAGTAAATCCTTGTGAGAGAGCAAACATTGTGGTGGTGTTAAAAAGAAAACAGCGTTGCTCTGATGCGCGGGGAAGACGCCACTGTGTTGCAGTAAGATGAAACTTTAATGTCGTTGTCTTTCTTGTAATTGAGATTGATCTTTCAGGATGCTGCACTCTGGTAAACAACACACACGCGATAAAAAAATAGATATACTCATATGTGTGTGTTGGTGCTGAAGCGGGTCTACAGTATGTGTCATCTGATCTGCGGGATGTTTGTGTGCCGCCGCCTTCATCTTCAAAATGTGCCCTGCACGAGCCCTTGGCGGAACTGACACTTGCTCGTACAGGATCTGGGCGCTGACCATACATAGTCTGTTTCATCCAGAACAAAAGCTCTGTCGGAGGACAGAAAAGACACAGGTTCAAAAGCAAACTCAGGCGTTAGGGGTTGCCCGGCCCTGGAAACATGAAACAATCAGTGTAAAAGTGTCCACTGCTAAGAGGGCCATGAAGCAACAGTGCAGGAATCAGTCACTATGAGGCATTATTGGAAGATCAAACACAGTTGTGTTGCTACTACTGATTAGTATGTTGCCATCAACATGATTTATGCATGATGTGTACAATCAAAGCATCCCCTTTGTGTAGATATCTTTGGGACGGGGGCTTGGGGTTCAGAGGACATATGCTAATGTTTGGATTGCACCTCACATGAATGGTAAATGGGTTATACTCGTATAGCGTTTTTCTACCTTCAAGGTACTCAAAGCGCTTTTGACACTTATTTCCACATTCACCCATTCACACACACATTCACACACTGATGGCGGGAGGCCCTACCCACGACCCATCAGGAGCAAGGGTGAAGTGCTCAAGGACACAACGGACGTGACGAGGTTGGTAGAAGGTGGGGATTGAACCGGGAACCCTCAGGTTGCTGACACGGCCACTCTCCCAAACTCAATTTAGATCCGGAGAACAATCTACTCCCAAGTGGGCCGGACTGGTAAAATCACGGCACGATAACTTAAAAATAAAGACAACTTCAGATTGTTTTCTTTGTTTAAAAAATAGAACAAGCACATCCTGAAAATGTACAAATCATAATGTTGTTGGGTTTTTTTTTTTTACACTTACGTGTTGCGGTTAATAGTACTCTCTTTATTTGTCGTTATTCAAACTTTCTGAATAAATTATGTGAGGCAACTCATTGGTGTTAATTTTCAATCTATCAAGATAAAAAATATAATACCAAAATCAAATTACAGTATGTTATTTATGTAGTTTGCTCATTTTCCTCGACTGGTGCACTAACGTCATGTGGTTTATTTTCTTTACATGTGTAGCATAATCTACTACTCAGTGGCCTAGTGGTTAGAGTGTCCGCCCTGAGATCGGTAGGTTGTGAGTTCAAACCCCGGCCGAGTCCTACCAAAGACTATATAAATGGGACCCGCTACCTCCCTGCTTGGCACTCAGCATCAAGGGTTGGAATTGGGGTTTAAATCACCAAAAATGATTCCTGGATGCGGAACCGCTGCTGCCCACTGCTCCCCTCACCTCCCAGGGGGTGAACAAGGGGATGGGTCGAATGCAGAGGACAAATTTCACCACACCTACTGTGTGTTTGTGACAATCATTGGTTCTTTAACTTTAACTTTACAAAGATACAAAGAATTGCTGTTGTGACATCTAGTGGACACATTTAGAACAGCGGTTTCTTTCATTCAAAAATTTCGGCTCATTTTTATACTTAGCAAACTCATCCCGGGGGCCGGATAAAACCTGTTCGCGGGACTGATCCGGCCCGCAGGCCCTTTTGTTTGACAACCCCTGGCCTATACTGTGACAGTTGATACCACCTGGTGTCACCGTCCACGTACTTAGCCCAACAGTCTGCAGGTTTGACATGGCATCTGTAAAGCTGAAGAGTTTAAAGAAAAACCCCGTCATCACCGACATCAGATCAATATTAAAAACTATAATTTTAGACCGCGACAATCCCAAAAGAAGCCTGCGAAATCCCAGAGGGAGGCTCAATGCTTCATTGCAATGATCAGCTCTGGCCCTGACTGGCAGCTGTGCTATTTTAATAAAAAGTAAAATCACATCATAAAACAATAAGCTAACCAGCCCTCCCGTCCCCTCATTCCTTCATCAGTTCCTTCCTCCGTCTCTCCCGGGTTATTTACCGCTGATGAATCTGTCAGCGGTGCTGCCGAACAAATAATGCTTGCCACTTGTGCCGTCATCAGCGTTTGAAGTGTACCGACACAGCACTTGATGAGCTAATACTCTGCAACATGACATTTACATACAGCCAGCCCGCGCCACTAAGTGTGTTTATTTGATCGGCTGCAGGCAGGAACCCGATAGGGTATTACAAAGTCTGTCATATGACTAACCTCGAATATAAAATTAATTTTGGCTTTGGCACTCTTGAGATTCTTACAATATGAGTCATGGTGGCAACACAGAGGTGTCGAGTAGCAACATGTGAGTAGGTGAAGGCCTTTTGGAAATGAGGATTGGTGGAATTACTGTGGTGTATCAGCACAATAAACAGTCTATGAAGGAAGTCTGACTAATGGAAATGAACTCAAAGTTCTATATAACGCGGTTGTTGGGGTCCATAAAATACTGAGTTATTCCTGAGATTGTGTTATATAGAAACCCCTATTTTTAACCTTTTTGTTTTTGAAAGAATAGAACGATCCCCAAACCAGACGTGACCTGAAGGGTGGATTGTGCTCCCACGTCACAGAATATGGCGGGCACTATCAACCAGTGGGATTGGACATAACTGGGTCGATATTTTGTCAATTTTATTCAGTAACATTTTTATTTAGTAACTTCCAGTTTTTGGAGGAAAAATGTAATGTTCACATTGCTGCTCATTCCCGCTGCTGTTTGGCTGTGCTCCTTTATCATGAAAGCTAAGTGCTATCTTTCTACTGTGTGTGCTACATAACATTTCATAGCATTGTTTAGCCCTTCGCCAACACATTTTGTAGTCCTAACGAATTGACAAAGCACTTGCTCTCTGTTTCACCGCTAGCTGCCCGGTCCAAATCCCCTCTGCTCCGTAGACAGCAAGACCTTGAAAAATCGTGAGTTTGGCTTCGTGTTCATCTTGCACCTTTCTCATGATGAGGCTGTGCCTGCAAGAGGGATGTGTCCGCCAGTTAGAAATAAGTTACTTTAGATGCAGTGATCACACTTGCTAGCTTTAGCTGTATTGAGCTAACTAGCCCTGTTTTTAGCAGCCCTAAAGTGGAGTGAAGTGACTAGAATGGCCGAAGCGGGGATCGAACCTGGAACCCTCAAATTGTTGGTCGGTCTACTCTTTGTTAACAAGTCCAAATAACAAAAATAGCAAGCTAAACTGTCCTGTATGATCTGCTCTGCCTACACGCGCACACACACACACAGAACTCCCTTTGGAGCATTTAAGTCCCATCTTAAAACTCCTTTGTATACTCTAGCCTTTAAATAGCCCCCCTGTTAGACCAGTTGATCTGCCGTTTCTTTTCTTTTCTCCTCTGCTCCCCTTTTCCTTGAGGGGGGGGGGGGGGGGGGGGGGGGGGGCACAGGTCCGGTGGCCATGGATGAAGTGCTGGCTGTCCAGAGTCGGGACCCGGGGTGGACCGCTCGCCTGTGCATCGGCTGGGAACATCTCTACGCTGCTGACCCGTCTCCGCTCGGGATGGTGTCCTGCTGGCCCCACTATGGACTGGACTCTTACTATTATGTTGGATCCACTATGGACTGGACTCTCACAATATTATGTCAGACCCACTCGACATCCATTGCTTTCGGTCTCCCCTAGAGGGGGGGGTTACCCACATATGCGGTCCTCTCCAAGGTTTCTCATAGTCATTCACATCGACGTCCCACTGGGGTGAGTTTTTCCTTGCCCGTATGTGGGCTTTGTACCGAGGATGTCGTTGTGGCTTGTGCAGCCCTTTGAGACACTTGTGATTTAGGGCTATATAAATAAAGATTGATTGATTGATTGATTGGTGCCCTCACAAATGATCAGAAATCAAAACAATCCCTAACTTTAACAACCCCATTGCTACACTAAGAAACAAGTAAAAAAAGTAAAATCCATATATACACACCCGTATATATATATGTGTGTATATATATATATATATATATATATATATACGCACACGTGTATATAAATATATGTATATACATTAAAAAAACTGTGGCAAATGACAACAGGCAATCTGCAGGTTTAGAACCACAACCTCTTTGGATAAGTCTCACTCACCTACTGTATTTGTGATTATCTAATGATGAAACTGCTTTTAATGGGGATAAAAGACTCATTCCTGAGCAGGAGTCAACCAAACAACACCAAAGTTCACACACACAACACAAAATGCAATTTAATCAATATGGGCAAATTAACCGCAGTATTATATCAATTGTACAAGATTTAATTAGACTGAATTAAATAAAAAAACACTGAAGAAGTAGACATTAAAAAAATGAATGACCACCTGCGTATCTTTGTATTTCGAATACATCGGTAGCAAATAATGTCAGTGTGAATGTGTGATGGTTGAGATAGTGTTAGGTTCACTGGTATAACCTCCGGGCTGCTGTGGTCTAACAAGGTACCAGGTGTGTTGTCAGCCCAGGGGCACTGTGTCTTTGTCGGCCAAGCTTTGGTCCCCTCACTGATGATTTTTTTTGGTGTGTTTTTTTTTTTTTCACAAGCAGCAGACTTTCACAACTCTCCAGCCGCTGTGTTATACATGTCGAGTTGTGCCTGGCTTTGCTTTGTTCGGTTTCTCATGCAATATGCACCAATGTCACCCTGATGTTGACCATATGTTGGCTTTGATTCCAATTGTACAACTTGTTCAAATGAGAGGATTAAAAGTTTAACAGCAATGTTTAATAATTGCTTTTGCTGCAACTACATGAAGATATGCGCAGGAACACAATAAAAAACAAAAAAACATTATTAGCGTCGGCCCGGCGCTCTAATTGGATCCACACAAACTTGTGCAGAAGAACTTAGTTGGCCTTTAAATGTTGCATTAATCAAACAACGCTTAATGTGAGCTGACACAACGCTGAGCAATTCGGCAGCCATCTGGAAGACAGGCCTGTCAGTCACGGCGAGGTGCAAAAGAGGGATGGCTGAACTTTGGGTTAACCCCGAACAGAACAATGGAGAAGAAAGAAGGCGAACAAATAAGATAAAAAATATGTAATTAGACCAGGGGTGTCAAAGTAATTTTAGCTCAGGGGCCGCATGGAGGAAAATATATTCTCAAGTGGGCAGTAATGGTAAAATCATGGCATGATAATTTAAAAATAAAAACTCCAGGTTTGCTTTCTTTGTTCTACTTAGGCCAAAAATAGAACGAGCACATTCTGAAAATATACAAATCATAAATACCGTATTTTTCGGAGTATAAGTCGAGTATAAGTCGCACCTGCCGAAAATGCATAATAAAGAAGGAAAAAAACATATATATGTCGCACCGGAGTATAAGTCGCATTTTTTTGGGAAATTTATTTGATAAAACCCAACACCAAAAATAAACATTTGAAAGACAATTTAAAATAAATAAAGAATAGTGAACAACAGGCTGAATAAGTGTACGTTATATGAGGCATAAATAACCAACTGAGAACGTGCCTGGTATGTTAACGTAACATATTATGGTAAGAGTCATTCAAATAACTATAACATATAGAACATGCTATACGTTTACCAAACAATCTGTCACTCCTAATCGCTAAATCCCGTGAAATCTTATACGTCTAGTCTCTTACGTTAATGAACTAAATAATATTATTTGATATTTTACGGTAATGTGTTAATAATTTCACACATACTGTAAGTCGCTCCTGAATATAAGTCGCACCCTCGGCCAAACTATGAAAAAAAAACTGCGACTTATAGTCCAAAAAATACGGTGATTCTCTGGACAAAACACTTGAAGTGTGTTGAAAATTATGAAGAAATTGGTGCAGCTTCAAAAACACCATGAGCTTAGACTTTGTCTCATTTGTATCTACAAAGCCAGGATTAAACATTAAGTCAGTCTTTCTGGGATTGAACAAAAACACAACATGTAAACTCTCCGAGGTGTCAAATACCTCCTTAGTCATGTCCACGTATCAATCCAGCGCTAACTCAACAAACCGTAAGAAACGGAGGTAAAAACTAATCAAAAGGGTTAAGTTCACTTTTCTCGCATTTGACAGACATTTTGGGGGAGTAAGGGTGCCAAATGACGATGTGTTCGAAGCAGAAGACATAAAACGGCAGGTTTTAAGTTTGACGTGGGTCGAGGAGGAGGAGCCACAGTCACCCTTTACTGTGTACCTCCTTCTTGGCCTTGGTATAAACCGTTTGCTTGCCTAACAGAATTGCTATTTTGACATCCAGTGGACACATTTAGAACAGGAGTTTCTTTCGTTAAAAAAAAAAAAAAAAAAAGCAGCTAATACTTGTCAAACTTATTAGGCGGGCCGGATAAAACCTGTTTGCGGGCCAGATTCGGCCAGCGGGCCATATGTTTGACACCACTGAATCAGACGTTTCTGGATAGAAACCCTAAAAGCTGTAGGAATAGAAATGTTGGGTGCAGACAAACACATAATGTACCTATAAGTTCTGTTTTGTTTTTATTTTTCCTCACGCACAGGCTTCAATCCACATTCCAACGTTAAGAGTCCCAGCTGAACTTACTTAATAGAAAAGTTGTGGTGTGACTGCAGCCCAGGAATCTTGTTTGTATGTAACGCTCATGTTGTCCCAAATCACATTGTTGCATGAAGATGGTGTTTAGAAACAAACTTATTTGATCACAACTTTTTGGTTGGCTAAAGTTTATTTCGAACATGTATACAGTTACAACATAATACATTATATATTTAACATGTCTGAAAAGGTGGAGGAAGAAGCAAAGCTTATTTAGCCCTACCCCTTTTCTACTTCATAGCAATTACGAGCACATATGTTCACTCCTGTTCTCAATTTGGTACACAGTTTACATCAATGCATGCTTAATACAACAGTTCTCTTGGTAAATAGTTAAGTCAGTTATGATTTACTTAATGAGATAAATCATATTTTCATTAAGTTCAAGATGTCTGTCCTAAATTCTTCTCTCTTGTACTTTGTAAACCCTTTTAGTTTGAACAGCCTCTTAAACTGGATCATATTAGTACATTGTTTGACTCCTTTGCTTAAATCCATTCCATAATTTAATTCCACATATACTAAAGGTTTTAAATCAGTGGTTCTTAACCTTGTTGGAGGTACCGAACCCCACCAGTTTCATATGCACATTCACCAAACCCTTCTTTAGTGAAAAATAAAATGTTTATTTTTTTCAAATTCAAGACAAAGTTATATGTTTTTGGTAACACTAAGTAACGAAGACTTAATTTAGAGTTATTTGGACACTAGGGGAACATATTCTAAGTAATAAAGACTTAATTTAGAGTTATTTGGTTAGGGTTAGGGTCAGGGTTAGAGGGTTAGGGTTATAACCCTCTAATGCCGAATAAGGCATTAATAAGTACTTAATAATGACTAGTTAAGAGCCAATATGTTACTAATTTGCATGTTAATAAGCAACTAATTAATGGTGAATATGTTCCCCATACTAAAGTGTTACCATGTTTTATTACTGGTGCACAAAATGAACCGTGCATGAACATCACCTTGTTCAAACAACAAAACCAACACAGTGCATAAATTCCTAACAAATTACACACCTGCAAACCAGTCAGCTGTTGCCGTATCCGTAATACGCCGATAAGAAGAAGTTTGTATTTACACGATGAGTCGGGTGTGTCTTGACCTCCGCCGAACACCTGAGGCCGACTCACCGAACCCCTAGGGTTCCATCGAACCCAGGTTAAGAACGACTGTTTTAAGTGTTGTATGTGCATACAAATGTTTTGAGTTTGATTTTTCTCCAAGGTTATATTTCTCCTCTTTTGTTGAGAATAATTCTTGGGTAGCAGGTTATAGTTAGCTTTATACCCATATTTAGCTGTTTGCAAATGCATCAGTTCATTGAATTTCAATGTGTTTTATTTAATAAATAAAGGGTTTGTATGTTGTCTATGTCCAGCATTATGAAATATGGTATCTTTTTGGTAATACAATTAGTGAATGTACTTTTGTAGTTGTTTCCCCATATTTCTACACAACAATTTAAATATGGTAACTCTAGAGAGTAATAGAGAACCTGGAGTGATTTTGGTATAAAAACACATTTGTGCTTTATTCATTATCGAAGTATTTCTTGTCACCCTTTGTTATATATTTTTTTATATGAGATTTCCAGTTCATTTTATCATCTATTATTACATTTAACAATCTGATTTATTTTAATTGCTCAATGTCTACTCTGTCTATTTGTATATGTGTTTGACTTTATCTCCTTACGTACCTCCTTAGTATTTTAGTTTGACTTGAGATTCAAAGAGGTTTTTTTTTGTCAAACCATATCTTAAATATTTTAATTTCTTTTGTTGTTGTTTACACACTTTTATTTACAGACTATCAGGGCCAGTTTTTGCTATGGACAATGTGGGCGACCGCCCAGAGCGCAATCTATGTGATAAAATGTAAATAATCAAATGTATGTACTTGTTCTTAGGCTTTCTGAGCTCACTATGTTCACTGCTCGCTGTACATATCCTACGAAGGCAGACCTACACTGTTTCAATGTCCATTTCTCAGATTATATTATTGTTGATGACTGAAGTGCTGATATCAACCATACCTAACCCGCCCGCCCCAACCCCCTCCACAGCCCACCCCCCGGATTGTAAATAATATAAATAATTCAATGTATATACTCTGATGATGATTAACTTGTGTGATGACTGTATAATGCTGATAGTATATGTTTATACCATGAATTGATTAACGTGGATCCCGACTTAAACAAGATGAAAAACGTATTCGGGTGTTACCATTTAGTGGTCAATTGTACAGAATATGTACTGTACTGCGCAATCTACTAATAAAAGTCTCAATCAATCAATCAAATCAGGCTGCACGCACGCGCACACACACACACACACACACACACACACACACACACACACACACACACACACACACAAAATATAAAAACAAAACTCACCAGTTTTCTACACTACTGCTGCTCATTTCTATTAGTAGCCCTTTTTATATAAAGAAGGCGGCACATTTTCTCCAAGGTAAGGGCAGCAATTTGCCAGCCTGTCTTTCAAAAACGGAGGTATGATAGTCCTCCTTTTCCAAATACGCCTCTGGTGCAGGTCACTCACGGGCCGGCACATTTCCGCCTCGAGTTCTATATAAAACCGAGGTGGTCGAAAACAGATCCAGTATAAGCTGCCAAAAAACGAGAAAATCGCCGGCTCCGTGCTCTGTAAGACAAGTGATACTGACACCTCAACTCTATGCTGAGAGTAATACAGGACAACATACAGTACTTAAGGTCAACGATGTCACAGGAGCGTCTTTCTGGACTTGCCATCATCAGCGTCAATCATACAGTTGCAAAATATATTTTGTATGATTCTGTAATTGATGATTTTGCATCAAAGATGGGTAGGAAAGTCAAGTTTTACATTGCACTTCACACCTGTTGTTAACGTTAATGCCAGTTGTAAACAGGGTGAAAAATCTGCTACGGTCATATTACTGGTATGTTAATTATCTGCTGTTTCTCCATGTACAAAACTGGAGTGTTATAACTGAAACTGTTCAGATGTTTTCATTAGGGTGATGCAAAACAAAACTTCTATGTAAAATATGGAATAGTTTATAGCAGGAATTGTTTTACATGCTCCATGGAGTAGGGTTTTTTTTGTTAGCTTCCCTCAGGGATTTTTTAAAGCATGGTTAATAGATCTTGTGATGAAGGATTTGTGCAATTCAGGTCAGTTCAGTTTCAGTTTATTTCGAAATGCATACGATACAATGTAATGCATCACATATTTCCAGTTGTTTTATTACAGCACGTCCAAAAAGGAGTAGGAAGAAGCTGAGCTTATTTAATCCTACCCCTTTTCATACCATAGCAATTGTATCCCATTTCCTTGTTCTCTGTAACAGAACAGTGAATAAATAAATAATATATAAATAATATACCATAGTAAGTAAACAAATATCAAATACATGAATAATATTTATCGAAAAAACAAAAAATCTACACAAAAAATAAAAATAAAAAAAGGGTTCAAGATGTTCATCATAATTATTGTTCTGTGTACTTTGTGAACACTTGTTTGAACAGTCTCTTAGACTGAATCAGCCCTTTGAGACACTTGTGATTAAGGGCTTTATAAATAAACTTTGATGGATTGATTGATATTGGTGCTTTGTTTGATTTCTTTGGTTAATCCATTCCATAATTTAATTCCACATACGGATATGCTAAAGGGGCAGCACGGTGGATTAGGGGTTAGTGCGTCTGCCTCACAATACGAAGGTCCTCAGTAGTCGTGAGTTCAAGCCCGGCCTCGGGATCTTTCTGAGTTTGCATGTTCTCCCCGTGACTGCGTGGGTTCCCTCCGGGTAGTCCGGCTTCCTCCCACCTCCAAAGACATGCACCTGGGGATAGGTTGATTGGCAACACTAAATTGGCCCTAGTGTGTGAATGTGAGTGTGAATGTTGTCTGTCTATCTGTGTTGGCCCTGCAATGAGGTGGCGACTTGTCCAGGGTGTACACCGCCTTCCGCCCGATTGTAGCTGAGATAGGCTCCAGCGCCCCCCGCGACCCCGAAGGGAATAAGCGGTAGAAAATGGATGGATGGATATGCTAAAGTGTTGTACGACCATACAAATGTTTTAAATTAGATTTTCCTCTCGGTTATATTTCTCCTCTTTTGTTGAGAAAATTTACACTGGTGTTTATATACTGTATTTAATTTATATTTAATTTATGTATCTTGTTTTTTCACTGTTCTTGTTACCTTTTTGTAGTCAAGATTATATAATAAAATAATACAAATAATATCATTTATTATTGTGTCGGTGGCGGGGTTTGTGTGCACACTTTTATTACAGCTTTGAATATGAATATGCTTTAAAGGGGTCATATGATTTTTTTCTGCATTTAAAACACTTCATTGTGGTCTATATAACATGTAATGGTGATTATTTGTTGCAAAGATTATGTTTTACAGACCCCCTTTAAGCCGCCTACTGACTGTGTTCAGAATGCGCCTTGTTATGGGCGGTCTTATGTACATGCTGAAGTCCTGGTCCAGGCCAAGCCCCTTCGACTGCGTCTCCACCCCGTCAGCCATGTTTGTAGTTTGTAGCGCTGCCGTTTCGAGTCTGACAGCTATAAATTAGAGCACATTTGTATTAGAAATGGCAACAGCAGAGTATTTTAGCATGCATGTGCATGTACAAGCCATTCTGCCCCACAACAAGAGGACAGAGAAAAATAAGAAACTCACTGAATACAAATTTGGGCTAAGATTGGAAAAAAAAAAATGGCGGACTGGAGATGTCCACTGACCTAACTACTGTTAGGCAAAATACTTCTCAAATTCCAAATGGCTAGTTTGGAAAGAAGCAAGATTGTTTTATAAACATCTTTGCCACGCCTCAATTGTTTGCATTCTAATTCTAATATTCACACATTATTACATTTCAAGATTGAGACTTTAGGGGCAACCAAATGTGTTTTTTTTCTTTCAAATTAGTTTATTTTAATTAGAAAGTATTACATAAAAAATCGAACATTAGATTTTTTTCTGTATTGTTTTCAAAATACTTTTATGAGTGGGTCCTAAGGGTTAACGGTTTTAGTATGAACAAACTCATTAGCTGCCAAAATAACACATCGTAGTTAATAAAATCAATTAGTGACTTAGTTTAGTCTGCAATAATCTCATTCCACATGTTCTACTTCCCAAAAATACTGCAACATGTGCTTATTTTATTATTATATGATTAGGTGTAAAGTGCAAAGGGGAGCATACTGATATTGTTTTATTTTTAAAAAATGCTAAAAACAGATATTGTGTCAGCTTTATATATCATATTAGTAATATTATTTTAAAATGGGTGATTTTTTTATTTGTATATTATTAATTAGAACATTTGAGCCTTTTCTTGTTACATACTGATTTTTTTGCTCTGTTTGTTTTCATTTTTACTATTGTTTATTTCCCATTTAAGAATAACATAAAAATTAATGATATGATTGTTTAACTACATAACCAAGTGTGTCAAAACTGTTTCCTATATGGAAATATTAATGTTCAGTTACACATTATTTTTTTGGTTCTTGTAATTTTTCAAGTATTTTTTTTTTATTAACTACTAAAACTTTGTTTATATTTAATTTTCATTTTGAGAGCTTCAAAAGTTTTAGAGCAGCGGTGTGTAAACTTTTTCCACCGAGAGCTGCATACTGAAAAGTCAGGTATGGGAGGGCCATTTTGATGTTGTTTTGTTTTTTTTAAATGTTAAAAACAGATATTGTGTCAGCTTTGTATATCATAATATTAGTATATCATTATTAGTTATATTATTTTGAAATGGATGATTTTTTTATATTATAGTATAGTTTATTAGTATATTATTAATTATTACAACATTTTAGCCTTTTCTCGTTACTTACTGATTTTTTTGCTCTTTTTTTCTTTCATTTTTACTATAGTCTTTTTCCCATTTAAGAATAGCATAAAAATAATATGATGATTGTTTAACGACACAACCAAGTGTGTCAAAATGTTTTCCTGTATGGAAATATTAATGTTCAGTTACGCATTGTTTTTTTGGTTCTTGTAATTTTTCAAGTTAATAAAAACAATTTTTTTTAAATTAACTAACTAAAACTTTGTTTATATTTTATTTTTATTTTGAGATCTTCAAATATTTTAGATCAGTGGTGTCTAAACTTTTTCCCCCGAGAATCGCATACTGAAAAGTCAGGTATGGGAGGGCCATTTTGATGGGTTTTTTTGGTTGTTTTTTTTAAATGCTAAAAACAGATATTGTGTCAGCGTTGTATATCATAATATTATTATATCATTATTAGTTATATTATTTTGAAATGCGTGATTTTTTTTATTAGTATATTATTAATTATTAGAACATTTTAGCCTTTTCTCATTACTCACTGAATTTTTTGCTCTTTTTTTCTTTCATGTTTACTATTGTTTATTTTCCCATTTGAGAATAGCATAAAAAATAATAATATGATTGTTTAACTACATAACCAAGTGTGTCAAAACGTTTTCCTGTATGGAAATATTAATGTTCAGTTAAACATTGTTTTTTTTGGTTCTTGTCATTTTTAAAAACATTTTTAATTAACTAACTAAAACTTTGTTTATATTTGATTTTTATTTTGAGAGCTTCAAATGTTTTAGAGCAGCGGTGTCTAAACTTTTTCCACCGAGAGCTGCATACTGAAAAGTCAGGTATGGGAGGGCCATTTTGATATATATATATATATATTTTTTTTTTTTTTAAAGAAGAAGGAGCTAAAAACAGGTGTTGTATATATTTAAAAAGAAAACTGTGTTGTAGGTAACTTATATTATTAATTATTAGTTTACAAATTTCAGATTTTTCTCAATACGTTCCGATTTTTTACTCTTTTTTTTTTCTAACATTTTTTTACCGTTGCTTGTTATCTAAAACTAATTTTTTTTTTTTTAATATTAGCAGACACATTTGGTATATTTACACAAAGTATCGATATCGGATCGGTATCGCACATCACTAATGGCGATATCTGCTGATGAGAGCAAAAAAAGTCACAGAAAAGAGCAAATTTCAAACATCTCGTTTGGCGGAAGTATGAAAGAAGGCAAGATTATTTTATAAATATCTTTGCAATCCTTCGACAGTTTAATTTCAAATTTTCAGCAGGTACCATCACGTTAGAAAAGTTGGTTTTGCATATGAGAGCTAATTAATGCAGTGATCTGAAAATGGTGTTTCTAAAGTTGACTAATTTGCAGGTTGAAAAGCTGCAAGGAACGTACTGTCGTCCATTTTTAAACTTCCACCACACACTTGCGCTCGCAGGCTAAGCCGCAGACGGGGGACACAAGCAGTAAGGAAAGAACAAGAAGCAAAGTGACAAGACTGTGATACAAGCAACTTAAGATTCTTCTAGTCACTCGTGCTGCACTTTGATTCGCTTGCTCCGGTGGTTAGAGCCATTTTGATTTTACCCGCCTGAAGTGTACTTAAGACTTTTCTCTTTTTGAAATCCTCAAGTCTGATTTCCCATTGTTCTCCGACCTAAGTTATGTATGACAAACGCCGGAGGCCAAATCCCCATCAAAGGAGCCCGTCGCAGGAATACGGCGCTTCCGAGCTTCCAAAAGTGATGACAGATGTCACTTGAGAAGCGAGCGAGGGGATGAAAGTGACGGGCGGCGTGAGGACAGCGCGTCCGCCGTGACCCGCCGCCGTCAGCGGCGCCGAGGCGTAATGGGGAGAGACCCGTCGGCCTCGGCCAGGTCTTAAATGTCACAGCCACCTAGATTACAAGCAAGCAACCTGGCAGCCCACCAGGCGAACACACGGGGCCCGGGCCAGCCTTCATCCCGCTGCCACCGAAACGGGGATGGAAGTGTCTCCCTCGGTTTCACTGGCTGCTCTGGCATTGAATACGTCAGGGGGTATAGAGAGAATAGCTAATCTGAGGGAAGTAGCAGGCGGGAATCAAAAGGGCCACGGGCTTCTCTATTCCATGTGTAGCGGCGCTCACCTGGGTACTATCCCCGTTGTGACAGAGCGAGCGGCAGGAGGACTCGACAAACAAGGAAGAGCACTGCAACTTTGAAACAAACAGGCGGCAGAGTGCAGGCAAACCAAAACAAACTTAAGTGAAGAAATCCACGGAATGCTCCCCTCCACTGCATTCTCCCTGCGTCTTTATTGTGGGCTTGATATGACACCACTGTCTATATCTTTTACTTACTCAGGACTTCAAGTGGCTGTCTGTATTTTGCTGCGCCATAAATTATTCAGCGCCATGTGTCTCCTTAGTATCTGCGCCTTTCCGCTGGGTTGCTGTCTTGAAACAGAGCGGGGGGGGCGGGCGGCGGGAGTAGCGGGGGGGGGGGGGGTTGCGCTTTGAGAGAGAGTTTGCAAAAGGTAACACAGGAACTTCAGCATCGACAACCACTTTCTTAGTCGGAGCTCTTGTCAAGTACGTATATTTGTTCCAGCACAAGGAAAATATGTAAGAGGAAAAAAGTTGTACCTGAATACGACAAGGAAACCAACAAGCACCACTGCTGCTACAACAACTTGGACCAGAAGCGCAGCTAAAAATAATGGCAGTATTCCGCGTAGAGTGTGAGCCCACTAGGGTTGTACGGTATACCGGTATTAGTATAGTACCGCGGTACTAATGAATCATTGTCGGTACGATACCGTCTCTGAAACGTACCGGTTCCGAATCCCCCCGCATCGAAGTCACGCCCTGCCATTGCTAGTTTACGAGCAGACGAGCATGTTCGGCGGCACACTATCACAGAATACTTACAAGCAGACACAGTGTGTAGACAGAAAAGGGAGAACGGACGCATTTTGGCTTAAAAACTAACGATAAAGGTGAAGTTATAACACTGAAACGCCCTCAGGAAGAGGTGCTTTAAGACATGGCTAGCTAGCGGCTAACGTCCATCCGCCGTCGGCAGTGTTTTAGCTACTTCTAAATCACTAATGCTCGCCTCTATGGCAAAAAATAAAGTACATTTCTTACAAGTATCATCCCTGCAAAGACGAGGAATAGCTAAACATGCTTCACTGCACACCGTAGCTCACCGGCATCAAAATGTAAACAAACGCCATGGGTGGCTCTACATCTGACATCCACTGTAATGATATCAAGTATAGGCACGTATCTAGTCGAGACTAATATGATTACGTCAATATTTTTTGGCATCACAACGTATTCTTTCGTTTTAAAAAAATGTATATTATGTTTATAAACTCAGGAAATATGTCCCTGGAAACATGAGGACTTTGAATATGACCAATGTATGATCCTGTAACTACTTGGTATCGGATTGATACCCAAATTTGTGGTATCATCCAAAACTAATGTAAAGTATCAAACAACAGAAGAATAAGTGAGTATTACATTTTAACAGAAGTGTAGACAGAACATGTTAAAAGAGAAAGTAAGCAGATATTAACAGTAAATGAACAAGTAGATAAATAATTAGTTTTCTACCACTTGTCCTTAATAATGTTGACAAAATAATATAATGATAAATGACACAATATGTTACTGCACATGTCAGCAGACTAATTAGGAGCCTTTGTTTGTTTACTTACTACTAAAAGACAAGTTGTCTAGTATGTTCACTATTTTATTTAAATACTTAGTTGTAATAAGAAACATATGTTTAATGTACCCTAAGATTTTCTGTTAAAATAAAGCCAATGATGCAATTTTTTGTGGTGCCCTTTATTTAGAAAAGTAACAAAATAATTTTAGTACTGGTACCAAAATATTGGTATCGTTACAACACTAGAGCCCACTCTATGTAAATAGCCATATGAGACTGCATAACATTACTGTCCAGACATCGAGAGGTGACCTGATCCCAATTAATCACACAATCCCGGGGAGAAGTGTCACATCCCATCTCCATCAGCTCTACCACCCTGCTCTGTCACCCCCTCCTGCTCCTCCATCTCGTCTGCTCCGCGTTGACTTGTTTCTTCCACGTCCACGCATTGCATGCATAACCTAAGCAGGCCCAACCCTCCCCCCGCCTCGCGATCCCTCCTCTTATTTAAAACACACAAGAGTCTGAAGCTGACAGGTCAGCTGGCACGGGCCAGTCGGTCCCCACCTGTCCCCCTGGCCTCGTCCCCCAGAAGGCGTAGAGCCAGAAGAGCTGCCAAAACGGGACGAAGCCTTGGGCTTTGTATCCCCCAAAGAGCTTTGGTGTTTGCGGTACGGGAAGATATTTATTTTGAACACATGCACTCCACAAGAAGAACATAGAAACTTACATTTTAAGGTAGTCAAAGCATATAAAATATGATACAAATTGGTGATGCAGACACATAACACCTTCCTGATGTTACAATGCATTCAGGTAGAGCAGTGTTTTTCAACCTTTTTTGAGCCAAGGCACATTTTTTTCACTGAAAAAATCCGGAAGCACACCACCAGCAAAAATCATACAAAAATTAAACTCAGTAAACGATAAAAAGTCGTTGTCGCAATTGTTGGATATGGGGCGGCATAGCTCGGTTGGTAGAGTGGCCGTGCCAGCAACTTGAGGGTTCCAGGTTCGATTCCCGCTTCTGCCATCCTAGTCACTGCCGTTGTGTCCTTGGGCAAGACACTTTAACCACTTGCTCCCAGTGCCACCCACACTGGTTTAAATGTAACTTAGATATTGGGTTTCACTATGTAAAGCGCTTTGAGTCACTAGAGAAAAGCGCTATATAAATATAATTCACTTCACTTTACTTTGTTTAGTCTTTATTTGAAGGGACAATGCACAGAAACATTAAGCTCAAAGACATATAATCTGTACCAGATTATAGCTAAATAGCTCATTTCCATCTGCAGTCCCTGGCTTCCTAAATTAAAGGGATACAAAAATCATGCAATAAAATTATGACAATAAAATCATACTATAGCATATAATCAAATTAAGAAAAGTCATAAAATGCCCTTTCATGGACACATACTTTAAACCATAACCAACCATGCATCACTATAGCTCTTGTCTCAAAGTAGGTGTACTGTCACGACCTGTCACATCACACCGTGACTTATTTTGAGTTTCTTGGTGATTCCCGTGCGTAGTGTTTTAGTTCTTGACTTGCGCTCCTATTTTGGTGGCTTTGCCTGTGTTGTTGGTATTTTCCTGTTGCAGCTTCATGTCTTCCTTTGAGCGCTATTCCCCGCACCTGCTTTGTTTTAGCAATCAAGAATATTTAAGTTGTTGCTATCTTTTTGTGTGTGGACACTGTTGATTGTCATGTCATGTACGCCTGTACTTTGTGGACGCCGTCTCCGCTCCACACGCTGTAAGTCTTTGCTGTCATCCAGCATTCTGTTTTTGTTTACTTTGTAGCCAGTTCAGTTTTAGTTTCGTTCTGCGTAGCCTTCCCTAAGCTTCAATGCCTTTTCTTAGGGGCACTCACCTTTTGTTTATTTTTGGTTTGAATATTAGATAGTTTTTTACCTGCACCCTGCCTCCCGCTGTCGCCTGCATATTGTGATCACGACAAACCATCGTCGTCTCACACAACGTGTTCCCGACATTTACAAAGCAATTAGCTACTGGCTTCTACCTACTGATATGGTATGGTATACCATGGTTACTCTGCTGAGCTCTAGAGAGCACAGACACTCAACAACGGCACACTATTTGCAGATTATAATTACTGGTTTACAAAAAATATTTTTAACCCAAATAGGTGAAACTGCATAGTCTCCCACGGCACACCAGACTGTATCTCACGGCACAGTGGTTGAAAAACACTATATGGTCTTAATTCGATTTGTTTATACGTGTATTTCTTCAAAAGTCTATGAAACAAATGCAATATAATCCATTCCTGTTGCCATTAGGGATGTAAATATCTTTGTGATGGATGATTCACATCTTGATGCATAGGTTACGATGCCATTCAAAAACAATTTGTTTATAAAACAGAACGATTCGATGCAATTTGATTTAGGAACAATTCATTAAGATTTAAGGTGTATGAATAATTCAATTCCATGGTTAACATTTGTTGATGGACACATCACAAAAGAACAAAAGCATTCCTTTCTGTGCATACGCTCCTCCTCATGTTAGAGCATGGGTGTCAAATGTACGGCCCGCAAACAGGTTTTATCCGGCCCGCGAGATGAGTTTGCTAAGTATAAACATGAACTGTGCAGTGTTAAGATAGAGGTAACACGTTCACGTTTGGACACTATGTACTTATGCAGCTTACTAGTGATAGTAATGATACAACATTTGGATTGTTACATTCATGCCTTGATTGTGAAAGCTGTTGTTGGTAATGGGGACACATTTTGTGGGTGCACATAAATATGCTAAAATAATATGTATCCCCTTATAAATTCATGTTTGATTAATTAAATTAGCCCAAACTCGCAAGATTTTGTTGTCGATAATGCTACTTATACACAGAATAAACCACATGATGTTAGTACATCAGTTGAGGAAAATGCCTAAATTACATTAATAACATTCTGTAATTTGATTTTGATATTATTATTCATTTCATTATCTGATAGATTACAAATTAACAATATGAGAGCTTTTTAAAACTCTGCCACTCAATTCCACCTACTTGACTGATGAACACATCATTTATTCAGAAAGTATGAACAACGATAAATGAAATTGGGATACTATTAACCGCACCATGTAAGTGTAAAAAAAACAAACATGATTTGTGCATTTTCAGAATGCTTGTTTATTTTAAACAAACAAAACAATCTGAAGTTGTCTTTATTTTGAAGTTATCATGCCCTTATTTTACCAGTCCGGCCCACTTGAGAGTACATTTTCCTCCATGTGGCTCCTGAGCTAAAATGAGTTTGACACCCCTATGTTAGAGGATAAATAACTAGGACCTTGGCACCAAGCTCTTAGATTAGATCTGTCCAAGCTAAGTCTATGAGCATGAACTGATTAAAACTACTCGAATGAGAGGCCAAACGACTTCTAGGACAACTGATTCGTTGAATGCCATTACAATATCAATAACCTGATAAATGAGAACATGTATAGGCACATTCATCTTCAAGTATGAAAACAAATCACATTCTATAATGGTGACATGCTTCAGTATTTTAACATTTTTAAAACAACATTCATCCTCTGAGACGCTTTATAAAGTAAAAAGGCAAACACATGTCAAATATATTTATTTTCCATGAGTCATCACAGACGCCTATGGGTACGTCTAAGTCTAACGTCAAGCCAATGGCTTGACGGGGGGGCAGGAGTTTTCGTACAAGGATGGGAAGTGACGTGTGTTGTGGAGTTGAAAGGTCATTTTATTTTGCCGGAAAGGAGAGCCGTGCAGAGATTGAGCCCATTGTACCAGATTGTTGCATTTTGTGAAGGACAAAAAAGAAAGACACTGGGAATCTGTCTAAGCCACTATTTTTGGGAATGTTACAATATTTGGCGGGCAGCCGTGACTCTCGCGTTGTTCTAAAGATAAACTGTCTACTGATTGCTCGTCTCGCGCGGCACCCGGGCCATGTATTTACGTCTTCTCTCGTCTCCAGTTATGTAGGTAACGTGACAAGCGTGTGACTCTTATCACGGACACCCATGGTTATCGTGTAGTTTTAAAGACAAATAAACGTCCACTGATTTCTAGTTAGGCGCGATAACCGGTTTACGTGTCTATACTCGGTTAACCTAAGAATTCGCAGCTGAATCTTATTGATTGAGGGGGCTGTAACTGGCGTAGTTGAACCGGTCACTTCTCGAACGGGATGTGTGGTCGCATCGGTTTATCGTTAACAAACCGAGTTGCCATAATAAAACATTTATTTTATTATACAGTAACGTGCAAAACGGGGCATCCTGAATAGACTGTCAGAAAGCGACTTGAAGATGGCTTGTGAAAAAAATCTATGCAAAATTTTGACCAAAGAACCACCATTTGGACCACAAGGAAGTGTTTAAAATGTAGAAAAAAACAATGATAAAACTCCTTTAACCTTTCTAACTGTGCTTTCTGAAAAAAGCTTTCCATGCCAGTGTGCATAACCGCCACTATGACAACAACTTCAAATGTGGTGCATCAAGTGTTGGTTTTGCCTCAGTTCCAGGCTTGCAAATGTGCCAAACCACTTGTATTGTCATTGTGCCCGGGTCAAAGCTCATCAAATAAGTATCCATGCAAAACAAAGATATGTTTTAGACTTTGGGCCATATTTTTCCTGAAAACATTTAGTTGTAGGGCTAAATATTGGCAAGGACTCTGTGATACTTAAGTCACAATACAGTACAGTATTGTGATATGGCAATAAATTGACATATTCTACATAGTTCATTGATACATTTAAAATGACGTTTAAAATACAATTTTAATCAATCAATCAATCAATGTTTATTCATATAGCCCTAAATCACGAGTGTCTCAAAGGGCCAGAGGTGGGACCAAGTCATTGTTTTGCAAGTCACAAGTAAGTCTCAAGTCTTTGCCCTCAAGTCCGAGTCAAGTCCCGAGTCAAGACAGGCAAGCCCCGAGTCAAGTCCAAAGTCAAGACTGGAAAGTCTCAAGTCAAGTCCTAAGTCCTGCATTTTGAGTTTCGAGTCCTTTCAAGTCCTTTTAACCACAGACTAATATATTAACACAGATTGTGTATGCTTTTCAAACGCTGTATTTATTTATTAAAACAAGTGCATTTTAAATTGCAGGAAAGAAAATTGTGCTGACATTGCACTTTATAATAGCACTATTAACCAGTCATTTTAAACATTAACTCATTCCTTTACAGAACAAACACATTGAAAAATAAAGTGCAAATGTACTTATTTGTACAAAAGTGTTAACATTGAAAAAACATGACATATACGTGAACATAACAAAAAAGTTGTACTTTTTATATGTCAGGGCCCTATGCTGCATTGCATTTGCAAAAGACCAAATTAGCCAAGAGTCTGTCAGTCATTTGTGCACGATGGGGGCGTAGTATGATGCCACCATGGCTGAAAACTCGCTCCACTGGAGCACTGGAGGCAGGCACTGCCAAGACTCTCATGGCCACTCGGAACAGTGAAGGAAGAGTCTTCATGTTCAATGCCCAGAACAAAAGGGGGGAGAGAGTTGTTTTGGGTTGGTGCACTACTTGTAAGTGTATCTTGTGTTTTTTATGTTGATTTAATTAAAAAAAGAAAAAAAAAAAAATTATTTCTTGTGCGGCCCAATACCAATCGATCCACGGACCAGTACCGGGCCGCGGCCCGGTGGTTGGGGACCACTGAGGTAAACAACCAACAGTATGTCAGAAAGCTAGCTAAAACAGTACACATATTCATAATATAGTATACATTTTAACTGACCTTTATTTTACTTTTTTTGTCTTTTTTTAGGTGGCTAAAATACGCGGTGCTGCTGACCGCCGTCTAACGTTACGTGTGATATATTGACTAACGTAACCCTGCTTAAAAAAAATCACTGAACAAAAAGTATGAATAAGGTAGTGAACTGCAACAGATTCCCGTGTTTGCAATAACGTTATAACGTTAGCAGTGAGTTTACAGCCTCACTGATTTAACTACACAGCAAATAAAAGTCACGTTACTTAGCCAATAAACGTTATCTTACATTCAAAACTTACCGTTCTTTGTGCAACTTCAAATGCCGGACGAAGTTGGAAGTTGTTGCCTCTCCATCAGTAATTTTCGAACCGCATGTGTTGCATACTGCAAACCGTTTTGTGTTGACCACCTCGTAATTTTTATACCCAAACAAAATTATTTTAGGTATCATTTTTTGTTCACTGGCGTGTGGTTTGGACATGTCTTCTTCGTTGGTTGTCCTGCAATTTGATTGGATGAATGCTGTGTGATGAAAACAAAGTAGATCTAATTTGATTGGCTGTTGTACTGAGACCACACCAGCTGACACACGCAACGCTGATAGACAAGTACACAATGAAAAATACGGAGCGCTCCCGAATAACTTTTTCATCTTTGGGTTTTGGGGAAAGTAGCAAGTCATGTCAAGTCATGTCAATTCAAAAGGCTCAAGTCCAAGTGAAGTCACAAGTCATTGATGTTAAAGTCTAAGTCGAGTTGCAAGTCTTTTTACATTTTGTCAAGTCGAGTCTAAAGTCATCAAATTCATGACTCGAGTCTGACTCGAGTCCTAGTCATGTGACTCGAGTCCACACCTCTGCAAAGGGCTGCACAAGCCACAACGACATCCTCGGCTCAGATCCCACATCAGGGCAAGGAGAAACTCAACCCAATGGAACAATGAGAAACCTTGGAGAGGGCCGCTAGTTGTATATATGGACACTAGATGACCGTAATAATTCATTCAGAGATGTGAGCACCCTTTTAGAAAAAAGAGAGGAACATTTTGGGAAAAAAATGATTTAAAATAAAATAAATAATAAAATCAAAACTATATTTCCTGCAATTGGTTGCATTTGTACACTATATTTTACCTTTATTCTCCTGCGATGAGGTGGTGACGTGTCCAGGGTGTACCCCGCCTTACGCCCGAATGCAGCTGGTATAGGCTCCAGCCACCCCCGCGACCCCGAGAGGGACAAGCGGTAGAAAATGGTTGGATGGATTTATTTGCATTTCATTCTCAACCACCAACTCTACCAACTCTTTTGGCTGTCTTTTTGACACTTTTATGTCCCATGTAATGTACCACATCAGGGTTTCCCCTTAATATAACTGAAGGTGGCGCACCACCATGTCAACATCATAGCCGCCACACCTTGAAAATAAAGTTATTGTTTTTTACGTGAAAACAAATGAAAGCAATATAATGTATTGTAGCCCCCAAAAGAAGTCATACAAAGTCAGACGCTATTTTTAACTTATATTGCCAATCTTATGCTAACAAACTGCACAATAACCAACAGGTTTTACTTCCCGTGCAAACACTTTCGTCTCCATGCTTCCCCAGACACACCACACTTCCTTATCCTCCGCCAATCCACTTTCAGGCACGAGCTTGCATACCCTTGTTGACGGTTTGTGAACATAGGAAAAAAATAACATTGAATCAAAACCACACAAACATTAAACATTACCAACAGCAGGTCGTTACAGTATAAATGGATATATCGCCTATTATGTGTGCACTATTCAATGGTGATGCACCGAAAACCCGGCCACCGGAAAAAGACCTAGCACCTAAAACAGCGCTTCCAAAACTGGATGTACCTTATTTTCCGCACCATAAGGCGCCCTGGGTTATAAGCCGCGCCTTCAATGAACGGCATATTTCAAAACTTTGTCCACCTATAAGCCGCCCCGTGTTGTAAGCCGCATCTAACTGCGCTAAAGGAATGTCAAAAAAACAGTCATATATGTCAGTCAAACTTTAATAATATATTAAAAACCAGCGTTCTAACAACTCTGTTCACTCCCAAAATGTACACAAATGTGCAATCACAAACATAGTCAAATTCAAAATAGTGCAGAGCAATAGCAACATAATGTTGCTCGAACGTTAATGTCACAACACACAAAATAAACATAACGCTCACTTTCTGAAGTTATTCTTCATTCATAAATCCCTCGAATTCTTCTCCTTCGGTGTCCGAATTGAAAAGTTGGGCGAATGTGGGATCCAAAATGGCCGGCTCCGTCTCGTCGAAGTAATCGGAGTCAGTGTCGCTGTTGTCCAGCAGTTCTGTGAATCCTGCCTTCCGGAAAGCTCGGACCACAGTTGTGACCGAAATATCTGCCCAGGCATTTACGATCCACTGGCAGATGTTGGCGTATGCCGTCCGGCGCTGTCTCCCTGTCTTGGTGAACGTCACGTGTGTTCGCCTTCTGTCATCCACTGTTCCCACGCAGTTAGCAGTCTAGCTTCGAATGCCCTGTTGACACCAATATCTAGCGGCTGGAGGTCTTTTGTCAATCCACCCGGAATGACGGCAAGTATTGAATTAAGCGCGTAAGCGTGTCTCTTAATGTGATGTTATGAGCTAGCAAATATAACAACTACACTACCCAGCATGCAACGATAGTGACGAGCATGCGCGGTAGCCCTGAGAAGCGTTGTTGTATGCTGGCAGCTAAGAATGAGGTTATGAGCACGCTGTGAGTAAACGTTGAGAACTCAGTTAACACGCCTCGTCTGCATTATTTATAATTAGACAGACAACACACTTAATAGGAGCCATTTTGGAGTCTTTACATAAACACACAAATGGAAATGAAACGTCACATATCCCAGCATGCACCGCGCGCTTCTTCTACGGGGAAAAAAGATGGCGGCTGTTTACCGTAGTTGCGAGACCTAAACTTTATGAAAATTAATATTAATATTAACCCATATATAAGGCGCACCGGATTATAAGGCGCACTGTCAGCTTTTGAGAAAATTTGTGGTTTTTAGGTGCGCCTTATAGTGCGGAAAATACGGTAAACAAAACACATGTGATTGTCTCGCACATTGTCAGCGATGTGGACTTAACTGTAATATACTGTATCCCAATTATACCCGCAGACAGCTATCTATAAAATGTGCAAATATTAAGAGGACAGGAGAGAAAATCCAACTGTAGCAGCAGTGCGAAGCAAGTATGACATCATGCTCGCTGATGCTCTCTTTTCGTCAAGGGCATCGAGGGACAGAAGTAGTCTCTAAACACATTTACATTTTATAATAACACCGGAAAAAAATACTGGATTTGTTGACAGTCATTTCTAATAAAAAAGTAATTAAAAGTCTCTCAACACATGAACAATTCTCAGCAAAGTACATTGTACAATAAGCAGCAATAATTGAAAATATGGCAAAACAATATAAAAATATATGTTAATACTAATTTGTTTTTCGATGTATGTATACATTTTTTGAGACTTTTTAAAGAAAATAATATCATAGCAACGCAACGGTGACCATTCCCAAACACCACGGGTATCTTAGCAATCTAGGGGAAACCCTGCACATAATTTGTAGGTTTTTTTAGTAGATAATTTACTTAATTATTATCATTGAAATTGTAATGTATAATTATATAACATGCATGCAAATAACTCAAAAGTTTCCCTTTCGGCAAATCTATTCCGTAGCTACGCTCCCTCAGGTAATATACTTCCTGTGTTGTGACCTCTGTTTACGAACTTTACATCAAACATATACCTTCTCGCTGGCTACTAATAAATACTCTAGAACTACAAATGATTTGGAACTAACAGTGTTCGGGTTGTAATCATCCAAATATGATTGGCAGCAAAGCGGACAGCTGTCAACGTTGTGGCTCGGAGAACGAACAGAGGCGACAACAAATAAGCTAGCTAAATGGTCACCTAACTATTCATTTTGATTAGATCATATTATTATTGAAATTTGGTCCAAAAAAAAAAAAACGTGCTAGTTATATTTTGACGCCAATATGAATGTTTAAAAACACAGATTTTTGCGGAATTTTCACAAACCGGCTCAAAAAATGTAGTCATTTAAAAAATCAACCCTACACAGAGAAGTAGTAGAGCACAGCAGAGGTGTCAACGTCGCCATAGTGTTACAATTGGCCTAAACATGACTGACAAAACAAAGATAATAAAACCTAATGTTACACCGTTAGAAAATATATTGCAATATATTTTTGTCCACCCCTATTAAGTTGACTACTGAATTGCACGTTCAAGGCAAACATTTGACTTTTCTTACAAAGCATACTGATACCTGATCCCATACTTCCTTCTCTGAAGTCGTCTTGTGTCTGATATTTCATGCATATGCGAGGTAATTTACATGTACATTAATATTCACCAAAAAAATCAACGCTCTGTAACTCAAAGGATAGCTTTAATAAGGCCCGTCAGTCAAATACATTCGTAAGATTAAACACGCCATAGTTGTTTTATTCTATTTCTTACAAAAGATGCCAGCAGAGATCAGAACGGCAGGCAGGGATGTAGCGCACTGGATACAGGAGTCATGTCGAAGCTTTGTCTTAATTCATCATGATGTACAGCCATTCCTAGTATTCTCTTTGAAAAAAGCTGAGAACTTGCATCTGGTGAAAATCACACACACCAAGTCGAGTGTATTACACGTTAGAATTCTATTGTTGCGGCTCATACACTTCTTCTATATCAGCTAAAGTGCAAATTAGGTTTTCAGTCCTCGTTTAGCTTGTATTGTGAAAGTCGATGGTCTTAGAAAATTGTATTTCGGAACATAAATTGTGTTATTGTTTTGCAGTAAATTACACCCCAAATTGAAAACTTCAAGCTTAAGACTTGGCCTACTGTAAACTACTTATCTATCCTGGATTCAAAGAGGATTTATGATGGCGCAGCTCCCTCTGTTACATCCAAGTCCTCATTAGTGTTTGGTTTTTGGATGAAAAGCGCAGTATTGGTTGCTGAAGAACTTGAGTGGGAGCTCAGGGAAAGTGATCTAGGAAGTAGGGATCCAGGGGGGGCAATGTAAGACCTACATAAGGACCTGTGGAGGAGGGGAAAGCCCACATCCCAGGGAACCAACCTTTGGGGAGAGGAGGAGGAGTAAGGCAGGCTTGCATTCCCCAAACACCCAAGACTCCCCCTCTTTCCACAATGTACCATGGAAAAGTGGGAAAATAGTAAAAATGGAACAGTGGGATGTGTATTTACTATGCTAATGAAGCCCCCAGTGTTTTGCACAGGTGTAAACCTTGATAATCATCTGCAGGTGAGTGAGAGCTGTTCTAAAAGGAATCCACAGAGGACCTTCAGCCGGATGTGTGTGCGTAACCACATATAACATACACTCTTTGATAACACCACATACTGTATGTGTACTTACCACTGAGGGAAACCCATTAGAGAGGTTGTACCAGGTCATTTATTTGGAAGGCTGGCAGGTCCTTGGTCATCTGGACAAACTTTGCAACTGCCTGATAATCATTCGAAGCCACTTGCTGCAGTTATTCCTTGCACAATTAAAGAATAACTGTCATGTAAAAAATAAATAAAAAATGCAATGCTTGTTGTGTTCCCCCTTATGTTTCCAGCTTTAGGGTACAGGTTGGGCCAGGTGGTAATTTTGAAAAACAGACACGTTCACATAGTATAGTGTAGCCGAGTCATAGAATGACCGATATATGATCGCTCAATTTGAGGCCTCCAAAATAATCCACAGAGTCAAATGCCACAGCACCCTTACTCAGAGTTCCTTGGGCTAATATGGGCTTTGTTTTGTCTCAGAGAGGATATTCTGTTTATAAGTGAATAAAGGCATTATTTGGGACAATTAATGTATTAAAGGGGTCCCATATGTCTATTTTTTGTACATTTAAAACACTTCTTTGTGGTCTACATAACATGTAATGGTGGTTTTCTCTTCAAAATAATGCATAGATTTTGTTTCACAGACCATTTACAATGCACCATTTTGTTGGCGCTCTTGTTTACATGCCGAAATCCTCCTCCAGGCCAAGCCCTCTTCGACTGGGTCTCCATATTGTCAGATATGTTATAGTTTTCAGCGCTTCCATATCCAGTCTACTGTTAGAACTTCACGCCACTTTGTATTGGAAATGGCAACAGCGGTGGATTTTAGCATGCATGTGCATTTACAGGCTAGTCTGCCCAACAACAAGAGGATAGAGAAAAATAAGGAATTTATTGACTACATGTTTGGTTACAGAGGAATAAAAATTGTGGACTAGCTCAAAGCTCTTTGTGTAGACCTCCACAATATATGGAGATATCAACTGATGTAACTAAGGCCAAAAATTTCACCAGTCTTAAATTCCAAAGAGCTTGGTCAAAGCAAGTTTGGGAGAAGGCAGGATTGTTTTATAAATATCTCTGCAATGCCTTTATAGTTTGATAAAACATTTTTGGAGGGTGATTTTCCGGACTATAAGGCGCACTTAAAATCCTTATTTTTTCTGAAAACTCGACAGTGCGCCTTATAACCCGGTGCGCCTAATGTAAGGAATACGTTTGGTTGAGCTTACCCACCTCGAAGCTGATGTATTTGGTACATGGTGTAATGATAAGTGTAACCAGTAGATGGCAGTCAAACATAAGAGATAAGTGTAGGCTGCACTATGATGGCAATATGACTCAAGTAAACATCAACATTTTATATGTTCCAATGAAAATATAGAACATTACACACGGCGCTCAAAAATCCATCAAAAATGTTTTAGTCCGACTTTGGTAAGCTTTGAAGCCGCACCGCTTGATGGATTGTACTGTGCGTCAACATACAAGTATTATTATGGTGCGTGTATATGTTAAGACATGCTGTATTATCTGGCGTTTTGTTTCGCAATATTATACAAAAGAAACTTTTTTACCTTCTGGTACCTGCTGATCTGTATTTGGGATTTGCATAAATCCTGAAAAAGTGTGCGCTTCCGCCTTTGTAGTCCGTGACGACACCGTAGTCGATAAGCTTCTTCTTTTTCTCCATCTTCTTGTTATGGGACATTAATCCTCCGCTGTTGCCATTTCTAAAATAAAGTAGTGTAAAGTTCTTACTTTTATCTGTCAGTAAACTCGCCATGAAAGCGCTAAAACATACCGGTGTAGTGAGTTTACATTATTCACCCAAGGAACTTTAGTTATTAGAGAGTTCTTGTCGGATGGTTTTTCAGGGGACACATTTCCGGTGTTGTTGTTTCCGGATGAGGAGATGCTGTTACGTTATTGATTTAAGTAAAGTCTGAATGTCATTAAAACAGTTAGTTCCATCTTTTGACACTTCTTCCACTCCCGTCCTTGCACGCTACACCGCTACAACAAAGATGACGGGGAGAATACGCTTCCAAAGGTGAGCCACGTAAATAAAACTGCCCACAAAACGGCGCATCCCGAAGCGACTGTCAGAAAGCAGTTTGAAGATGATCCGTAAAACATAATCTTCACAACATTTTGACCAAAGAACCACCATTACATGCTATGTAGACCACAAGGAAGTGTTTTCAATTTAGAAAAAAATAATAATAATATGACTCCTTTAATGCGCCCTATAATCTTGTGCACCTTATATATGAAAAAAGATCAAAAATAGACCATTCATCGGCACTGCGCCTTATAATCTGGTGCGCCTTATGGTCCGGAAAATATGGTACACAAAACAGGTAAGAAAAGTTAGGTTTGCATAAAAGGAGACCCCTTTAAAATTCAGTTTACCATGTCTGGGAGTACAAAAGGTAGGAGCTATTGTTATCACCTTTATTTGTGGCATAAGCAAAATCATGCAAAAGCTACAGCCCTGTTGTAATGCAAGTTCCATTGAAATCAGGGCTGTCGCTTTGTGTCAATGGCACATGTGACAAGCAAGCAAACATATTTAAAAAAATGAGCATATGTAAGGTTATTTTCATCTTGCCAAATTTGAGCATTAAGTGCATTACTTGGCTGCAACCAGTAGAGGCACTCAGTAAGTGTATTCTAAAAAAAAAAAAAAAAAAAAAAAAAAAATGTTAATTGTTAATTTTACCAATTGCCCATTGAAGAAACTTAGTCAAATGTCCGTTCCGAGACTGAAGTTTCATCTCCTTTTCGTGTACGGTCTGTGCTGTGCATGGTCCAGCTGCTTTGACATATCTACTGTAGACCAAGGCTTGGTAATTATGAGCTACAAAGCTCACTGACCTTGTCAAGATCCTCTTGCCCTTTCCCGGCAAGAGCAGTGTATTGCGGGGGAGGGATATTTGAGGGGGGGCATTTTGCGGCTGTCTGAAGGCCCACAACACACACACACACACACACACACACACACACACACACACACACACACACACATACACCTGGAACAGAGCAGTTTACCCGGCAGGTTAAAGGGCTGAAGTCGGTGACAGAGGGAGGCTTTAACAAGGATGGAAGGAGGGTAGAATATGCCAGTATAGAACCAAGGAGAGGGAGAGTGCAAAGAGGAGAAGAAAAAAAAAAAAAAGAGTGTGAGGGTGAATGGGGGTCACAAAGTAATGCGGGGGTTAAATGCCACAAATGCCATGTCTCAAAGCCTCATAAAGACAAGCTCTGCAGTGCTCCCAAGGTCAGGGCGTGCACCTGTGCAGTGCTAGTGGCGGTGCTAGCATGGGCAAGCTGCATCCACTATGAATGTGTTAGCACAGGCTGTAAATAAACCCTGCACTGCACTGAACTGGAATTAAAGATACATGCATGTTCTTGCTGTGGCTAGTGACAATTCAAAAGGTGGACAGTGGGAAGTAAGACTTGATGGAGGGGGGCTGAATTCAATGGCCATTTGATGAAGTTTTATTAAATTGACTCGGTGGGAAACATGTTTTAATTGCCATATAAATTTATCAAGAAAAAAAATTCTGAAAAAGACCTTAATTACCTCTCTACACACCTTTTATATCCGTAGTGATGGGCATCGAATCCGGTTCTTTTTTGCCACCGGTGATATCGCGCATATTAAATCCAACGGTGCCATGTTGCGGTACCTGGGTTGTGCGTGACGTCACGTCCAGTTGCAGACTCAGCCGGCCTTTAACTAAGGATGCAGCTATAAACTGTAATAATGATGACCTTTGGAAAACTCCAAAGGGACAAACGATCGAAAATGGATGGATCGATGGTGGAAAAACCATGATTGATGACGGTACATTGTTAGTTTGCTTGTATGCTAACATGACAAAAAGAGGCATTAATCTTTTTACCCATTAAGAAACAACATACCTTGATCTAAACTTGTATAAATGCATTGCTGTTTTGAACAACTAAGATATCAAATTGTGCACATTGAACCTCCCTGAAGGATTTACACAACTCCCGTTGCCTCAACAGAACAAAAAGCATCACCAAGGACAGCACACACCCTGGCTTCCACCTGTCCGACCTGCTACTATCGGGCAGGAGCTACAGGTGCATCAGAGCCAGAACAAGCAGGCTCAGAGACAGTTTCTTTCCCAGAGCTGTCCCCATCTTGAACTCTAACTTATAATAAATTATTCACCCCTATACAATATCCTACCCTAATACCCTACTGTGCAATATTACCCTTCGAGTGCAATACATCCGACACTGATTGTTAATTATTACTCCGGTACTCTTGTCTTGTTCTGTATATTGTACAGTATTTTGTATTTGTATAGTGTTTTGTATATTGTACAGGATTGCTTATTATTTTTATTGGATAGTAGTCAGTTTATTTCAATTCTTAGTTTTATCTTTATTACCTCTTGTGTAATTTATTTTTATCCCATATTTGTTCCCACTACCGCACCTTAAATTGAAATCCTTAATCTCGTTATATGCAAATACAATGACAATAAAGTCAATTTTATTCTATTCTATTACAAGCTGTGCTGTCATTGCACAAAATGATTGATCCGAAAAAATATGAGACGGAGGTGGTTTCACGGTGCGTTCAATGACCGCTTAAAAAGAGTAGCACAACCAAATAGGAGAACGCCCTACAGAAATAATAAACAATAATAGATTTTATTTGCGACACACTTTATTTTAAATAAATGTTTAAAGGCCTACTGAAACCCACTACTGCCGACCACGCAGTCTGATAGTGTATATATCAATGATGAAATCTTAACATTGCAACACATGTCAATACGGCCGGGTTAGCTTACTAAAGTGCAATTTTAAATTTCGCGCGAAATATCCTGCTGAAAACGTCTCGGTATGATGACGCCTGCGCGTGACGTCACGGATTGTAGAGGACATTTTGGGACAGCATGGTGGCCAGCTATTAAGTCGTCTGTTTTCATCGCAATATTCCACAGTATTCTGGACATCTGTGTTGGTGAATCTTTTGCAATTTGTTCAATGAACAATGGAGACAGCAAAGAAGAAAGCTGTAGGTGGGAAGCGGTGTATTGCGGCAGGTGTTGTGCCGGATAATGCACCCCCGCCGTAGAATGCACCCCCTGACTGTTGTGCCGGATAACACAGCCGGTGTTTCATTGTTTACATTCTCGGAAGATGACAGTCAAGCTTTACCATTGGCCTGTGGAGAACTGGGACAACAGAGACTCTTACCAGGAGGACTTTTGAGTTGGATATGGAGACGCGGTACCATGAGTACGCATGCAGCTGCGGCTTCCAAACATTTGATCGCTTGCCCGTACGTGCGTGCTGCTATGTGCATGTCACGTACGTAACTTTGGGGACTTTGGGGGAATATATGTGCTGTATGAACTTTGGGGAGGTGAACGGTACTTTGGGCTGTGGGATTGAGTGTGTTGTGCATGTGTTTGAGTTGTATTGGCGGGTTATATGGCCGGGAGGGGGGGAGATGTTTGTTATGCGGGATTCATTTGTGGCATATTAAATATAAGCCTGGTTGTGTTGTGGTTAATAGAGTATATATATGTCTTGTGTTTATTTACTGTTTTAGTCATTCCCAGCTGAATATCAGGTCCCACCTGCCTCTCACAGCATCTTCCCTATCTGAATCGCTCCCACTGCCCTCTAGTCCTTCACTCTCACTTTCCTCATCCACGAATCTTTCATCCTCGCTCAAATTAATGGGGAAATCGTCGCTTTCTCGGTCCTAATTGCTGTCGCTGCTGGTGGCCATGATTGTAAACACTGTGCGGATGTGAGGAGCTCCACAACCTGTGACGTCACGCGCAAATCGTCTGCTATTTCCGGTACAGGCAAGGCTATTTTATCAGCGACCAAAAGTTGCGAACTTTATCGTCGATGTTCTCTACTAAATCCTTTCAGCAAAAATATGGTAATATCGCAAAATGATCAAGTATGACACAAAGAATGGACCTGCTATCCCCGTTTAAATAAGAAAATCGCATATTAGTAGGCCTTTAAGTACTGCAGTACTAAAGTACAATCCCCACAATAAAAGTTGAGCCATTAAAACAGATAAAATACTAAGATAAAAAACACTATCAGCTAAGCATAAGAAACACAAAATAGTGGTGTTTTCTAACAGTGTGTGTATAAGTATTTTTGAGCACATTCAACAATATTGTTATGATAACAACAGTGCTAATTTTGGTGACGATAACCGTGATATAAAATGTTCATATAAAATGTTCTAATAGTAACACCCCTAACACAAACACTTTGCCATCATGCCATCAGTGAAAGCAGACTTAACCAAACTGCTTCTAGGTAATGTTGCAATTCTCAATGCCAACAAAGAAATTGACTCAGAAATGTGACAATAAAACAAGATTTAACTACTTGACAGAAGTTGTCATCAATCAATCAATCAAAGTTTATTTATATAAATTTATAAATCACAGGTGTCTCAAAGGGCTGCACAAGCCACAGCAACATCCTCGGCTCAGATCCCACATCAGGGCAAGGAAAAACTCAACCCAATGGGTTACAATGAGAAACCTTGGAGGGGACCGCAGATTGGGGGGACCCCGTGGGCGACCGGTGCAATGGACGTTGAGTGGATCAGGTCATAATCAGCTCATTTTTAAATCTTCCACTAAAAATGAGATTGTATTATTAAAATTCATTAACATTTATTAACGCACACAAAAAGCACCAAAATTGGTACCCTTGGGTACCGGCATCGATTCCCAGGGACCGGAAATTGGTACCGTATCGGTTCAAATGTGAAAGGTACCCATCCTTGCTTATATCAACAATACAGTAATTGTTATTTACTTTGATAGTATTCCCAGCTCCTGTTTCAATACCAGTGTTGTATTGAACAGTGGATGAAGCAAATCATTACCAATTTGGATGACGGTTCATGGCGTTTCTCAAACCGCTGTGAACTGTGTCTCAACAATGTCAGAAAGCTTTTCTCAACCTGTTTTAAACAGGTCGGCAATGCAGATTGGCCCGGTCGTGCCACAGATCTCCCCGAAAGGCGGCAGAGTCCTCGACCCTCTACTCTGCATGTGCCTTTGTGTAGCTCCTTGATGAGCCTGTGATGCTACATCCATGTAATAACTGCGTTCGCATCGTGACGGCCCGGGAATAAAAATGTGACTGTCGGATTAACCGCCATCTAAACTGGCAATGTGTGAATGCCCTTTTAGCTTTTCTTAGCTGACAGAACAACATACCTGCCTCCTACTACAGATGACGCGCAAGCTGTTAAAAGTCGGGACCTGGGGGTGGACCACTCATCTGTGCATCAGTTGGGGACGTCTCTGCGCTGCTGACTTGTCTCCACTCAAGATGATCCCCTGCTGACCCCACTATGGACTGGACTCTCACACTATTAACTAGATCCACTTGACGTCCATTGCACCGGTCGCCCAGGGAGGGGGGTCACCACATCTGCGGTTTCTCCAAGGTTTCTCATTGTATCCCATTGGGTTGAGTTTTTTCTTGCCTTGATGTGGGATCTGAGCCGAGGATGTCGTTGTGGCTTGTGCAGCCCTTTGAGACACTTGTGATTAAGTGCAATATTTAAATAAACTTTGATTGATTGATTGATAGTATACAGCGGACATCTTCGAAACTCATCTGGCTTGGCAGTCAAAAGTTTGAGAGTTCACATCAAACAAGAAACCAGAATTAAAAACAGGACATATTATTCCCTTTGATCACTGGATGAAATGTTTTGTGTGAAGGCAATGATTGTTTTTCTTGTTTGACAAACACTGTGTGAAGTTACTCACGGACCACTCAGGGTTTCTTGGGTACCACCTGTGGAACCCAAATTGCCAAACACTGCCACATCCTCGTGAAGACTGAATCAACAATGACTTCCACACCACCAAAGCCCCACCAGCCGACCAGCTACAACCCCAAACAAAACATGACTGAGCATGACAGCCCGAGTTAGAAAGCCGCCATGATCATGACAGCGATTAAAAGCTCTCGACTTATCCTGATAGATTCGGTTAGAGCTTATGAAAGGAAAGAGACTGATGTGTGCTATCTTCAGGCTAGCCCAAATTAGAGAAGGGACACTTTATTTAATAAGCACGCACACACATAAAGAACACACCCGAGAGTCTGACAGGCCCTAAAAACAGTACCCAAAGCCAGACAATCAATGTGAGTCTGATCCGCTGATTAGGTCCAATATGCGGTAAAACGTTGCCACCTAAACCATTATTGTCTCATGGACTTAACAGCGCAGGCAGCCTTCAGCCAATTACAGGGTGGCATTTGCGTTAAGCAGGAGTGTGTGTTATTTGAGACAACCAATTAAAATCACTTATGGGCAGGGTAATATCCAGTGAAGAAAAACTGCTTTGGAGGGAGGGGGTGGGGGATTATCCTCAGCGTAACCTGATCTCATTCTCTTCTACTCATTCGGGAGCAACAGGCTTGTCTCACACACATTGCAACACACAGCAGACAGATGATGAGGCAACCTTGGCGTGCGTTGGTGCACATGCCTTTGTCATTCCCAGACAGGCAATGACGCGGATCGTTCTTATCTAGACGGTTGTCATTAACGACGCATATTTGATTAGATTCGCTAACCACTTGGCTTTCCAGGCATTCTAAACGCCAGACAGAATTAATGCAGAAGTGGCTTCCAAAGGTATGTTGATGTCAAATGGCTAATTGTATTCGGACACTTGACTTTTGAACAAAAATGAACGAAGTGGTGGGCCACCAAACCAAAATGGCTACTGTGCAGCAAACAGAGTGCGAATTATCCGTGTACACAAGGGGCCTAGATCTTACCACTAAAAGCAGATGCGCGCAAACTATGCAATATAATCTATCCCTGTACGTTATCAAAATAAAATTCATGTGATCTCAAGGATTATCCGTCGATCGCGTTCCCAGACATGTTTAACTATCTGGTGCTCCAGACGTCATTCTACACGACAAAACAGATGAAAACTTGGAAAAGCATGGAGGTCTACAACTTCTTTGTGTGGCTGGGTCAAGGAGATTGGTATCAAGACTCTCCGGGATAAATCCTGCATTGTTTTTGCTCGGGTAAGGTTGCATTTCATGGTTTAACTTCACGTCTACAGCCACGTTTGTTGCTTTGTCTTTGTTGCACGGGTCGTTTGAGAGTACGCAGGGTTTCCCCCGTCTTTATCAAAATATAACTTTAGATGTCAACACTGTGTATGTGCTGAAAGATTCATTTATGAATGTTGCCTTTGGTAAAAGCTTGACTCTTTTAGGTTTTGCTTTTGCTTTTGGGGCGGTATAGCTCGGTTGGGGGAAGCACGGGGGGGGGGCAGGGGTTAGTGCGTCTGCCTCACAATACGAAGGTCCTGAGTAGTCCTGGGTTCAATCCCGGGCTCGGGATGTTTCTGTGTGGAGTTTGCATGTTCTTCCCGTGACTGCATGGGTTCCCTCCGGGTACTCCGGCTTCCTCCCACCTCCAAAGACATGCACCTGGGGATAGGTTGATTGGCAACACTAAAAATTGGCCCTAGAGTGTGAATGTTGTCTGTCTATCTGTGTTGGCCCTGCGATGAGGTGGCGACTTGTCCAGGGTGTACCCCGCCTTCCGCCCGATTGTAGCTCAGATAGGCTCCAGCGCCCCCAGCGACCCGAAGGGAATAATCGGTAGAAAATGGATGGATAGCTTGGTTGGTAGAGCGGCCGTGCCAGCAACTTGAGGGTTCCAGGTTTGATCCCCGCTTCCACACCATCCTAGTCACTGCCGTTGTGTCTTTGGGCAAGACACTTTACCCACCTGCTCCCAGTGCCACCCACACTGGTTTAAATGTAACTTAGATATTGGGTTTCACAATGTAAAGCGCTTTGAGTCACTTGAGAAAAAGCGCTATATAAATGTAATTCACTTCACGTCACTGCTCACATTTGCTTTCTTTTATTCAGACTTGCCCAGTTGATGCTTTGCGAAACACTCTTAGCGAAAATGTGTTTTAATAAGTATAAATATTATCAAGATAATACTTAGAGTTGCGATCAAAAGTTTTCATACACTTGTAAAGAACATAATGTCATGGCTGTCTTGAGTTTCCAATACTTTCTACAACTCTTCTTTTTTTGTGATAGAGTGATTGGAGCACATACTTGTTGGTCACAGAAAACATTCATGAAGTTTGGTTCTTTTATGAATTTATTATGGGTCTACTGAAAATGTGACCAAATCTGCTGGGTCAAAAGTATACATACAGCAATGTTAATATTTGGTTACATGTCCCGTGGCAAGTTTCACTGCAATAAGGCGCTTTTGGTAGCCATCCACAATATTCTGGCAAGCTTCTGGTTGAATTTGTGACCACTCCTCTTGACAAAATTGGTGCAGTTCAGCTAAATGTGTTGATTTTCTGACATGGACTTGTTTCTTCAGCATTGTCCACACACTTAAGTCAGGACCTTGGGAAGGCCATTCTAAAACTTTAATTCTAGCCTGATTTAGACATTCCTTTACCACTTTTGACGTGTGTTTGGGGTCATTGTCCTGTTGGAACACCCAACTGGGCCCAAGACCCAACCTCCGGGCTGATGATTTTAGGTTGTTGTGAATAATTTGGAGGTAAACCTCCTTTTTCATTGTCTCATTTAAAAAAACAGTTCCATTGGCAGCAAAACAGGCCCAGAGCATAATACTACCACCAGCATGGTGTTCCTGGGATAAAAGGCCTCAACTTTTCTCCTCCAAAAATATTGCTGGGTATTGTGGCCAAACAGCTCAATTTTTGTTTCATCTGACCACAGAACTTTCCTCCAGAAGGTCTTCTCTTTGTCCATGTGACGTCAGATGAAACAAAACTTGAGCTGTTTGGCCACAAAACCTAGCAACATGTTTGGAGGAGAAAAGGTGAGGCCTTTAATTCCAGGAACATTATTTACAGTAAGTGTGTTTATCCTTCACATAAGTAGCACTTAATTTTCCACACTGAGGCGTTTTTTTAATTTTCTTTTTTTCAAATGACTGCAATAATATCATACCATGGCCTTAATACTGTGATGTCGTTACATCCCTACTGAACAATAATGGTAGACAGCGGTAGAGTCCTTCCTGCTTTAATAATAATAATAATAATAATAATAGATTAGATTTATATAGCGCTTTTCTAGACACTCAAAGCGCTTCACAGAGAAGTGAGAACCCATCATTCATTCACACCTGGTGGTGGTAAGCTACTTTCATAGCCACAGCTGCCCTGGGGTAGACTGACGGAAGCGTGGCTGCCAGTTTGCGCCTACGGCCCCTCCGACCACCACCTATCATTCATCATTCATTCACCGGTGTGAGCGGCACCGGGGGCAAGGGTGAAGTGTCCTGCCCAAGGACACAACGGCAGCGATTTGGATGGTAAGAGGCGGGGAGCGAACCTGCAACCCTCAGGTTTCTGGTACGGCTGCTCTACCCACTACGCCATACCGCCCCATACACTGTGATTTATAATGTAGAAGTGTATTACAAAGTAACTGTAACACTCCTGTACAGATGTACAAAAATAATTATGTAATAAATAACACCGTTAACATGCAGGCATGACCTTCCGCCTCACGCCATCCTCTTGGCAGCAGAAGAAAGCTTTTTAAGCACAGTGTTTGAATGAAATGAGTCATTGCACTGCTTACAGTATTCCCATGGTCTCAGCAAAAAGCTGTCACCTCCCTACTAGTTATACATTATATACACAGGCCTTAACCCAGCATGTAGCCTGGTGCACTAAGAATGACACCAGCAGTCAGTGGTGGTGTTTTTCTTTTCACCTATTTGTGGCTTCACTGTACTGCCAAAGCTGCCATTAATTCTCCCAATGGGTCTTTAGAAGCATCTGGAGGAAAAAAAACATTGATCCACATCCGAAAAACCTTAAATGGACATGCCCGTGTATTGTGGGCTAAGTTTAAACCGGTAAAAGCAGAGTGTAGTGACATGCCTGGAAGACGGATTAAAGGATTCTTGTACTGGTTGCCTTGGCTAAATGTGTCCGCTGACTGTCAGGAAGGACAGCATTGTGGGTTTGTTGTGGTGGACTGTGTGACGTGACTGGTCCTTGCTGTCTTACCACGAGCTCAATGAGTAAAGATAAACACAGAAATGACTAAGTAGAAAAGAGGACTATTAGGGATAAGGCATGATTGGGCAGAGACCATTATTGATAAAACAGTTCCACAAATAAAAACAAGGCTTTAACATGTATCATAATGCTATGATTCTATTTTGAATTGTCCCGCAATTGTCCTGTTGTGTGCCTCACATATTTTAGGAAAAATAAACGCCTCCTTTATCTACATTATGCAATCATTGGTCATTATGGGGTTAACTCCTCAGCCCATTTGTCTTTTGCTAGTGTAATGGAGGCCAGCCAGTGTGGCTGGGCTGTGTGTACGTTGGTAAACCTCACTCTGACAACTTGAAAAGCTAGTGTTGGACACCAGTTTGGGCTTTTAGCTCGATGCCTCGACTCTCAGGCTGGAGAACTCAGGTCTCGGGCTGACCGAAAGCAGGGACTGGACCAGGCAGGTTAAATTGGTGCCGTGACCCGGATGAAAGTGAGGTTGGGGGCTGGGGTGTAACAGAGGCCAACCAGTGTGGATGGGCTATGTGTACGTTGGTAAACCTCACTCCCTGACAACATTAAGAGGTAGAGCCGGACACTGAGTTGACAGCTCTGTGCCTAGTATGCTCGACTCTCATTCTGGAGGGCCCAGGTTCAAGTCACAGAAGAAAAAACTGAATCAGGTGGGTTACACAAACTAAAACAGCAGTAACCGTATTTTCCGCACTATAAGGCGCACCGGATTATTAGCCGCACCTTCAATGAATGGCATATTTCATAACTTTGTCCACCAATAAGCCGCCCCGGACTATAAGCCGCGCCTACGCTGCGCTAAAGGGAATGTCAAAAAAACAGTCAGATAGGTCAGTCAAACTTTAATAATATATTAAAAACCAGCGTTCTAACAACTCTGTTCACTCCCAAAATGTACGCAAATGTGCAATCACAAACATAGTAAAATTCAAAATAGTGCAGAGCAATAGCAACATAATGTTGCTCGAACGTTAATGTCACAACACACAAAATAAACATAGCGCTCACTTTCTGAAGTTATTCTTCATTCGTAAATCCTTCGTCTTCGGTGTCCGAAGTGAAAAGTTGGGCAAATTTACGATCCACTGGCAGATGTTGGCGTCGTCTGGCGCTGCCTCCTCGTCTTAGTGAAGGTGTGTTCGCCTTCTGTCATCCATTGTTCCCACGCAGTTAGCAGTCTAGCTTCGAATGCCCTGTTGACACCAATATCTAGCGGCTGGAGGTCTTTTGTCAATCCACCCGGAATGACGGCGAGTATTGAATTAAGCGCGTAAGCGTGTCTCTAATGTGCTGTTATGAGCTAGCAAATATAACAACTACACTACCCAGCATGCAACGATAGTTACGAGCATGCGCGGTAGCCCTGAGAAGCGTTGTTGTATGCTGGGAGTTAGAATGTGGTTATGAGCACGCTGTGAGTAAACGTTGAGAACTCAGTTAACACACCTCGTCTGCATTATTTATAATTAGACAGACAACACACTTAATAGGAGCCATTTTGGAGTCTTTACATAAACACACAAATGGAAATGAAACGTCACATATCCCAGCATGCACCGCGCGCTTCTTCGTCATCCACTGTTCCCACGCAGTTAGCAGTCTAGCTTCGAATGCCCTGTTGACACCAATATCTAGCGGCTGGAGGTCTTTTGTCAATCCACCCGGAATGACGGCGAGTATTGAATTAAGCGCGTAAGCGTGTCTCTTAATGTGATGTTATGAGCTAGCAAATATAACAACTACACTACCCAGCATGCAACGATAGTTACGAGCATGCGCGGTAGCCCTGAGAAGCGTTGTTGTATGCTGGGAGTTAGAATGTGGTTATGAGCACGCTGTGAGTAAACGTTGAGAACTCAGTTAACACGCCTCGTCTGCATTATTTATAATTAGACAGACAACACACTTAATAGGAGCCATTTTGGGGTCTTTACATAAACACACAAATGGAAATGAAACGTCACATATCCCAGCATGCACCGCGCGCTTCTTCTACGGGGAAAAAAGATGGCGGCTGTTTACCGTAGTTGCGAGACCTAAACTTTATGAAAATGAATCTTAATATTTATCCATATATAAAGCGCACCGGGTTATAAGGCGCACTGTCAGCTTTTGAGAAAATTTGTGGTTTTTAGGTGCGCCTTATAGTGCGGAAAATACGGTACCTAAAGAGTCCATGGGAATTCAAGTATGATCTTCAATTTTGAGTTACAGTACAACCTGCACAGTATTAAGGATGACCATGTCATTATTAACAACTAACATAATATAGGGCTGCAACTAGCAATTAATTAAATGGTCACCTAGTCACTGATTATTTTTTTGATTAGTCAAACTATAATTTCTAATATAATCTTACATACAGTTTTGAGTCCACAGCTGGATTTTACTTAATTTTCAAAGGCTATTATAGTAAAAATACTCAATGCGTTCAACTTACTACAAAAATAATATTGCCACAGTGAAATATAAATAAATACTTAAAGTGCAAGATGTCCTATAAACGTTACATTTAGTGGAAAATACATTTAAAGGATAGAAAATACTTTTTCATTCCACAATGGGGAAACTCCATGGTTGCAGGGCACATTTACATACAAAAAAGTAAGTGGTAGGAACTAGGAAAAAAATACCAATATTGCACCCATAAGTACAATAATGGTATTAAAACAGTTTTCACCATTTACTGTCAGTTAGGATTATTGAATTGCATGCCATTATTTAGATGAAGGAATTACGGTATACATATGAACCTTACTTATAGTCCTCCTATTTTAGATGTTATTTTTTACCACAAGTAATATACGTGTAAACATGAGAAAATCTGATTCTATTTCAAAGTAATAAGCGATACTACAGATTTGGGTATCAATACAATACCAAGTAGTTTTAGCGGCAGCACTGGTGATATGAGTACTGTTACTTTTGATTGAACATATTCAATATCATTGAATCATTTTGTGATTTTGCCTTTCAATTTTTGATCACAATTTTGAGGGGAAAAACAGAACAGCATTGTCGCAATATAAATTCAATATTTAAATGTCCTTAATTCCTATCCATACAATCGTTTGAGTAAAATAACATAACAGTACACAATAAGTCATCCTATGTCCATAGCCTCATTTCATGAGTTTATATATAATAACAAAACCAGAAAAAAATATTTTGTAGTAATAATAATAATTTAAAAAACATTATGTAATCACGCTAGCATATAGCGAGACTATGCAAGGTATTGGTACAACCGATATATAGATCAATCTGCCCACCTTTAATATTCACAAGTTAGCAGCCTGTTTAACGATTTTTTGTTCTAATACTTACCAAAATAAAAGTTAAAACTAGAGTGCATATTCAAACATTATCTCTTATTATTATTATCTTAATAGATTTAATCAATTGAGTAAGTAACATAATGTCACGTGGTACTTTAGCACCGCATTATATATCCGCTCTGTTGGCACACTAGTGTTAGTTGGAAAAACAATTGCATGTTGTGTGAATACTACAAAAATGATAGTGCCCATGCTTTATAGGGTGAGCGTTGGCTATAGCTTACCTGTGCAGCGGTGGTGTTTGTGATGAAGACGATACAACAGCCGGGTGTTTGTGTTTACGTCGTACAGTCGTGAAACAGGAGTTTAGCTTTGTCACTGACTATGCTCGCTTATTATTATTAAAATTAATTAAAAGAGTATTTGGGTTTACCGATTCTCCAGTCACTCTGCCTCCTGACTAGCCCTGAAGAACAGGTGGAGCGCAGCAGTACAAAAAAAGTAAACGGCACTTTCAAAGAAATACCTCTGTGGCAGTATATTAATTAAAATGTAATTAAGCGACGCCTCGACAATAACAAATCGTCGTGGAAAAATGTTGTATTGTCAACATTGTCGATTATGTTGACTAATCATTGCAGCCCAATGTGCAACTATGTTTATGTTTAGAGTTAATAAGCATCATATATGTTCCTGCCTCGTCTGCAGTTTTTCTACAATTGTCCATTACATTGTCATATATCAATACTGTTTGTTATTAAGAGTAAAAAGTATTTGACCACCCAATCGATTGCATATTTTAGTACTAGTGTTGTCCCGGTACCAAAATTATTTCGATACTTTTCGAAATAGAGGGGACCACAAAACGGGGTGGACCGGTACTTTTCAGAGGCGGTATAGTACCGAACATGAATCATTAATATCGCGGTACTATACTAATACCTGTATGCCGTACAGCCCTATTTAATACACATTATTAGAACCACATATTACTGCATTTTGCTTCCTGCCGTTTTAGGGGTGAGGCATTATTTAGCCCGTAGGCCACTAATAAAGGAAATATGTTACAAGATAAAGAAATCTATGTTTAAATTCAAGGTGTCAAGTGATATTTGTCTCACACAAATGGAATGGACCAAAACAATGCAGGGACACAGTTGTCCCGAGTCGTAATAGAAACAGCTGACTTGCACAAAGCCAGTTAATCTTTGTCATTTCAATTCATCAGTCTAAAACAAATTGACAGTCTGCCAAAATGTATGACACAGACACTCCATGACAACATAAATCCAGCAATTTGAAACCTTCGCTCACAAGCGACCATACAACGAACAAACAGGGGGATCAAAGGAAAACTGACCTTTCAAATGATTAAGCTGAAACATTATCATCATGTTCTCATATTTACTCTTATTGCCTGCAACTGGTTTAGAACAACTGGTCTGCCCAGTTTAGTGCTGGCATGGACAAAAAGCGCCATCTATGATTTCAATGCAGAGCTCGCCCGGGCTGCCGGGGGCGGCCAAGCTGGCCGGTGCCCATCTGGAGCGGCCTGAATGTCTGGCTCACTCGGGCTCAATGCACAGTGGTGATTACTGCCAGGGTCAACGGCAGTCATGCTAGCGTGGTTATAAATATAAGCCCCCGGTCTGATCGCTGTTGTTCATAAACAGAGGTTCCGAGCTGCTGTGGGGAAGCCAGCACAAAGGCTGGTTGGCCTCCGAGGGCAGCAGGCTCCGCTGCCAAGACACCAGCTCAGGTTTGTCTGGCCAGCTGTTGGCTTTCTCACAGGAAGGATCATTAGGGCAACTGAACGACAACACAAGCATAGAGGAAGTGCTGGCATTGAGAAAGATTGATGGAGGAAGTGATCTAAGGCTTGGAAGGAACACAAGCCACAGGGCACTGAATGAAGGATGCTCTGACAAGACTTTGAGAGAGTAAAGATGTTCCCATGAATCTACAATCACATTTTTTACATTTGCTGGTGACCACTTAGCTTGAACCCGCTTCATCTAATTAGAGGGGCAGCGGTTAAAGCGGCGACACTCTCCGGTCAAACTCTTGCCATGTTGCCCGCTAAGCTCGGCACGAGCAGTCCTCATCCGCTTTCTTAACCTCGATGGCTCATATTGTCTGCTCAAAGCCCAATCCTATATTAGCGTTAGCATTGAGGCTTAAGCCACTAATGCTGCCAGCTGTGCTCAAATGCTGAATATAAAAAAAAAAACATGAAGCAGCATCAGGGCATGGCAGTGTGGGCGGGGTGAGGACGGGAGTATCCCCTGGGGGGTTAGGCAGGGCTTTGGTGCCCTCGTGTGCCAAGTTGTTTTTTTTGGCTTGTTTAGTTTTTATTTCTAGGACCGTGGTAGTAGGAGATACCTGAAACAATATACAGCTACTGTACAGTAAGCTATAGTGGTTGTTAGATGACAACAGTAGGTTGGTACTGCTTAAAGCGGATGTACGCATTTTGAAGGACAGCGTCAACCACTCGTTTATGACATGGCAGTTTCCAATAATTCAACAGCAAAAGGAAGAAATACCCCAAAATATCATTATGTTGGAAAGTAAGGTGAAATTACATGGTTTTCACCAGACAGCAGTGGTGTGCCATCAGGGCCAGCAAGGCCTTCTCTGCTGGCCTAACATAACCAGAAATCATGATCATAATTAAAGATAAAAGTATGTTTTTATTTACTTTCCCTAAATATCTAAAAGTATTCATATTCTCTTCATGTCATATTATGCTCCTTCCAGCGCTGTTGTTTTTAGGTTATAGAGTTTGTATACAATCATAATTCAGCGAGCTTATGTTGCCATGCTGTACGAAATCTGCCCGAAACCTTCAGAATCAAAAATGCGGCGTCCATGCACTGTAAGTGAACGGGCACAAACATTTGACAGACAGTTGCGATAGCCAATCAGATCACGAGTTGTTGTCACTAAGGTCTTCTAGCTGGCCTAAGGCAGATATATATTGTGATGTTATGAGCTAGGTAAAATAAGAACTCCATTACCCAGCATGCCACAGTAGTGAAGAGCACGTGCAGTAGCTGCGTTTAGCCATGCCAGCAGCGGGATGTTTTTGATGAGCACATTGTGGAGTAAATTTTAAGAACTCAGCCAACACGTCTGCATCTTTTATGATTAGACAAGACAACACATACAGGTAAAAGCCAGTAAATTAGAATATTTTGAAAAACTTGATTTATTTCAGTAATTGCATTCAAAAGGTGTAACTTGTACACTATATTTATTCATTGCACACAGACTGATGCATTCAAATGTTTATTTTGTTTAATTTTGATGATTTGAAGTGGCAACAAATGAAAATCCAAAATTCCGTGTGTCACAAAATTAGAATATTACTTAAGGCTAATACAAAAAAGGGATTTTTAGAAATGTTGGCCAACTGAAAAGTATGAAAATGAAAAATATGAGCATGTACAATACTCAATACTTGGTTGGAGCTCCTTTTGCCTCAATTACTGCGTTAATGCGGCGTGGCATGGAGTCGATGAGTTTCTGGCACTGCTCAGGTGTTATGAGAGCCCAGGTTGCTCTGATAGTGGCCTTCAACTCTTCTGCGTTTTTGGGTCTGGCATTCTGCATCTTCCTTTTCACAATACCCCACAGATTTTCTATAGGGCTAAGGTCAGGGGAGTTGGCGGGCCAATTTAGAACAGAAATACCATGGTCCGTAAACCAGGCACGGGTAGATTTTGCGCTGTGTGCAGGCGCCAAGTCCTGTTGGAACTTGAAATCTCCATCTCCATAGAGCAGGTCAGCAGCAGGAAGCATGAAGTGCTCTAAAACTTGCTGGTAGACGGCTGCGTTGACCCTGGATCTCAGGAAACAGAGTGGACCGACACCTGCAGATGACATGGCACCCCAAACCATCACCCAACCATGCAAATTTTGCATTTCCTTTGGAAATCGAGGTCTCAGAGTCTGGAGGAAGACAGGAGAGGCACAGGATCCACGTTGCCTGAAGTCTAGTGTAAAGTTTCCACCATCAGTGATGGTTTGGGGTGCCATGTCATCTGCTGGTGTCGGTCCACTCTGTTTCCTGAGATCCAGGGTCAACGCAGCCGTCTACCAGCAAGTTTTAGAGCACTTCATGCTTCCTGCTGCTGACCTGCTCTATGGAGATGGAGATTTCAAGTTCCAACAGGACTTGGCGCCTGCACACAGCGCAAAATCTACCCGTGCCTGGTTTACGGACCATGGTATTTCTGTTCTAAATTGGCCCGCCAACTCCCCTGACCTTAGCCCCATAGAAAATCTGTGGGGTATTGTGAAAAGGAAGATGCAGAATGCCAGACCCAAAAACGCAGAAGAGTTGAAGGCCACTATCAGAGCAACCTGGGCTCTCATAACACCTGAGCAGTGCCAGAAACTCATCGACTCCATGCCACGCCGCATTAACGCAGTAATTGAGGCAAAAGAAGCTCCAACCAAGTATTGAGTATTGTACATGCTCATATTTTTCATTTTCATACTTTTCAGTTGGCCAACATTTCTAAAAATCCCTTTTTTGTATTAGCCTTAAGTAATATTCTAATTTTGTGACACACGGAATTTTGGATTTTCATTTGTTGCCACTTCAAATCATCAAAATTAAATTAAATAAACATTTGAATGCATCAGTCTGTGTGCAATGAATAAATATAATGTACAAGTTACACCTTTTGAATGCAATTACTGAAATAAATCAAGTTTTTCAAAATATTCTAATTTACTGGCTTTTACCTGTATATTTTCAAGGCCATTTTCAAGAAGGATATTTAAAGATAAACTACATCTTGTGAGACGACGTTGGCCAACCCCGGAAGCTCGAATGAGTTCTATTGATGGGTTCTACATGTAAAGCGACTTTGGGTACTTAGAAAAGCGCTATATAAGTCCCAGTTATTATTATTATTATTATTACAGATTGTGAGTTCAGATATTTTATTTCTCTATATTTTCACTTTTAATATGTTTTTTGCAATTTTAATTTGGACAGTACCACATAAGAAATGTTTTAATTGCTGATGCGGGTTTATTGATTTTTAAATGCGGCAGTTGTACACTGTTGGTGGTGATTCAATGTGTTTCTGTATAATATTTCTCCAGCAATGGTCATGTGGGGACATAAATGATGGTATTTTGAGAGGTAATCATTGAAGTTGGACATCACTTTAGGCCTAGGTGGGAAATGCACGACCCGCCACTGCCAGACAGTGAAGTGGGATTAACTTTTGTTTTTTTAGCTTGTTTTTCAACTTCCAAATATATGATCAGCAGAATTTGAACAGGAGAATATGTCATTGGATGCAAGATGGCGCCAGTATGTGCTTTGGCCTGCCGTCTCTCGCTGTCAGCTCTGTTCGTTTTTGTGTTTTTTGCGTCTATTTTCGTCTCTGTCAGCTCACTGCTTGTGTATGACCGCCAAACACTGTTGGATCTTTGCCCCTCTCCCACTGATATGATCAACTTCGACGTTGGTTTTTCGACGTCCCAGTCAGCTTTTTCACCTGGCCGGATTCCTGCCTTCCTTTCCCGCCCCCTGGCTCCTCTCCCCCGGCGGAAGCGTCTCCGGCGCCGCGGTAAACGTGGCGGCCAGCTGGTGAAAGTTAGGGCACTCCTGGCCCGGCTTCCCGTGGCTCCCCGAAGGATGAATGGTGCGGTATCCGGTCTCCTCCTGCACCCACGCTCGCTCGATCCGATCGGCTCCTGGCTGGTTCCTATCGTTGGTTTGGAGGAAGAAGCTTGCCGTCGTCGCTCCTGCTGTCCCCGCCCCCGGAGGCGCGGGGTGGATCACCGCCACCTGCGGGCTGTGTGTCGGGCCCCACCCGGATTAATTGCGGCCTTGGACGTGCTGGCCCCCGCCAGGTTCGGTCTTGTGAACGCAAGATCTTTGACAAACAAAACTTTTATCCTGAAGGATTTCTTCACTTCCCGCGGACTGGACTTCCTCTGTGTGACGGAGACATGGCTGAGAGCCGGTGAGTCCGCCCCTCTTAATGAACTTCTGCCTTCGGAGTGTTCCTACTTTAATTCCCCACGGCCGTCCGGTCGAAAAGGAGGAGGATTAGCAGTCGTTTTTAAAAATGACTTTAAATGCCGTCAGATCCGCCTACAATCCTCCTTTTCAAGCTTCGAACTGTGCATGTTTGAACTGGGTCTTTCTGATGTCGTCCTGTGTGCCGTCATCTATCGACCACCCAAGTACCACAAAGACTTTATAACTGACTTTTCTGAATTTCTGGCTGAAATCCTGCCCAAATATGATCGTGTCCTTATTGTGGGTGATTTTAATATTCACACCTGCTGTCCAGATGAGCCGCTTTCCAGGAGCTTCCTGAATATAATCGACTCATTTAACTTTGTACAGTCTGTGTGTGGTTCTACACATGAACGCGGGCATACACTCGATTTAGTGCTCTCGTATGGTTTGTGTGTTTTTAATTTGGACATTTGCGACGCTGTGTTCTCTGATCACATGCCGATCCTGTTTGATATTGCCACGCAGTGTCCAGTTAAATTGTGCGCACCGCCCCAACGCTCTCGCATGTTTAATTCTTCGTCTCCTGCTCGGTTCTCCTCTATTTTTTTGACTCTTTGTGATGATAATTCTGCAGCATCTGTGTGTCTGAATACTGAAGAGTTGGTTTCTGGGTTCAACTCTATCTGTTTACAAACACTGGACACGATCGCGCCTTTCAAATGCCGCCGCGCTAAAGCCACGCCTCAACCCTGGTTGAATGACGTCACTCGGGCTGCCAGGCGCGTATGTAGAAGAGCAGAGAGAAAATGGAAAAAAGACAGGCTGCATGTGTCCTTTGCCATTTTTAAAGAAAGCCTGTTTTCCTTTCAGATGACTGTAAAAGCAGAAATGAATATATATCTATCTCAGATTATATCTTCTAACTGTAACAACCCCAGAGTTCTGTTTAAAACTATTAACACTGTCATTGATGCTCCCAAATCTGCTGGTTTTGATGCTTCTTTTGAATTCTGTGAAAATTGTCTCCATTTTTTCACTGACAAAATTGTGTCAACTAGAGCCAGTCTATCTCAGCCTTCATATGACCCTTCTGTTCCCCTGCATTTCTCTTCTGTTTTCCATCAGTTTGAGCCGGTGTCCTTTTCTTTTTTAAGTGACACAGTTAGTCATATGAAGCCCTCTGGTTCTCCTGCAGATGCCCTCCCACCTCGCCTGTTTAAGGAGGTACTTGCTACTATTGGATCAAGTGTCCTTAACATTATCAATAGTAGCCTCTCTTCTGGAATAGTTCCAGTAGAGTTTAAACATGCAGTGGTACGACCTCTACTTAAAAAACCCAGCCTCGACCCCTCTCTCCTCTCTAACTTCAGACCTATCTCTAATCTTCCATACATTTCCAAAATATTAGAGAAGGTTGTCTACAGTCAGTTGCTGCCCTTCTTAGAGGATAATGGTATCACTGAGCTGTTCCAGTCCGGTTTTAAAGCCCTCCACAGCACAGAGTCAGCGCTTCTAAAAGTTTTTAACGATATCCTCCTGTCCACTGATTCTGGTAAATATGTTGTCCTGGTGCTTTTAGATCTGTCTGCTGCGTTCGACACCGTCGACCACGCCACCTTAATCACTCGTCTTGAGAACTGTGTGGGCATTAAGGGCGCCGCGCTCAACTGGTTCCGGTCGTACCTAACCGACAGGAGTTTTTGTGTAAAAGTAGACAGTTTTATGTCGTCCACAGCTCCTTTACCACATGGGGTCCCCCAGGGCTCAATCCTTGCCCCAATTTTATTTGCGCTTTATCTTCTCCCCCTTGGTTCTATTTTTAGGAAGTACAGTATTGCATTTCATTTTTATGCCGATGATTGCCAGATTTATTTTCCCATGGCACAAAATAACACAGTTCAAAGTCTTATTGACTGCCTGCACGACATCAAAGTCTGGCTTTCAGCTAACTTCCTGAGCCTAAATGAAGACAAAACAGAAGTTATGTTGTTCGGTCCAAGTCGCTCTCCCTCCCCCAACGTTGACCTCGGCACTCTGACCCCGTATCTCAGCGACTCTGTCACAAACCTGGGGGTAAAGTTTGACTCAGATTTTAAATTCGAAAAACAAATCAGCAGCGTCGTTCAAAAAAGCTTTTATCAATTACGCCAAATAGCGAAAGTGAAACCGCTTCTATCAAGACATGATCTTGAGAAATTAATCCACGCTTTTATCTCGACTCGTCTTGATTACTGTAATGCCCTGTATGTTGGCATTAGCCAGGCCTCCCTCGCCCGCCTGCAGCTCGTGCAGAACTCTGCTGCTCGTCTGCTAACACAAACCCGCAGACGTGAGCACATCACCCCTATTTTAGCGTCCCTTCACTGGCTCCCTGTGCGTTACCGAATACATTTTAAACTCCTTTTATTTGTTTTTAAATGTCTAAACAACCTCGCGCCAACCTATCTCTCCGACCTCCTTCAGCCTTACTGCCCCACCCGATCCTTAAGATCAGCCGATCAGCTGCTGTTGACGGTCCCTGACACAAGGCTGAAGCTTAGAGGTGACAGAGCTTTCGCCGTTGCTGCTCCCAAGCTCTGGAACGACCTACCCCTGAGTGTTAGACAAGCCTCCTCTCTTCCTGTTTTTAAATCTCTCTTAAAAACATATTTTTATTCCATGGCTTTTAACACTGAGTGATATCCATCCTGCAATGGCGCCCCATAATACACCTGCTGTGATCCTGTTTTTATGTTTTTATGTTTTTATTAATTCTATTTTAATTATTTATTTTTTATCATGTTCTGTTTGTGTTGTGTTGTATTTGCTCGGTACTCGTTTTATCTTTTAACCTGCTCATTGTACAGCACTTTGGCTACCCCTGTGGTAAATTTTAAATGTGCTTTATAAATAAAGTTGATTTGATTTGATTTGATTTGATTCCAAGTTCCAAGCCGGATTTTAAGACGAATAACTGACTTTTAGGTACACGTTTTGTTTTAACGGTATACACAGGAAATACTAAAACTATCATGTTAAAAAGTTGTTGCCAGGTTTTCATTGAACAGCAAATTAAGTATAACATACTATTTTATAGTGATTGATCATGCTTCAGTCTGTTCAGGCTCGATTTAGAGCTGGACGACTGACTTTTGAATGGGCAACCATCACAAGAATTGTTGCACATTACAAAGAATGATATCGAACAATTACAGGATTGGGATGTTTGGTTGGCTGGAACAGCGATCCTGCGCAAGTACGACTATATTTGAGTTTGAGCTGATATTTTTGACATCTGGAAAGCAACAACAACAACAACCTAAATGTGCTGGTGAGCACTTCAATCAAAACGTTCAGACTTTCTTTTGAGGGGAATTTACTCAGTCGGAATTTAAAAATACCACTCCTCGTCGAACTCCTACGGTGCATGCCCACATTTATGCTGAAGACCGATACATTTCAAATAAAAACACCCATTTGATATAAGTTGTTTTAGAAAATCTAGCTTGGCTCGTGCACTGGTATACTTAAGGCATGCCAAAGCTGTGTGGAAAAGGGCAGGGTTGTGCTGGCAACGCTGCTTTCTCAGTTAAGTTGATAATTGCCCTTACTGATGTATAAAAGATATCCCACAGAGCCTTGTGAAATACTATTAGCAGGCGGAGGCTGAATTGTTCATGAGCTGCCTCCAGATGAGGAAGAAGGGCTAAAACGAGAGAAAAAAGACTTCCCTTTCAGCGGTATAATGTGATGTATGCATGTGTGTTCGTGTGTAAATGTGTTTTTGTTAGCCATGCCTCTAAAGAGTTTCTATTACTGAAATGTTTTTTTTTCTAGAAGGCTAATCAAATAGAGCGCTCTTAAATTAGGGCAAATCAAGTAATGTGTTTTAGCATACACATAAAACGAGTAATTGTCGTCATCATCCCTCATTCTCTTCATCTTAAAAATACATATGCACATAGTTAATAGTGAGGCAAACTGTGAGGTCAAATATTCTGTGTAGATGGGGATTTTATTGTTGACTGACATGAAAGGAAGTACTGGAGCAGGGGTGTCAAACTAATTTTCAATCGGAGGACATTTTGGGACAGCATGGTGGCCAGCTATTAAGTCGTCTGTTTTCATCGCAAAATTCCACAGCATTCTGGATATCTGTGTTGGTGAATCTTTTGCAATTTGTTCAATGAACAATGGAGACAGCAAAGAAGAAAGCTGTAGGTGGGAAGCGGTGTATTGCGGCAGGTGTTGTGCCGGATAACGCACCCCCGCCGTAGAATGCACCCCCTGACTGTTGTGCCAGATAACACAGCCGGTGTTTCATTGTTTACATTCCCGAAAGATGAAAGTCAAGCTTTACCATTGGCCTGTGGAGAACTGGGACAACAGAGACTCTTACCAGGAAGACTTTGAATTGGATACGCAGACGCGGTACCGTGAGTACGCATGCAGCTGCGGCTTCCAAACATTTGATCGCTTGCCCGTACGTGCGTGCTGCTATGTGCATGTCACGTACGTAACTTTGGAGACTTTGGGGAAATATATGTGCTGTATGAACTTTGGAGAGGTGAACGGTACTTTGGGCTGTGGGATTGAGTGTGTTGTGCAGGTGTTTGAGTTGTATTGGCGGGTTATATGGATGGGAGGGGGGAGGTGTTTGTTATGCGGGATTAATTTGTGCCATATTAAATATAAGCCTGGTTGTGTTGTGGCTAATAGAGTATTTATATGTCTTGTGTTTATTTACTGTTTTAGTCATTCCCAGCTGAATATCAGGTCCCACCCGCCTCTCACAGCATCTTCCCTATCTGAATCGCTCCCACTGCCCTCTAGTCCTTCACTCTCACTTTCCTCATCCACAAATCTTTCATCCTCGCTCAAATTAATGGGGAAATCGTCGCTTTCTCGGTTTGAATCGCTCTCGCTGCTGGTGGCCATGATTGTAAACAATGTGCGGATGTGAGGAGCTCTACAACCTGTGACGTCACGCGCATATTGTCTGCTACTTCCGGTACAGGCAAGGCTTTTTTATCAGCGACCAAAAGTTGCGAACTTTATCGTCGATGTTCTCTACTAAATCCTTTCAGCAAAAATATGGCAATATCGCGAAATGATCAAGTATGACACATAGAATGGACCTGCTATCCCCGTTTAAATAAGAAAATCGCATTTCAGTAGGCCTTTAAGGTAGATAGTGGGTGTCACAACGTGAAATGCTTTGAGTGCCGAGGGGAAAAGCGCTATATAAATTTAATTCACAACGAGTGGAGTTCAAAGTGTGGCCTGGGGGCTATTTGTGGAGCACAGATTTTGTATGGACCCACATAGCACATTGTAGGAAAAACAACAAACAGGAAACCTTCGAAAAAATAGAAACATTCAGCAAAAAGGTATAACGTAATGAGAAAAGGCTTAAATGTTGATGCAAATAGTGACTAAAAACACATATATTTGTCTTTGTGTGTGTGTATATATATATATCTGGCGTCAGATCAGTGGCCTTGTGGTTAGAGTGTCCGCCCTGAGATTGGTAGGTTGTAAGTTCAAACCCCGGCCGAGTCATACCAAAGACTATAAAAATGGGACCCACTACCTCCCTGCTTGGCACTCAGCATCAAAGGTTGGAATTGGGGGTTAAATCACCAAAATGATTCCGAAGCGTGGCCACCGCTGCTGCTCACTGCTCCCCTCACCTCCCAGGAAGTGGAACAAGGGGATGGGTCAAATGCGGAGAGTAATTTCCCCACACTTAGTGTGTTTGTGTGTGACTATCAGTGGTACTTTAACTTTTAACTTTAACCCTCTGTTTTCTTGTGTAGTTGTACCGTAAACCGAAATCATAATTTAAAATAAAAAAATGTTTTGGCCAAAATCGTGCAGTCCTGTAGTTAGACATTTGTAATGGAGTGTGTGGAAAATTAACATTGTAATGGATAGGAAAATCCCTTTGAAAGACCCAATCCTGTTTTGACAACAGTATTTTGTCAGTATTTACCCTGAAGTGTTGTACCATAGCTGGGCTAAACTTAATTGAGTCGTAATTAACGTCATTCTGTTTGATTATTCCTGTGATGAATTACGGGGAAACCTCAAACATTTGTTATATTTAATGGGATGAAATAATCCATATGTTTCCAGTGGTTTATTAGGCAGACTAATGCTAGACAGGAGTCCCTTACCAGGGTCTGCAAACGTACCTTAGCTTACACCGTAACGTTCCTCTGTTATAAAGTACCAGTAGAGTGGAAAGACAAGTTGCCTCTATATTGAATCTATTACCACGTATATCTGATTCATGACACCAAAAGAATTCCAAGGTTTGCGAATAAATAGATATGATCAAAAGTATCAATCTCACTGAGATTCCCGAGCCATATCGAGAGATAATGAGGAAGTCAGTCACGTGTCTGTGACGTAGCGTTATAAACCACAGATACCTTCCCCATCAACAACAATGCTAATCAAACAGACTTTGTGAGAGCTAACAACAATCACTTGAGGAAAAAAATCTGATCCATTAGAGTCCATCTTATATTTTTGAGCCCGAATACAAAGAGGATGAGCAATACATTTTAGAAGCTGAGCGCTAAACGGATGCAGTTTTTTGTAACATTATAGCATCAGTGGCATTGCTAGGTGCTAAATATACAAACTAACTATAATAAACCATAATAAAACAAACACTTGCTGTACAATTTCCACTCTTGCTGGGATTCCGACAGACGGGACGCTAATATAATTATGTTTAGATGAAGATTTAATCGCAATCTTCAAAAAGGGTTAAAAAAAAAAAAAACTGCCGCAACTACGTCTTTTTTGCCATCTCGTGGGACGTGAAAGCCAACCAGCCTCTCAGTCCATGGCCACATTAGTCTACCACCAGGTGAGAGATGCATAAATTATAATCTAGAATATACTTTTAGCAAGTTTGAGACAAAAAGAAGTAGCCGCCATCTTAGTGTGTCAACAATAGCAGCGTAATCTAGCATTAGCCCACTGCTATCAATGCGCCGCTAAAATAGGCCGTCTGTGTTGGCGCTTATAACAATGTCGCCAATATTTGGTTAATATTCAGGTCACGACATGTAAATGGAGTATTGTTAGCAGTTTCTAGATGATTTTAGAGGGTTTAATGGGCACAACAGAGGACCCTCCATCTTTTGACTCAATTGTTAGCTATTCATTTAAGATTTCGAATGCATAAAAAAGCAAAGCATTTGTGTTCTTGTCTTACATAAGGATTGTGAATGATGAACACCACATCTCATTACAATTTTTGTGTATTTCCAATATGACTGATCTGATTATATGGTCAGAGTACAGAAGCGTTGCTCCAGTGACGGAGCAATCTACGGAAATTACCGAAGATATTTGAAGAGGAATTTTCAAAATGTCAGACTGAATTTGTGACATTTTGTGATGTCTAGACCGTATTTTCACATACTATGCGGATTGTAAATACAATTGGATATGGCCTAATGGCTACAATGAAACAATTAGGCATGTTCTGTTACAACTAAAAGTTGTAAACTCTCGTTGTTGAAGTGTGTTATGCTTGATATTTAATTAGCATTATTACGTGTGTATTTGTCGCCATCATGTGATCAGGGCAGTGACTACATATTTGAGAAGTATGTACTTTGAATCAAACTTTATTGACCGGAAGTTGCAGAAGCCAAGCAGAGAAATTTACGATGCCAGCACGTACTTCATGGTGGTTATTTTTGAATAAATACTACATATATATTTTGTTTAAGATTGCATCGTCAGTATGTATCATATGCTGAACTTTGTAACTTGGTTTTTGTCTAAAATATTTCCAGCTAAATTCACGATTTGTTATGTATAATGAGATCTTTGTCATGCTCATTGGCGATCATTTTCGATGTCATCTAAGACGGCGTCTGCAGTACAATTTCACATTTGTTTACCTTGGGGCGGTATAGCTCGGTTGGTAGAGCGGCCGTGCCACCAACTTGAGGGTTGCAGGTTCGATCCCCGCTTCCGCCATCCTAGTCACTGCCGTTGTGTCCTTGGGCAAGACACTTTACCCACCTGCTCCCAGTGCCACCCACACTGGTTTAAATGTAACTTAGATATTGGGTTTCACAATGTAAAGCGCTTTGAGTCACTTGAGAAAAAGCGCTATATAAATGCAATTCACTTCACTTCACCTTCTTCATGCCTTGTAAGGTAGCATTACAGCATATATATGTATAAATGTGCATAACATATGTATATATTGACTGTATTGTTTGTCTTTTTAGTTTCACCCTTTTGAATGTTAATAAACCTGCTGACAACGCTCATCGGTCTCCAGAGTCGTGACGTAAGAAAGGTGTTAAACAGCCCTTGCATCAGACATGCACCCCTAACGGCACAAGGCATATAAAGTAGGGCTGGGCGATATATCGAATATACTCGATATATCGCGGGGTTGTCTCTGTGCGATATAGAAAATGACTATATCGTGATATTCAAGTATAATTTCTCACGCAGTTGCTTTTAGCTGCGGGCATTACACTTCAGGCGTTTCTCACTCTTTGTTGTCTCTCCTCACTGAGACATAAAACAAGCGCACCTTGTTGCATACGTCACATACTGTCGCACGTGCAAGGTCATACGCTCTCGCCGAGCATTGAGGTAGCAGCGTGGGTAACGTTAGCTGTGATGCTAGCGGTACGAGTGGTAATACGAGAGAGAGAAGGTGCCAATCTGGTAACAAATGAAGGAATAATGAATTCCCAAGAAAAACAGCAGGGGGTCCATCGTCTGGCGGTGGTTTGGCTTCAAGCGGAAATATGTCGAACAGACAACCGTAATATGTCAAGCATGTGGCAAAAGCGTTGCTACAAATAGTAGCAGCACTACTATCCATCCATCCATCCATTTTCTGCTTATTCCCTTTTTGGGGTCGTGGGGGGGCAGCACTATGTAGCATAATTTGAAAAGTCACCCACTAGAGAATGAAGAGTGCTTGAAACTCCGCATGTCAACATCTCCGTTTGGCGCCACAGCCAACAAAATGACGAAGCAACTATTTCCACATCTACACCGTATGAAAAAATGGTCAACAACAGAAGGAGATAACGTCCGCAAGAACCTACCACATAGCGAAGGACATACACTATTTGATTTCCTATTATGCAGCTTATTTTTATTTTACAGTTTTTGAAATATGTTGTGTGACATCATGCACAAAATTGCACTTTATTTGTTTTAAACTATAGTAGTGGTGTTCTGTACAAAAAGTGCACTTTAATTTAGTGTTGTTTTGATAAGTCATCTTAGTGACATCATGCACAAAAGTGCACTAATACTGTAGCTTGTTTTAAAATGTCTCTGACAATCTTGCACTTTCTGTTTTGGAAATGACATGAATGTTTGTGCCACTGCTTGATAACTGTTTAATAAATGCAGTTTTGGTAAATTGACTTAGTTGTGATTTCCCTCTCTGCATGAAAGTTTAAAATGAGCATATATTAATGCAGTATGAACAAGACACATAGAATCGTCCTACTCGTGTGATTATATGCATCAAGTGTTAATTCAAGGCTAAGGCAACATATCGAGATATATATCGTGTATCGTGACATGGCCTAAAACCAATTCAGACTGGACCCTTGCTGCTTGTACCAATGCACTTCATTTTGTTTGAGTTGCCTTAAATCACAATAAATTTTGTACAACTGACCACTTTCTTAGCCAATTTTCTCTAACCAGGTTTACTACATTATTGTCATTACATAGTTTAAGGTCAACAATAGATAGCGCTCAATCTTGCTCTCCCAACCTGCAGGAATTCTTGAATTATCTATTAAACTTAACTACAGTGTTGGGACTAACGCGTTACAAAGTAACGCGTTACTGTAACGCCGTTAGTTTCGGCGGTAACTAGTAATCTAACGCGTTATTTTTTTATATTCAGTAACTCCGTTACCGTTACTACATGATGCGTTACTGCGTTATTTTACGTTACTTTTTATGTAGTATAAAGTGTGTTTTATCGGAGGTTTTATGTGTCGTTCTGATTCTTCTTGTGTCACAAGCCGGAGAAGAGAGAGAGACATGCGCTCTGTGTGGGTGTGTCTGAGTGTGAGTGTGGGGAGCGAGGGGGGGGGCGTGTCTGATCATGGCGGAGCAGAAGTCGAGTTTGCTAACATGGAGATATTTTCACTACTTTTCTTTTGTCGAGCACAAAGAAAATAACATTTTAGTTAAATGTAAATTGTGCTTTGGATCAAAGATGCCATCTACTGCCCAAAACAGCAATTCAAATCTGCTGAAACACGCTACATAGCAACATGCTTCGACGAAGCTAGTAAAGAGAGACAGAGACTCTGATGCCACTTTACCTCCACCACCACCATTCACCGTTGAAGGTACACACACTCTGTCAATCAATGTTCCCTCTAATTGTTCATGTGTGTGAGCAAATGCAAAAAGTCCCTGAGCATTGAGTGGAGTCCATGTGAGCAACTTTAGATGTGCACACTGTGGCTACACCAGCAGCACACCTGTCCCAAACCTCACTAAATAACAACTTACATCTCCATCCATCCATCCATTTCCTACCACTTGTCCCTTTCGGGGTCGCTGGAGCCTATCTCAGCTGCATTCGGGCGGAAGGCAGGGTACACCCTGGACAAGTCCCCACCTCATCACAGGGCCAACACAGATAGACAGACAACATTCTCTTATTATTATAATCAAATGACAGCAGTCATTTCCATTTCTAATATAAGTGTTTAGGCCCACTTACAATGACAATAGCAACAAATATTGTTTTTCATGAACTGTGTACTTGTATTGTTTGTCTGGGCGGAGGTCCTGCTTTGGAAATAATTTGTACCCCTTTCAGACATTGCATTTAGTTCCCATTAAAACATTCACATGTTGCACAATGAGATGTAAGCAGGGGATCATGTGTACATTCCTGCAACTTCCTGTTTGTAAAAAATATATTTTTATTAGTATTTATTTAATATACTAACAGCATTTCATGATTAATATTTATAAATTAAGATTCCTAATAAATGACACTAGAATAAGCACACATTTGATTGGTAAATCATAGTGTAACGACCTGGAATGACACTTTATGTGTGGTGTTGGAGTTGTCCGACTTTTTGTGTGGCTGTAAACGCATCACTGGCTAAGTGCCATATGTGCAAGTGTTGGCGCACGTGAGAGAGCGAGCGGCTGCTGTTGATATAACAAAGTTGCTTTTGGTCTGGTTTGTACTGCAGAAAATGACCAGTTTTGCTAGATATAATTTTTTTTACTAATGTTTTGGTCATGTGTTTATGGCCGACAGTAAAGAGTTTTGCTCAGTAAAGTGATGGATGGAATTCATGTCCTCAAAGCGTCTCGACAGACGTTACAATATTTGAACAATGATGACGAAAACGGTTTTCTCTGTCGTGTCCATGTCGTGTCGAAAATTGTTATGCGCTTATTTTTTTATTTGATTTTGTGCATGGCATAGATTTGCCGTGCGCAGAGGACGCTTGAGCAGTGCGCAATTGCACATGCGCACTCCTTAGAGGGAACGTTGCTGTCAATTCTCGTATATACTCTTTCATTCTAGACTTCTAGAGTGTTTGATTATCACATCACTCTAAATGTATAGACTATAAAGTTCACAAACATAAAGAGGGATGCTGGTGGGCCAGGCCAAACTTTCCTTATCTCTAAACTAAAACTGGGGAAATGTGTAGTGTTCTGGGTTTCAGACATGATTTTGTATAAGAATTACTTGAGGAAGAAAATGCCTGGTTAGACTTTGTGTATGTAGTGTTACTTGTTACTTATGTATGTTATGTTGCAGCTATTTAAAATAGTTTTGTTAATTTGTTCTGGCCAGAAACAAATTGGCCTTTGTAACATATCTTTGTCTTTGTGTGTTGTATGTAGACCACATGGCTTAGCAGAGTTGAGTGATGCAAATGCATGTCAAGTTGATCAACACATTGTATTATTCTCCAGTGCAATAACACTACTGAAATGAAGGCTAAAAGGGCATTAATTGGAGCTTTAAAAAAAGGGGGAAAAAAGAAGTAACTAAATAGTTACTTTTCACAGTAACGCATTACTTTTTGGTGTAAGTAACTGAGTTAGTAACTGAGTTACTTTTGAAATGAAGTAACTAGTAACTGTAACTAGTTACTGCTTTTCAGTAACTAACCCAACACTGCTTAACTATGAGAAACTCTGACAGGGTTATCAATGAGAAATGTCATCTTCTTTTCTTGAAAGCTAAGAATTCCCTTTGTGTTAGCAGGAGTCTTCCAGTTAATTCGGCATTTTTTGCTTGATCTACTGAGAGGTATTTAAAATGCACTGTGAGAATGCATTCGCCAGCGTGCACTATGAAAGGACATGGCTTTACGGAGTTGTGATCAATCCTAATGAGGACATGGAGTAAGCATCCACTTAGACATCAAGTGGAGTTATTGCTTTGTTATTGAAGCGTTGCTGGTTTGCACATGTTGTGCACATGTAGTCAACAGAAAGTCTATAAATGAAGCGAGTATGACAGTTTCTACTGTGGGTATCTACGCTCAGAAGAAATGCATGTAATCCCGTCATTACACCCCCACCGCCCTGGCATGGAGCAGAATGAGGGGGTGAAGGGGTCAGGTCAGCGTCCTTTTTTTCCCCTGTAGCAAAGTGTCATCTTTTGGGCAGGGTAAACAAACAAACGGGGCAAAGTAGGTCTGGACGGGTGGCATTGCCAGGTCAGGTTTTAGGCTGGGACATGAGAACAAGGTTGGCAGGCCTCTGATAGATGCTGCTCATTATTTTTGACCTCCCTGAACCGGGACAATTACAAACAGAGACGCCGTGGCAACTGGGGTAACAGTTCACAGGAAGGCGTCTTGTCGCTGCTGCCAGACTGCTAAATGAATACAAATGGCAGGTGCATGTGTATTAAAACGCTTCAACTCTGTAAATCCACATTTGACATTCTTACCTTGATATTTTTAAAGTTTTTCCTGCATTTGATTTATTGTGAAGACAGGGAAGCTCAATAACTAATAATGTGTGTTTTTAACTTACAGGGGCGTCAAAGTCAAGGCCAGATCCGGCCCTCGAATGAATTATCTATGGATGATATTTGATTAGTATTAGAACCGGCCCGCAGGCCACAGCCGCCTGCTGCTGTTTTGCACGCACCAATACTCCATCAGTGTTGGTGCTAGGCATTTTCAAAATGGGGTCCCAGTGACCCCATCAAGTCATAAAAATAGGGTCCCACAGTAAATTTTTGGGGTCCCAATTTTTTGTAACCCTTTTGAAAACAAATGATAAATGTATGCATTATCCTGTTATATCTCACATTCTATACATTCTATATTGTGTTTTAGAAAAAGTTTGTCATAAACGTTAATTCATAAAAAATAATACAAACGAAAACACATTTTTATGCATATTTAAATGTATTCAGTCATAAACATTCATTCACTTTCTTCTTTCCTTCATGGATCTAAACTTTACTTCTTTTCTATATTTTTATTGTAATATTTTCAGAATGTGTTTGTTCTATTTTTGGCCAAAGTAAGACAGAGAAAACAAACTGAAATTGTTTTTATTTTTAATGCGATTATTTTAATAGTCCGTCCCGCATGTGCACAGATTTTCCTCCATGTGGCCCCTGAGCTAAAATGAGTTTGGCACCCCTGTTCTATTAGGTTTCTCCATTGCCTACTATAACTCTAACTTGCATACGCTTACTTCAGATCACTTTTCCGCCATTCACTTTTGTATTGAAGACGAGCAAAACTGTAAAATGTCATCAAAAGATGCTTTCTAACTCTGTTGAAATAAAGAAAGTCACCAAGCAGTTATCAGCAACCGTAGGTAATGACAGCATGATTGAGCTGACATTGGAGGTAAAGTTAAGTTTGGCTGAGCTGACGTATGCATGTGTGCACGGGAAAATCACCTGGTTAAATTCCATGTAAAAAGTCATAGCAAAATTTTGAGAACTTTGGAAACTTTGTTGAATTACGCTGTTTTAGTTTGCTAACCGTCCATACAAGCCAAATTTATCGTTCGTTTATTCGTCATGGGAAACACTTTTTCTGACACAATAAAAAAATCTTTAAGATTTTGGAAGGATCTTGGACAGGTATAAACTTATTTAACTAGCTACTATGAACAGCTTAAAACGATAAAAACGCAAATGTACAACAGATATGACAGTTAAATCTGTTGATTTGTTTTGGTTGTGCATATAAAAGTATAGGAAACTCAAAATGTTTCACTAATTGAGCACTCAAACACGTGTTTAAATGTAATTTTATTGTTTAGGTTTGGTATGTCTCAAAACTGTAATTAGTTGATCAGTTAAACTTGACCGCAAAATGTAGGTTTATTCCGTATCGGTGCATTTTTTTTTTTTAAATAAAACCTGCCCATTTGGTGAAGTTGTTTAATAAAAAAATAAATAAGTCAGTGAGAACGAGAGGCAATGAGGGGATCGTGCGTCACGTTGTCTCTCTGAACTACCTATATTTACTAGTGAAAGTGAATTCTTGATGAGCGCGGAGGAATCAAAGTCAAGTCCGATCAAAGAGGATTTAATAAGCTACCCACTGTTTGACGAAAAAACTGAACTTTAATGTTATGCGTTCTTTTTTTTCCTTCCCCTTTCACTGGTTTTTGGGCGGACGCCAAAGAAGAAGAAAAAACAACACTAGTGCCGCACCAGTCTTTGATTTGTTCGTTTGTAAACTGTGTAACAGAGTGGTGGCATACAGCTAATGATTAATTTAGAGTGTCACTTGATGTGCGTACCACATGATTAATTTGATCTGCTTGTAATGTTTATTTTTGTACGAGACCTGTTCTACTTTTCAGGCGGGATATGTTACTGTACATGAAATGCGAAGGAACATGCCCTAAAACATCCACATACCGATATGAAAAAAAATTAAATAAAAATCTTAAAGCGAGCATAGCCAAACACTGGGGCACATACCCTAACTCGAATCTTCCGAGTCATATGTGGAAATTCTTTATACTGTAGAAGGACCTCAGGAGGTATATGGTGTTATGTATTCAGTTCCTTGCTCCCTGAGGACTTACTGTAGCTCACGGTGCACGTCAGCTTGTGTCTTAGGGTACTGACATGTACTTTGGCTACTATAGTTCAGTGCCTAGTGCCTGTGTTACCCATCAATGACTTGTGAATACATTGCATGTGCCTCCAACAAACATGCGCAGTATCAAGAATACATTGCAGGCTGCATTTGCAATTGTCATCACTTTTATAACACAAGTGTGGAGTATACGGTGAATAGCAAAGGTGGGATTGTAAAAGCGATGAGTAACGTAACCAAAAAAATTTAAAATTAGCTACATTATAAAACATTAAATGTCTAATGTACCGTTTTAATATTCAAAGGATGGCAATCAGAACTTCTCACTTGTGCATATGTTGCCACCTCGTTTACTTCACTAAAATAAAACATGGCGGAATGCAAATCAATTGTTTAAAGGCATTTTATAATGCAAACGCAACTTTTCTCAACTGTTGGTACCTGTTTTTGTGTATTTAGGATTCTCATTTGTCCCAAAAATTTGAAATCAAACCATAGAGGCAAGATTGTGATATTCAAACAACACACTTGCCTTCTTCCAATCTTGCTTCAAACATCTGGAATTTGAGACTTTAGTGACATATTTAGCCTTAGGTACATTAACGGATATTTGCATATATAGTGAAGTGAAGTGAATCATATTTATATAGTGCTCGTCTCAAGAGACTCAAATCGCTTTACATAGTGAAACTCATTATCTTCATCTTTAAGCTACATTTAAACCTGTGTGGGTGGCACTGAGAGCAGGTGGGTACAGTGTCTTGCCCAAGGACACAACAGCAGCGACTAAGATGGCGGAAGCTAGGCTCTAACTTGAAACCTCAAGTTGCTGGCATGGCCGCTGTGCCAACCGAGCCACACCCCACTTTGCGCAAAGAACAGTTTTTATTCAGTAATAGTCAAAGGGTTCCTTATTTTTAATTTATCTTGTTGTGGGGCAGACTGGCTCGTACATGCACATGCATGCTAAAATCCTCTGCTGTTGCCATTTGTAACACAGAGTATCGTATAGTTTGAACTTATATCTGCCAGTAGATTCTATCTAGAAGTGCTACAAACTACAACATGGCTGATTGGGTGGCGACGCAGTCAAAGGGAACTTGGCCTGGAGGAGGACTTCGGTACAAAATTTAAGACCACCCACAAAACGGCAGATTCTGAAGGGAGTCAGAAAGCAGCTGTAAAACAAAATCTATGTAGAATTTGGAACAAAGCACCACCATTACATGTTGTGTACCGTATTTTCCGCACTATAAGGCGTACCTTCAATGAATGGCATATTTCAAAACTTTGTTCATATATAAGGCGCACCGGATTGTAAGGCACACCTATGCATCCATTAGATGGAGCTGCGCTATAGGGAATGTCAACAAAACAGTCAGATAGGTAAGTCAAACTTTATTAATAGATTACAAACCAGCGTTCTGACAACTCTGTTCACTCCCAAAATGAATAAACAGCTGATTTACTCGTGTTACGGTAAATCAAACGTTAGTGCAATCACAATATAGTAACACTCGAAATAGTGCAGAGCAATAACAATATCAATGACTCAACGTTGCTCAAACGTTAATGTCACACAACACAACACACAAAATAAACATGTAAAGCTCACTTTATAAAGTTATTCCTCATCCACGAATCCCTCGAATTCTTCTTCTTCAGTGTCCGTATTAAACAGTTGAGCGAATACGGCATCCAAAATGCCCGGCTCCGTCTCGTCGAAGTCGTCTTTAATCGAGTCAGTGTCGCTGCTGATAAGTTGGCGGCTGTTTACCGTAGTTGCGAGACCTAAACTTTATGAAAATGAAGTTCAGGTTTGTTGTGGCTCAATATTGGTCCATATATAAGGCGCACCGGATTATAAGGCGCACTGTCAGCTTTTGAGAAAATGTGAGGTTTTTAGGTGCGCCTTATAGTGCGGAAAACATGGTAGACTACAAGAAAATGTTTCAAATGTAAAAATTTGTTTTAATCCAAATAGGATTCCTTTTGGACATTTGTGCGCATACGAAATGAATACGGTCGAAATTCAGGCACATTTGGAGAAAATGTTAACAATATTCTGATAATATTGATTCTGTCATATTGGTCCATTTCATTTCTGGATGTTTACATAGTATGAGGAGAATTACATCATTAAATGAGAAAATTGCTTGAACAGAGGTTGGTGTGTTGATACTGTACAATTAGCGATAATGATGCGATAAACTAAACAATGCTGTACAGTGTGACAAATGTACACACAATTGCGACTAAAAATAGGTTGTGTGATTAAAAACTAAAAAAAATAGTGTTGCACATGTGCAAAAAGGGATTTCAACCCTTTTATCGCATTTTGCTCCTGAAATAAATCCATCCAAATTTGATAAAACTAGAGTAACATTTTTGCCCATCTATAAAGCATGTTTGAAATAAATTTAAATCAGAACCAAATGAGAGCTGTGGTTATACTCCTCCTCACTCACACACTCGATACAAACTAGATCTTGGTTGAAGGAAATGGTCAGTAAAATACAAAGTTTTTTTCACCACCACTTGACACCAACTGCATTGCGCGCTACTATCTATGAGGGTCGGAGGGAATATTATACAAATCAATGATAGAAGAGACAAACTTGCCATTCAAATAATGCCACGTTTGTTGACAAGAACATACAGCCATGGAAGCATATTCAATCTATTTATCAAGCAGATGTAACACAAACCAGTGAAAAATTCTAAAGATCTGCCGTCACAGCCAACAAACTGCTGCTGCTAGCCTGCTAAACAAAAACAACTCAAACTCAGACAACTGAGTGGAGTAGCTGACGTCACACGCCACTCGGCAACAGGCACCACCTTTTAAAAGGCACAGCTGAAACTTATGCCAAATAATTAACGTTTATTTTTTAAGTAACAATTTAATTAATTACATTTATTATAGAGTAATTCCGTTTGATATTCAATTACATTTTTTGGTAAAGTAACGAGTAACTGTAATTAATGACTTTTTCAAAGAATATTTCAGAACACAGCCTATCACACAGCATCATGAAGCAGTTGGCAGGTTGGTGTTGATGGCTAACATATTTGTGTGTATGTCCTATAATAATGTTTATTGTTAAAGGTCAATTATATTCTGCTGATGTTTAAACATGTCTTTTTAAACCAGGACACTTTATTTCTCATTTTGTTCTTTTGTATTTATCTTAAATTGATTTTAAGGTGTTTTCTTTTTTCTCATCTTTAAACACCTCCTAAGTTGGCATCCTATTATGCAAAACCTACTTGTCCTCTTGTTGGTACTTGTTTGTGTATTTGGGATCCCCGTCAGTCCCGAAAATTGAAAAACAAGGCGAGGGGGAGATATTTAGTTACGTCAACGGATATTTCCATATATGGGTTAGTGTATGGGCCAAACTATATCGGGATAGGAGTGTTGATCCACATCGCCCAGCTCTACACCTGTGTTAGCGACTGTTTTAGCACAGTTTAGGGAAGTTATCTGTGTTTAATTAAGCGTTGCAGTAGGCCTTACGATGGCATTGTGTTTATATGACCTATTATTACCTATTCTGTGTTATATGTTTTATGTTGCACAATTGCACCAAGAAAAATTCCTAGTTTGTGAACCCGTTCTCCAACAAATGCAATAAAAACTATTCTGATTCTGATATGTATGCGTGCACAAGTGTACGTTGTTTGAGTGTTAATAAGAAATATTGGACAAGACCGTGAGGACGCAGGGTCTTAAAATCACCCCTGACCCACACCACATACTTCATAGTGAAATTGTTTTGATGCCAAATGGTATAGAACAGCAACATACAAACTCAACAGGTATAGATTTGTCTTTGTCCCACTGGCAATCAAAGCACTTAACAACAGAAAACGTATGTAATAAGCGGATGCAATAATAAGGAGTGCAATATTGGGATAGTGCAATACAGGAGGTGTGTAATACAGGGGGAGTGTAATGTGTGATCTCATAACTAACTGATATACCTGCGCACTGTTCACTTTCGTCACTGTATTGTCAGATGAACTGTATGTATGTATGCATGTACTGTATGTATGTAAAACGCTGTGTCTTGATGTCCAAGACAAATGTATCTTCAGAGACAATAAAACTAATTTTTTATTTTTTTTTTTAATAATGAAAATGTGATATTTATGACATTTCATATCGCTACAAAAATGTGTCTGCTACGAAAAAAATTATGTGCTACTCATTTTTTGTCATTATGTAGCACCAGTGCTACGAGTGAAAAAAGCTAAGCTTACAGCACTGCTAAATCGATACTTTTATTGACAGGAAACACAATGAATTATCATGGTTGCTATAAAACAAGTACATCATAAATTAAGTTAGTTAGGAATTAAGATAGAAGGAGAATATGGTTTACTAAATACACTGTAAGAGGATTACGCTAACACAACCACTGGGGTTAAGTGACAATCATAGTGATAATATTAGCACAACCTTCATCAAATATAATCAGTGAATACATTTAAATTTGTTTATTAAATTAACCTAAGGAGCAAAATCTGGGTCAAATTCCTGAAACGGTTATTCCTTTCAAGGCTGACGGGTCCGGGTGGTCATCTATTAAGCTGTGTTTACTGAGACGATGAAACAACATCATCCATCATTCTTAAAGACTTGTGCTCAGATGGGAGACAATTAGAATGCATTACACACGTCATGCATCATCAGGCTAAACATGTCATTTCTATCTTGCTGTGAGCTTTTGTCTGTGCCGTGTCTGGCTCTTTGTATCTCACGCATTTGTGTGTTTGGGGTTTTTTTGGAAGCGCGTTTACATCTAAGTGCTCTGGTGGCTGCTCTCCCTAGGGCGAGTTATCCATCACCATCCAAGCGGTTTGCGACCGGCCACGTCTTAGGCCTCGGAGCCTACTCTGCGGCCCATGAATATCTCCCCGGGGCCTTCCCTACCCAATGTCAAGGGATACCACCTGCCCCAAACACACACACACACACACACATACACACTCACACAAATCACTGTGACCCTCACACTCTCTTAATGCCCTCATTAGGTGATTAGTCCCACAGGCAGGCCCATTCCCAAATAGAACCAGCTTTGCCCCTGTGGTTGATAGTGGAGTCAGGTGCAGGTACAATACACAAACACACACACACACAAAAAAAAATTGCTATTTGATTAAATTAACAGTGATATTTTATAATAATAATAAGAACATCATTAATATCAATAGGAGTAGTAGTATCATTATTATGTAATTTAGTTTAGTATTTATTCAAAAGTACCTTTTTATAAACTACCCTTAGGTCTTTAAAGATTCTTAGCCCATGTTTGGTTTGCAAAATGTGTATTGATTAATTTAGATTAATGTATGTTGTACTATATAACCATGCGGCCAATGATGGCTCAGTCGCAGATTTCGAGTTGGGGATGTTTACTGGACCAACTCGAGGTCACCAGTGCAGAGCGTGCAAATAATATATACAGTGCAAAAATTGGTAAAAATGAAAAGTAAATACTACAAAAAAAAAGTATTTACAAAATACAGCAAGGAAAAAATGCATCTGCGGCTCAACAATCACCAATAACTGTTTGTTCTATTCTCCAACTCTCCACAACCAACCTGCTTACCTACTTCCACCCGACTGAATGAACAGTCTTCCTTAAATAGTCCTAGCCCCTCCCTCGGGCATACCACTGACAGGTGAAAAAACAAGCTTGTACCCTCAAAGTACATATCTAGATAATAATTGATAATATTTCATGCTAAACATGATCCAATATATGTCTATATATCCATTACATATCAAATGAAACTTAATATTTAGCAACTCAATGAATAAATAAGTCCATCTTACGACCACTTGGTCTGGTCCACTGGTCATGTGACCTCCGCAGAGCGCGCCAAGGCGCACTTATATGGCGCCATCTTAAAATTACAATTAAAATTCTTGCAACATGCATTTTCTTTTCTCTGGATCATTCCAAACGTACCGTCACAAGACTTCTTTGTGCTAAAAATAGGTTGTGTTGTCTACATCGCACTTCCATATACAGTAGGCCGGAAAAGATGGTACAAATTATATTTGTGCGCTGCATTATTCACAACATAACAAAACTGAGGATGTGCAGTAAAAGAGAGTCTCCATTGGCAGAGCTGTTAGTATACACAAAATCCTAATTTAAATAAGACGGTCTGCACCAGTTTTTCACTTGTTATCAATTGCGTACGCAGTCTAAGTAGATCACCCGCATCATGCCCACTAATAATACATGCAATAGTATAGTTTACACATGCTTATTTATGATCTTAAATAACTACTATGTATAGAATGGAAAACGATAAAACAATTGACAGAGGGCGAAGCCTTATGTGCGCAGTAATGAGTTGTGTCACAGATGTATTCCTACATACCTTAATTTTTGACATCCCTGCATCAAAATACATGTAAAATGAATGTAACCACCATATTTGGTAAAATGAGAAAACAATAACACACCCTAGGTTTACTTCACTTCAGGTAAGTTTGAGTTTTTCTTCTTAAAGGGGAACTGCACTTTTATGGAGTTTTGCCTATTGTTCACTATCATTATGAGAGACAAGAAGACAGATATGTTTTTTTTCATGCATTGTAACTCCGAAATAAACAAATAAAAGTCAGCTTACAATGGAGTCAATGGGAGGTCCTCTCTTCTGCCCATAAAGCCCAATAAATAACCATCCATAAAGTAGATTTACATTTTGTGAATTAATATTAACCAAGTATTAGTGATATTGTTATTATAAGCGCTAACGCAGACAAACTATTCATAGCGGTGCCGTGGTCACAGAGAGCTAACTAGCTTGTGTTGCTATACTGGCATCGGCTGGTGAGCTGCTTTCTCGCCTCGAAGCTCGTGAAAGTGTGTTCTGGGTCATAAATAATCCCTCTCACCTTGATAGTAGAAGGATGAGGACGGTATCCGACAACTGGTCAACTTTCACATCCAATTTAAACCCGGGAATGGCGAGAAAGAAACAACCCCCTTTTTACTTCGCAAGGGTTATGAGTAATTCTTCATCTAAACAGGAATTTATCAACATCCAATCAGTTGGCATCCCAGAGACAGCCAGCAATGTACAGTAAGTAAGGATGCAGCTAACGATTATTTTTCTATCGATTAATCTATAGATTATTTTTTCGATTAATCGGTTAATCTATAGATTATTTTTTTCGATTAATCTATAGATTATTTTTCCTTTTACCGATTATTTTTTTATTTAAAATGAAGATGAAAAAATAAATGTAGGCCAGTTTTTTCAAAAGGCATGGCTTTTATTTACAAAAAAAAAAAGTATGGCCACTCAGTCAACATTGACAACATGACAAAATATTCTGTAACAATGTAAACATTTAAAACTTTTAACATTTAACAAAATTAAAAGTAGCGTATTTGCTTTTTAATGTGCAAATATAAAAGTAAACATCCAGTGCAATCTTAATATTCTGCAATAGTATAAGCATTTCAAAAGTAAAAGTATTGCTTATTTGCTAAAATGTGCAAAAATAAAGATAAACATCCAATACAAAAAAGTGCAAAACGAAATATTCTGTAACAGTGTAAACATTTCAACAAAAGTAAAAGTATTGCTTATTTTGCTTAATAACACAACAATGATAGTATGATTAAAGTGAAAGTTAATTGTTGGTTTGTACATAGTATATGTAACTGTTAATGTTGTAAAAGGTATTTGCACAACTAATTAACGTTAGCGTTAAAGAGGAGCGCATCTTTGTAAACACTGAACAGGCACGCCAAACGCGCCTCTCAGAGCGAAACAGTGTTTTAGTTTATGAATTTACAACGCAGATACAAATGACACATTCATGTTTTTGTGTAATGATGACAACGTATACTCACGCGGACGATTGACTAGTTGATGGTGATGGCAAGAACGCTGTCGGGTGTTTTCTTTTCAAATGTTCGTTTATAGCCGTTGTGCATACAACAACATTATTAGCAGAGGTGGGTAGAGTAGCCAGAAATTGTACTCAAGTAAGAGTACTGTAACTTTAGAGATTTATTACTCAAGTAAAAGTAAGGAGTAGTCACCCAAATATTTACTTGAGTAACAGTAAAAAGTATATTGTGAAAAAACTACTCAAGTACTGAGTAACTGATGAGTAACATACACACATATATATACATACATACACACACACACACACACACACACACACACACATATATATATATATACATATATCTATATATATATATATATATATATATACACACACACATATATACATACATACATTGATATATACAGTATATAATTTATATTTATTTATTTTGCCGTTTTTGTTTACATGTTAAAGGTGTTTTAATGAATATACATGCATGTTTAACACATATAGATTCCTTTCTTTCATGAAGAGAAGAATATAAGTTGGTGTATTACCTGATTCTGATGACTTGCATTGATTGTAAACAGACAGTATTGCTTATAACGTCCACGTTTTCAAATGGAGGAGAAACAAAGTTCCTCCTTTCTGTCTAATACCACATGAAAGTGGTTGGTTTTTGGTATCTTATTTGTCCATCTTCCATATTCGTTTTTATACACTTTACAAGAAATAAATTGGCGGCAAACTCCGTAGCTTGCTAGCTTGTTTGCGCTGGCTTTCGGAGACTCTTATTTTGAAAGCGCGGCGCGATGGAGCGGCACTTTTATTGTGAAGACAGGAACTGTGCAGTCAGTCTTTAGGTTTTTGACGGGATGTACAGTTGAAATAAAAAGTAGTCTTTTTTCCTTCACACTTTTGATTGATTGATTGAAACTTTTATTAGTAGATTGCACAATACAGTACATATTCCGTACAATTGACCACTAAATGGCAACACCCCAATACGTTTTTCAACTTGTTTAAGTCAGGTCATGTGACCGCCTGGCTCTGTTTGATTGGTCCAACGTCACCAGTGACTGCATCTGATTGGTGGAACGGAGTGAAACGTCACCAGTAAGGCAGGCACTTTGAAGGTCTGTCTGACAGACCAAAACAAACAAAGTGTGCATTAACAGATCGATAAAAATTAGTAGCGAGTAGCGAGCTGAATGTAGATAAAAGTAGCGGAGTAAAAGTAGCGTTTCTTCTTAGGCCGTTTATTGAAATACTCCCACACTTTTGACGACGTGCTTTTTTCCCCTCGCTCGCACCGCTCGCATCGTCTGCTTTGCGCTCCGCCATGACGGTAGTGTGACGTAAATATGCGACGCGTCGAAGCACAAAAACGGCGTCGACGTATTTACGTAACCGATGACGTCGACTACGTCGACGCGTCGTTTCAGCCCTAACAGTAAGTGATGTTTTGTTAGTCTGCAGTGAGTAGTAATCAATAAAGTTGAGAAAGCGAGCGTCGTGATGCATTTGTGAAATTAATGTGCAGCCGTATGCCTAAAATGAGCAAAATGCATGCATATTACGTGTTACTATGAATGTGTATTTTACTACAGTACATGTATACTTATAGTGTGTGTATAAAACCTTGATGAAGGTGTTTGGATGTTTTTTAAAAACTTTTTAGGCAGAATAGACCTGGGTTCCATTGTAGGTAGACTTTGCTCGCATTTACGAGTTAAAGTGCATGAAAACAGAAAAACACAAGTGTGCTTGTTTGATTGTGAATGATAGATGAAATTCCAAAAGAAGTGCAGTTCCCCTTTAAGTAAGTCTCAGAGTCACAAGACAAGCCAAATATGTCCTTACATGAACTGAGGTCTCACACTATAAAATTAATGTAGTCATATGTGATATGATATGAACATATGCAATATTGCATTTAGAGCAACCGGTTTATTCCAAAATGCATCCAGTATTACTATTTACCAATATAAAAAAAAAACACAATAAGCATCCAAGACAGGCCTCAGGTATCTTCTGCAGAAATAATAACAAGCCAGTGACTTGGCTGTAATAATTAAGTATAAAATATTGATGTCCACATTGTACACAGTGGTCACCGAAAGGGATGACTTACAAACACACATGATAAAGAAGAAGAAAACATGCATGTCTATAAGCTATAGCCTCAGATGAATAATTGACAGCAACATAATTAGCTCTGTGCTTTATTGTGTTGGCAATATTTTCAAACATCCTGGAGACATGTTCTACTCAGCAAAAGAAAAAAACAACTAAACACTGACAACACTTTGAGGTTGTTACAAGTGAAATTATTGCTTCGTTCTCTTCTTGTTACATGTTCACTTAAATACGACCACAGGATATAATGAGGTTGAAATGAAAGAAAAAGTTATTCCCCCTCCAGGCTAAATTCAGTTGATTTTAAGGTGTGTCTCAAGCTGACAAAGTACATTTATCGAGCACGCATTTGCATGCACTAAGGTCAGACGCCTACAGCAGCCCATAAAAAACTAGTTTGTTAACTAATATATTACCCCACATTGGAAGCTCCAAAAGCAAACATGTCATAAAGCCTTGACTCCTTTTTTTATAGATTGTTTTATAACTCAAACCAAACATATTACACTGGAAACTTGGGATACAAGTGCCTGGCTCACAAGTTTTTCAGGCACTTTAGGTCACCGCCTTTTCATGTAAAAAAACATCAACAAAAAAAACCCTCCTTTTTAAGGTTTGGTGGCCATTTTTTTTCCGTGGTGCACAGCCACAATAAAATACATTAAGGGGAAACCCTGTATAATATAGGATCTGGCACATGCTGTTGAAAGACATTTCATGAAGGCCGAGTGTGTGCCTTTAAAAGACGGTGCCTCTTGCCAAGTGACGTGTGACGTCAGCAAGCAGGACAGATAGAGCAGCATTAGCTCAGCTGCGCTTGTTAGTGTAACAGAGGTAATTTATTATCTCAATTGCTTACTGTCTTACTACTCCTCTTAATTTAATGTCATTTTATTTTAATGTCATCTTATCTAATTTATTACATTTACACATTATGTAATGTGATTCTTTATTTTGCAAATTGTATTATTCTAAGTTTAGTAGTGTAATTTCCTATATTTTTTTATGGTCACTGAACGTCACATGTCCCAGCAGACTTCCCGGATGTAGCCCGTATGTGTCGTCAGTCTGCTCTCTTCCATGTGACGGTAGGTTGGCTCGTGTATTAGCTTGATAGCTTTCAGCTAACTTATTAGCAGGCTAGCTGTGTTGCTGTAGGCATAAAGGAGACACATGTATGTTAAGTTTTGTTTTGTTTTATTTCTGTGCAGGTTTAGAGTGTATAGAGAAGGCTGATTGGAGATTCACTATGATTGTTTTCACCAGGTATTGTGTGTTTTTTTATCGTGTGTTAATGTGTTAGTCAGTCTGCTCTCTTCCTTGTGACGGTTTAGAGTGTATAGAGAAGGCTGATTGGAGATTCACTATGATTGTTTTCACCAGAATAAACCATGTTTGAGCTGGAAGAAAGACTGGGTGTCGTCTTTTGGGGAAAAACACAACGCAAAGGAGTACTACATCGCTACATTAGCTCTTGTGGGACGGCAGCTCTGTTGAATCATTTCACTGGATTGTGTTACCTCTGGTTAATAAAGATATGTGATTCCATGGTTCTAATCTCCTTGTCCACAAACAGGGGCTTGTCACTTCAATCATTGATTTGTTCTTCACTATTCCCACATAGTAGTAGTAGTGTGTGTATGAGTGTGTGTACTTGCTGTATGATGTTGGCGTCTTTAATTTGATATCAAGTTCATTTTAGTGTGGTGCTGGTTTTTGATTTCAATTGTAAAAAGATATTTCCTGCAATGAACTTGCTGTACTTCTGATGCTGTCATGTTGACATAAAACCACATCAAAAGTAGCGTGCCACGTTAAATCAAACGTATTAGCAACGACCTTGTACATAAATATAGATAAATTACTTGTTACAGGTAAAAGTCACATACAAACGCTGGTGTTCAACAATGTTCAAGAATCGTGTTTTTATTTTGGTAGATTCGCACTACCTGTTTTTGCTCACATTCCTGTTGGCTTGATAGACAAGACATTTAGCCAGTGTTTTCTAGCTTTCTGTGAACTAAGAACTTTAATTTGGATGTTGTGTTAGAGTTGTTTACTTCCTTTGAATACGTTTTTGTTTTAGGTATTTACTGTAAGTGGGCACGGACGTTATGACCCCGTGTATATCTAGAAAAGGAAGCCTTACTTTGCTACCAGTCTAGTGATGGCACTTAAACCAGCTTTATACTCCCAACCGTCTGAAAAACCACATGTAAATGACTGGAAGAACACAAATCCACATTTGTCTCTGCCATGGAATAAAATAATCCTGTTCATCTGCTCGGACTTGTAAACAAAACTGTCGACTCGCCGCTATCATCGCTACCAAACAGTCCTCGATTAGACGCTCTTGACAGTGTGGTATTCTGGCGGTAGACTCCATGTGATACTCTCCTCTCAATAGCAACACATGCAAACACAACCCCCTTCCCTTGTCGATTGAATGTCAGCACTCCTGACATACAGCCTTGTTTGGAGCCAATGATTACCTCATAGCTAATTAATCCGGATTCAATCAATGCGAACCGTTCTGATACGGTGCTATGTTGACAGAGTAATCAGAGGGGAGGACCGCTGGGGGAGATGATGATGGATGGCACTGGGTGAGAGAGGCCTCAAACGTTCTAATCAGCAGGACCTTTTTTCTCTGTAGTAGAGGAGGTGGCTGCAGAGAGGATGGGGACGGATGATTGACAGTGGGTGAGTGAATGTGTGTGTGTGTTTGTGTTTGTGTTTGTGTTTGTGTTTGTGTGTGTGTGTGTGTGTGTGTGTGTGTGTGTGTGTGTGTGTGTGTGTGTGTGTGTGTGTGTGTGTGTGTGTGTTTACAGGGGATCACTTGTGGAAAAAAATAGCATGGGGGAAAGATGAGTGGGGATATGCTAATTAAGGAGTCACTATTCAACTTCAAACAGCCAGTGTATACATTCTTACATCTCTAAACAATCACTTTGCAACTAAGTATGTACCGTATTTTCCGCACTATTAACCGCACCTAAAAACCACAAATTTACTCAAAAGCTGACAGTGCGGCTTTTAACCCGGTGCGCTTTATATATGGATAAATATTAAGATTCATTTTCATAAAGTTTCGGTCTCGCAACTTCGGTAAACAGCCGCCATCTTTTTTCCAGGTAGAACAGGAAGCGCTTCTTCTTCTACGCAAGCAACCGCCAAGGTAAGCACCCGCCCCCATAGAACAGGAAGCGCTTCTTCTTCTACTGTAAGCAACCACCCGCCCGCGTAGAAGAAGAAAAAGTGCGCGGATATCACCGTACGTTTAATTTCCTTTGTGTGTTTACATCTGTAAAGACCACAAAATGGCTCCTACAAAGCGACAAGGATCCGGTTCATGAAAAGACGCAATCTCTCCATCCGCACACGGATTACTACCGTATTTCACAGCAACTGATATTCCTGTGAACCGCACTGTGGAACGGGAGCACGTACGGTGAATATTCGCACCACAGGGAATGAGAAGTCATCCTTCACTGTGGTTCTAGCTTGCCATGCTAATGAAACTTCCACCCATGGTGATATTCAAAAGGAAGACCTTGCCAAAAGAGACCTTTCCAGCCGGCGTCATCATAAAAGCTAACTCGAAGGGATGGATGAAGAAAAGATGAGCGAGTGGTTAAGGTAAGTTTAAGTTTACGCGAAGAGGCCGGGTGGCTTTTTTCACGCAGCTCTGTCCATGTTGATATACGTATGTTTGTGATTGCACATTTGCGTACATTTTGGGAGTGAACAGAGTTGTTAGAACGCTGGTTTTTAATATATTATTAAAGTTTGACTGACCTATCTGACTGTTTTTTTGACATTCCTTTAGCGCAGTTAGATGCGGCTTACAACACCGGGCGGCTTATAGGTGGACAAAGTTTTGAAATATGCCGTTCATTGAAGGCGCGGCTTTTAACCCAGGGCGCCTTATGGTGCGGAAAATACGGTAGTAATGATGCTTGGCAAAAAAGAAGCAATTGAATTAAGACAAACGCCTGGAAAAATCCAAACTTCGGACTCTCACCCTAAACCTGGCATGTTGTGCAAAAACTCAGAAAATCTTACGACATTTAACCTCAGTGAGCATTCAGACGATAAAGTCAAACTTCTTTGGCTGTTACCAGTGAAGGCAAATCTGAAAAAATGTGACGACAACCATCAACCAGAAATAGAACTTAATGCTATGTAGTGAAGCAGTATTCACAATTTATCGTTTGAAATCGTTACTAACACGGGTGATTTTTCAAGATATAGAAGTGTTGTGTGTACATGTGTCAGTCAACTGCGGTTGCGTTTTCTGCCTTGGACGAAATGTGTATAACAGTTAGTGAATGTGTTTTACGTGGACAAACAATTTAAAGTCCACTTGTCTTGACTCATTTTGTTTCACACTGATGTGGCTGCGTTCGTGTTCGGAGTTCTACTTTTCGACAGTCAAGAGTGTGTTATTGTTTCTTGGCTGGTGAGCGGACTGAGCTTAGGGAAAACGGAGGGGGAGATGGCCGTGGTTGCCTGTTTTAATAAAATGATTGTTGATCAACCATCTCATTGTCATTCTTTTAACATCCAGGCAAAAGTTACAAATTATATATGCACAAAAAAACAACAGAATCAGGAAGGTGTGTAACTTCAGACGGGATGTCGGTAGATAATGTTCATTTCCGAATCTGAAAAAGTTGGCAAGTCTGAGATGGCCTTCCTCTTTCTCATTACAAGTATTACTTTTGACTGAGTTGTTGTGCATCTTTAATGTTTTATTTTTTTCAAACAGGTTTTAATAGTTAAAGTGGTGCTGTTGCTACTTTTAGTGGTAACGTGACACCCTAAGAATGGTTAGTGCATTGTATCTTATCTTAATACCATTGTGGCCTCCATTTTATTTATATTACATAAAATGTCGATGTGGTGTTGATGCTGTAGTAAGGTAGAGTTCCTCTTTGCTAAAGTTAATCATGCAGGCTGGATGCACGTTGATTTTGATATGGTCCTGTGGGATGGATTAGATCATTCTCTAGGCTGGATTTGGTCCTTGGGCCAGGAGTTGATACCTGTGTTTTAATGGTACCGACACAGAAGTCTACATGTAATTTTTACACCTTTGCAGGTAATATCAGTGTTGAAACAGAGGCCGCACCTGTGTATAAAGAGGCTTTTATACATTGCCGGTTGGGATGGCAGTTAATGGCATTTGTCAAACCGCCATGAACCATGTCTTAACAATGGCGGAAACTCTTTGACAGCAAGTTTTGAGCAGGGTGCCAACGCAGAGGCGCGGTAGTACCACAGATCTCCAGGATAGGCGGTGGAGTCATTCACCCTGTATTTTGCACCAACCACAGCACCTCCGTGTAGCTCCTTGATGCGTCAGTGTTTAATCGAGAAGTTATGGTGTTCACACCATGATGGTCCAGAAAGAAAATGTGACTGGTGGAATATGTCTGTACAAACACAATATTATCCCAGATCTTGTGGTGCAAATACGTACGTAGGCTGCATTTCTTTACATGTTGTAAAGCATTTTGAACACAGCCCATTTCAGGACTAAAATTACAAATTGAACATGTTATATTTTTGTTGGCTCTGTGGGTTCATAGCGGTTGAGTAACAGATTACCAGGTTTTGTGTTAGTGTTAACAGTCTTTGGTGGAGCACAGCAAAAAAAACGGCATCTGAACCGGTGTTCTGACGAATCAAGATGCTTTGTCAAAAAGAGCTAGCCAAGGCTACACAGCATCAGCACACATGAGCATCAATACTAAAGTTGTCCTCTAAAAACAACAATTTAAAAAAAAAATAACCACTTCGTGCAGACTTTGTTACTTATGCTACAAGTAAGTAGCTATTTTAAATTATATTTCTTTCATTGTGTTTTCTGACTATACTAAGCATGCAGACACTTACAGAATGAGGAAAATCATATTGTATATTAACGGACAGTAAGGAAAGCATGTAGACAGTTACAGTTGAGAAAGTTCACATTGACGCAAATGTTTGCAATAATGGTAAACAAGAATAGCAACAGGTAGGTCTTTTTTGACAGTACACTGGCTATGTATGAACGCCCCTTAAGGGAATTTTCACAGACAAATGATTTGTCATTTCATCGCGCATTGTATTATCTGATTGTAGAATGCAGGGTCGCTGTTTGAAAGCAAAATTTCAGCAATACCAGTTCTTTGTAAAAATGCTGGATTATCTGTTATACTTGTTGGCTCTCTGTGTGAAAGAGGTTTCGTATAGCTGTGTTGTATTTTGCAGTCAAACATTATTCAAGTCTTTGTTAAGATGCCAATCCTACAATGAGAGTATGTGTCATATACTTTGTGTTACTTCCATTTTCAAGAAAAGCACATTGCCAAAGAACTGCTTTTCTTTTTATAGTCACTCCCCACTCAACAGCACAAAACCACAAGAGATCCAGTGCATACATCAACTATCAAACAGCAAAGGCTTGGAGAATTAAAAGATGTTTGTCGTCTGCGGTCTTCTATTCATTAGCAGCGCGGAAGGAATTGTCCCCCGGCTCCTGGGCCGTGTTGCTGGACTCACTTTAGAGAACCTCTATCAATGGCCTGTTTAAAAGAGCATGTGTAGATGATCAACACAAACAAGCTCATTTAAAATGCCCAGGCCATGGTTTGTTTGTTTGTTATGGTTTGTTTGCATTTGAGTAAACACGGATGTCACAAACATTTTTTATGAATATATGAGAGTTCTAATTTATCTGGGGATTCTTTTGGAAAATAATCTTGTGTAATTAGTTGGTGAGCATCAATAAGTGAAGGGAAAAGCTGTCGCCTTTTGATATATATATATATATATATATATATATATTTTTTTTTTTTTTTTTATTTCACCAAGAGGCAGAAAGTGATTAAAGCTCGCTTTATGAACCACACAGTAGTTTGACACTTTGCAAAAAGTCAGTGTACACACACACACACACACACACACACACACACACACACACACACACACACACACACTTCGATTAATTTGCTTCGGGAAATACCTGAATGTGTGTCCTTAAATTCAGTTGTGGGTCGTCAGGGCCAGCAAGTGCTGGCCTAACATAAATCATGATCATAAATGAATAACAATTACTATTGATATACTTTCCGTAAAGTATTCATCTTATTCTCTTCATGTCTTTTTAGGCTCCAGTGTTGCTTGTTTTTAGGTTAGAGTTTTTATCCAATCAGAATTCAGCGAGCTTGTTGCCAGTGCTGTATGAATTCTGCCGGTTGATAGACAGTTGCAATAGCCAATCAGATGACGAGTTGCTGACAGTAGCCCATCGAGGTAGCCTTATGCTAAACGTGACTGTGATTGGATTTTCACTTGTCACTCCCAAGTGAGTATCCAATCACAAGTTTTAATTTGCGAAAAACAGGAAGTGGCACCGAGGCCATACCCGGCCAGCAGAGAAATCATCGGTAAACAACAATGTCAAGTAAACAACACCAAAACTGTAAAAGTACATTTATGGTTAGGCATATAATTATCTTTTTGTTAAAAAAAATACAGAGGAAATGATCTTTGTGTCATCAATGGTAGTTACGGCCATGTTTGTGTCACACAGTAAACATCAAAATTAGGGATGTGCGATGTGGCACCAAATGGTATAGGCCGATTTTGTGAAAAAGTACATGATCGGTCATTGTACATTAATGCTTTTTAACTAGGGCGGGACAATTATGGGAACATAACAATCACTATTATTTTGATTGATATTGTATTTAATTACACGATTATTCGTTCATCTGAAAACATTAGTATGTATTGTACGACCAAAACTAAAATTTAGTTAAAAAAAAAACGGATATAAATTACTCATAAACCACAAGTAAAATAATAACAATTAATAACAATACATTTAAATCATAGCAATATAAAAACAATACAATTCAGTTTTTCCGTTTTGTTTTTATTTTCAGTTTTGTTTTTTACCTTTTACACTTATTTTATCACCACAGAGTGTGTGCTTTTGTGTAAAATAACAAAACAAACAAGATCAAATGTCTGTTAATTAAATTAAAAAATCCTAACATCTATTGGGGCAACACATGTATGGACAATTTTGACCAATATTTTAGGTCAAAGCATAATAATTGTGGAAATATATCAATATTTCAAGGGGTACTTTTTTGAAACATCTATTTTATTGTGGCGTACCACGCTATTATTGTGGAGGGAGAAAGTATGCTGTGCTGTTGTTCTCAGCTTGACGAGTGAGGACACAATTTGAGGCTGTAAAAAAAGAGAGCCTCTGAAGTTGCAACTGCTGTTTGTACATTGATCTTGCATCCATGATGTCGTTCACAACAATACATGCAGATTAGATGGGTTGTAGATAGATAGATAGATAGATAGATAGATAGATAGATAGATAGATAGATAGAGAGTGGGTGTATGGATTGTTCTTGCTAGCTTTAGCTCTGTAGTTTGGTCGCAGTTTCAAAGGGCCGTCTCCACATTGTTGAGTTTAGGACAAGGCAGTTGAGTGTGTCGGGAATAAATGAGTGGTACACACAAATATCCATTCTCCTCACAATGACAGCGTTACACTTACATTTATATCAATTTCCCTGATATTCTGTGTTTAACAACAAATTTTGTCTAATTGGTCAATTATGTGACTACGTTCATGGTTACGTAAAAGCGGAAATCAACTGACTTTACTTTTTTTGTTGAGTTTAGTGATTATTGATGAGTTTAGTGATTATTGATTAGGCATACTAGTGCTGTGTCAAACAAGTAGCAACCATTTTGAGATCCCAAACTTTTACCATGAATTAATTTATGTGGACTCCGACTTAAACAAGTTGAAAAACGTCTTTGGGTGTTACCATTTAGTGGTCAATTGTACGGAATATGTACTGTACTGTGCAATCTACTAATAAAAGTTTAAATCAATCAATCAATCAAAACAGACGTGCTCTGTTTTCATTCATTCGCTTCTTGTCTGTTTAACCATCACAAGCTCTGGAATTTTCATGCACGTTGTGTGGCCCATTAATATATATATATATATATATATATATATATATATATATATATATGTGTGTTACTATTATATTTTAATAATCAAAATCATAATCAAAATCTGATTAATTTTCCAACCCTACTTTTAATGACGATCACAAACGCTAATCTACTCTGGCTAACTAGCGACTAGCAGCTAATTATGTGTCTCCATACATAACGTGTAGTCGCTTCCCTAAACTAATAATAATCACTTCCATTACAGCAATAAACTGCATTTCTAAGAATGTCATTATCAAGTGGAGGACGAGGCTCAACACCGAAAGCAAACCAGGTGCAAGCATTCTAATAGCTAAACTAACCGCTAAGCTACCTTCAAACAACACAAAGAAATAAGTGCTCACTAAACTTTAAGAAGTGTAGATGGAACCGTGTTACATCAGAAAATTAGCAGTTATTAACAGGAAATTATAACATGTATTATAATCGACAGTAGGGTTGTACGATAAACCGGTACTAATAAGTTAAAACGGTACTATACTGCTTTTGAAAAATACAGGTACTTTTTTTTTTTTTCATACACGACGGCACGCCGTTGTGACATTGCTGGTAAAACGAGCACATGCGCATGTTAGGCAATGTACACGCACGGAATATTAAGAAGCTGACAAGTCGAGATAAAAAAAAGAGGGAGAATGGACAAGTAATAGCTAAATATGCTTCACCACACACCATAGGAGGATACAATAGCTAACCGCTAACAGCAAGCTAGCGCTCCTGAATGTAAACAAATGCCAAGGGTGGGTCAATACAGACATCAACTGTAATGATACCAAGTACAAGAGCCGTATATAGTACATACTACAATGATTACATTAATATATTTTGTTATCACAAAATCTTTTGTCATTTTTTATAATTTATAAATCCAGGAACTATGTCCTTGGAACCAGGAGAACTTTAATTATGGCCAATGTATGATCCTGTCACTACTTGGTATTGGATTGATAGCAAATTTGTAATACCACCCAAACTTACGTAAAGTAAGCAACACAAGAATGAGTGCTTATTACATTTTGTCCGCCTTTGTAGTCAGTGACGACTCTGTAGTCGATAAGCTTCTTCTTTTTGTCTATCTTCTTGTCATCCTCCACTTTTGCCATTTCTAAAATAAAGTAGAATAAAGTTCTTACTTATATATGTCAGTAAACTCGCCATGAAAGCGTTAAAACATACCGGTGTAGTGAGTTTACATTATTCATCCAAGGAACTTTAGTTATAAGAGAGTTCCGGTCGGACGTTTTTTCACGGGACACATTTCCGGCGTGTTATTGTACTAGTGAGCCACAGATGAGGAGATTCGGCTCTGTTGTTGATTTAAGTAAAGTCTGAATGTCATTAAAACAGTTAGCTCCATCTTTTGACACTTCTTCCACTCCCGTCCTTGCACGCTACACCGCTACAACAAAGATGACGGGGAGAAGACGCTTTTGAAGGTGAGCCACGTAAATAAGACCGCCCCCAAAACAGCGCATTAAGAAAGCGGCTTGAAGATGATCTGTAAAACATAATCTATGCAACATTTTGACCAAAGAACCACCATTACATGTTATGTAGACCACATCCATCCATCCATCCATCCATCCATCCATCTTCTTCCGCTTATCCGAGGTCGGGTCGCGGGGGCAGCAGCTTAAGCAGGGAAGCCCAGACTTCCCTCTCCCCAGCCACTTCGTCCAGCTCTTCCTGTGGGACCCCGAGGCGTTCCCAGGCCAGCCGGGAGACATAGTCTTCCCAACGTGTCCTGGGTCTTCCCCGCGGCCTCCTACCGGTGGGACGTGCCCTAAACACCTCCCTAGGGAGGCGTTCGGGTGGCATCCTGACCAGATGCCCGAACCACCTCATCTGGCTCCTCTCGATGTGGAGGAGCAGCGGCTTTACTTTGAGCTCCTCCCGGATGGCAGAGCTTCTCACCCTATCTCTAAGGGAGAGCCCCGCCACCCGGCGGAGGAAACTCATTTCGGCTGCTTGTACCCGTGATCTTGTCCTTTCGGTCATAACCCAAAGCTCATGACCATAGGTGAGGATGGGAACGTAGATCGACCGGTAAATTGAGAGCTTTGCCTTCCGGCTCAGCTCCTTCTTCACCACAACGGATCGATACAGCGTCCGCATTACTGAAGACGCCGCACCGATCCGCCTGTCGATCTCAAGATCCACTCTTCCCCCACTCGTGAACAAGACTCCGAGGTAGTTGAACTCCTCCACTTGGGGCAAGATCTCCTCCCCAACCCGGAGATGGCACTCCACCCTTTTCCGGGCGAGAACCATGGACTCGGACTTGGAGGTGCTGATTCTCATCCCAGTCGCTTCACACTCAGCTGCGAACCGATCCAGTGAGAGCTGAAGATCCTGGCCAGATGAAGCCATCAGGACCACATCATCTGCAAAAAGCAGAGACCTAATCCTGCAGCCACCAAACCAGATCCCCTCAACGCCTTGACTGCGCCTAGAAATTCTGTCCATAAAAGTTATGAACAGAATCGGTGACAAAGGGCAGCCTTGGCGGAGTCCAACCCTCACTGGAAACGTGTCCGACTTACTACCGGCAATGCGGACCAAGCTCTGGCACTGATCATACAGGGAGCGGACTGCCACAGTCAGACAGTCCGATACCCCGTACTCTCTGAGCACTCCCCACAGGACTTTCCGAGGGACACGGTCGAATGCCTTCTCCAAGTCCACAAAACACATGTAGACTGGTTGGGCAAACTCCCATGCACCCTCAAGGACCCTGCCGAGAGTATAGAGCTGGTCCACAGTTCCACGACCAGGACGAAAACCACACTGTTCCTCCTGAATCCGAGGTTCGACTATCCGGCGTAGCCTCCTCTCCAGTACACCTGAATAGACCTTACCGGGAAGGCTGAGGAGTGTGATCCCACGATAGTTAGAACACACCCTCCGGTTCCCCTTCTTAAAGAGAGGAACCACCACCTCGGTCTGCCAATCCAGAGGCACCGCCCCCGATGTCCACGCGATGCTGCAGAGTCTTGTCAACCAAGACAGCCCCACAGCATCCAGAGCCTTAAGGAACTCCGGGCGGATCTCATCTACCCCCGGGGCCTTGCCACCGAGGAGCTTTTTAACTACCTCAGCAACCTCAGCAACCTCAGCCCCAGAAATAGGAGAGCCCACCACAGACTCCCCAGGCACTGCTTCCTCATAGGAAGACGTGTTGGTGGGATTGAGGAGGTCTTCGAAGTATTCCCTCCACCGATCCACAACATCCGCAGTCGAGGTCAGCAGAACACCATCCTCACCATACACGGTGTTGATAGTGCACTGCTTCCCCTTCCTTAGGCGGCGGATGGTGGACCAGAATTGCTTCGAAGCTGTCCGGAAGTCGTTTTCCATGGCCTCACCGAACTCCTCCCATGTCCGAGTTTTTGCCTGTGCGACCGCTGAAGCCGCACACCGCTTGGCCTGTCGGTACTTGTCCGCTGCCTCAGGAGTCCCATGAGCCAAAAGAACCCGATAGGACTCCTTCTTCAGCTTGACGGCATCCCTCACCGCCGGTATCCACCAACGGGTTCTAGGATTACCGCCACGACAAGCACCAACTACCTTGCGGCCACAGCTCCAATCAGCCGCCTCGACAATAGAGGCGCGGAACATGGTCCATTCGGACTCAATGTCCAGCACCTCCCTCGTGACATGTTCAAAGTTCTTCCGGAGGTGGGAATTGAAACTCTCTCTGACAGGAGACTCTGCCAGACGTTCCCAGCAAACCCTCACAATGCGTTTGGGCCTGCCAGGTCTGTCTGGCATCCTCCCCCACCATCGCAGCCAACTCACCACCAGGTGGTGATCGGTAGAAAGCTCCGCCCCTCTCTTCACCCGAGTGTCCAAAACATGAGGCCGCAAATCCGATGACACAACTACAAAGTCGATCATGGAACTGCGGCCTAGGGTGTCCTGGTGCCAAGTGCACATATGGACACCCTTATGTTTGAACATGGTGCTTGTTATTGACAATCTGTGACGAGCACAAAAGTCCAATAACAAAACACCACTCGGATTCAGATCCGGGCGGCCATTCTTCCCAATCACGCCTCTCCAGGTTTCACTGTCGCTGCCAACATGAGCATTGAAGTCTCCCAGTAGAACGAGGGAATCATCCGGGGGCGCACTCTCAAGTACTCCCTCGAGTGAATCCAAAAAGGGTGGGTACTCTGAGCTGCGGTTTGGCGCATAAGCGCAAACCACAGTCAGGACCCGTTCCCCCACCCGAAGGCGGAGGGAAGCTACCCTCTCGTCCACCGGGTAGACCACAAGGTAGTGTTTTCAATTTATAAAAAAAAATAATAATAATAATAATAATAATATGACTCCATTTAATCCAGTGCGCCTTTTGTATGAAAATAGACCTGACTAGACCCGCTCAGGGCAGCACTGTGGGAGAGGTGTTAGTGCGTCTGCCTCACAATACGGAGGTCCTGAGTAGTCGTGAGTTCAATCCCGGCCTCGGGATCTTTCTGTGTGGAGTTTGCATGTTCTCCCCGTGACTGCGTGGGTTCCCTCCGGGTACTCCGGCTTCCTCCCACCTCCAAAGACATGCACCTGGGGATAGGTTGATTGGCAACACTAAATTGGCCCTAGTGTGTGAATGTTGTCTGTCTATTTGTGTTGGCCTTGCGATGAGTCCAGGGTATACCCCACCTTCCGCCCGATTGTAGCTGAGATGGGCTCCAGCACCCCCCGCGACCCCGAAGGGAATAAGCGGTAGAAAATGGATGGATGGATGGACCCGCTCATCGGCAGTGTGCCTTATAAACTGGTGCGCCCTATGGTCCTTTGTTGCCAATATCAATACGAACAAGACCAACTGGAAATGGTTCTCTTTTTAGTGAAACACTTTTGGTGTTGTAAAATTCAGAATGCAACCAAAATGTTGTTTTAAAAATCCTTCTAAAGTGAAACTAAAACCAGTTTAGCTTAACTAATAACTAATGGTGACAGCACACTTTCATGTAATTTTGTGGCAGTCCTTTAGAAAATATTGTGTAAAACTGCCACAAACTGTTTACTGAACTCAGGTGAGGCATCATTAGGGCGAGCGTGGCATCAAAAGGCGGCGACACAATGCTGCCACCGCACATCAGACTGCTGCAATCATTACAATCCTACGTTAAAGTGTTTCAAGGCCATCCTAATCCCTCTGGTACAGGAGCTGGAGGTGGATGATTACACACAGGCTTCACACAATTCAAAATGGCAGACACCGACGACATGCCGTCAACACGAAAAAGCTACGCCCACGTGGTTCAATTTGCACGGGGTATACAGGTGGCGCTCGGTGCGAGGACCGACTCCACATCAAAGGAACACCTCTGACACCTGCGATTGCTTGCAAATGATGACGCGCGGGGATGTTTTGCCACTACAAAGGTAGAACAGAAGAAGCGACATGAAAGGGAAGTCAATAAACATAAAGGCGTTTGATAAAACATTTAGTTTTCGCTGCTGAATTCTTGCGCAAAGGTTGGCACGGTTCTCCTGTCAAACTGTACACTGTAAAAGTCCTGAGTCACCTTACTGACTGACGAGAACCAGAAGAGGTCCTCTTATTTAAAAGATAATTATAGATTTAACACAAAGCAGGAAATACATTACTGAGAAGATAGTATAGATCTTTTTGGAGTAATTTACATAATGTGAGCTTTTTGACTTTTTGTTCTTTCACACTAGGGGTGTCCAAACCTTTTTGACTGGGGGGGCCGCACTGGACTTAAATAATTTGGCCGGGGGCCAAAAGTTAACTGCATGCAAAGTAACATGTAAGGTAAGTAGTGGTTAGAGTGTCATGAGTTCAAACCCCGGCCGAGTCATACCAAAGACTATAAAAATGGGACCCATTACCTCCCTGCTTGGCACTCAGCATCAAGGGTTGGAATTGGGGGTTAAATCACCAAAAATGATTCCCGGGTGCGGCCACCGCTGCTGCTCACTGCTCCCCTCACCTCCCAGGGGGTGATCAAGGGTAATGGGTCAAATGCAGAGAATAATTTCGCCACACCTAGTGTGTGTGTGACAATCATTAGTACTTGAACTTCTTCGATTTGAAAGTACATTTATTGGAAGAGTTACCTATGTTGGCCACCAGATGGCGACAAAATAGCAGCAGTCAAACCACCGGGTATTGTATCTAGTCGATAGAAAAGCGCTATATAAATCTAATCCATTATTATTATCATCATTATTATTATATGGATACACCGCTCCCGGTCAAATTGTTTATCGAACTTGTGCCGTCTCGTGGGCCAAATTGAAAACACTGGCGGGCCTAGTTTGGACACCACTGCTTTACGGTATCGTCAGTCATAACAAAAATAACACATAGCTAAGCCGTAAAGGAAAGGAAGAAAAGCTCTCACTCGCTTACGGAAACGTTTTTTGGACCCCCTGGCTGTTTTGCATGTCTAATACTACATTACTACACCCCAACTATAACATATTTTAAAGACTTTTCAAGGGGAAAATGCTAGTATTTTATTGAGGCCAATAGAGCATGGACTTGATATGAACACAATTATGATGAGGTGCTCAAAAAATAAATTGATTCACACCGAAATCCCGATTCTTATTTATTTCATCCATCCATCCATTTTCTACCGCTTGTCCCTTTTGGGGTCGCGGGGGGTGCTGGAGCCTATCTCAGCTGCATTCGGGCGGAAGGCGGGGTACACCCTGGACAAGTCGCCACCTCATCGCAGGGCCAACACAGATAGACAGACAACATTCACACTCACATCCACACACTAGGCCCAATTTAGTGTTGTCAATTGATTTATGATGTAATAATTGCGATTACAAAAAAATAACATTTCTTTTATTTGTAAGAATTCATTTCTAAAAAGATGTTTTTTCGGCCATCTCTGCGCTTATTTGTTGCTTGTGCATGATTGATAATTAATTTTCTACCACTTGTCTTTATTACTTTTGACAAAATAATAGAATGATAAATGACAATATGTTACTGCATATGTCAGCAAACTAATTAGGAGTCTTTGTTTACTTACTACTAAAAGACAACTTGTCTAGTATGTTCACTATTGTATTTAAAGACAAACTTGCAATAAGAAACATATGTTTAATGTACTGTAAGAATTTGTGTTAAAATAAAGCCAATGATGACATTTTTGGTGGTCCCCTTTATTTAGAAAAGTACCGAAAAATACCGAAATACTTTTGGTACCGGTACCAAAATATTGGTATCGGGACAACACTATCCATCCATCCATTTTCTAACGCTTGTCCCTTTTTTGGGGGGGTCACGTGGGGGTGCTGGAGCCTATCTCAGCTGCATTCGGGCGGAAGGCGGGGTACACCCTGGACAAATCGCCACCTCATCGCAGGGCCAACACAGATAGACAGACAACATTCACACTCACATTCACACACTCGGGCCAATTTAGTGTTGTCAATCAACCTATACCCAGGTGCATGTTTTTGGCAGTGGGAGGAAGCCTGAGTACCTGAAGAGAACCCACGCAGTCACGGGCAGAACATGCAAACTCCACACAGAAAGATCCCGAGCCCGGGATTGAACCCAGGACTGCTCAGGACCTTCGTATTGTGAGGCACATGCACTAACCCCTGTTCTACCGTGCTGCCCGGGACAACACTAATATGTATTAAATACTATTATAAGTTATCCATCTTCCAATGCAGTTTACTGACCACATACCCCCAATACAAACTGCATTTAGTACATTATTTTTGGTGTAGGCGTGTGCTGTCTACAGAGCTGCACCATGCATTTACTCCAAAAGTCACTCATAACAAACATAAACAGAACAAACGGACAGCAAGTAACAGAGAATTCTGAACAGCAAACATGACCAATGCAAAATAGGCCGCAGAACCACTGAAGCTGCACACCAAAAGTACAAGCAGAGCGGCAGCTGCACTCGTGCCCAGTGCAGGGGCAGCTGCTGCCTTACAGATGTTCACTGTCCCACAGCAGTTGTTGGATTTATGGCGGAACGTCTGCCCAGGAGGACCAAGAGCACAGAAACAGAATGGAACATGAGGTCACACTCAAAGCTTCAAAGCCCGCAGCACCTCAAACTGCCAACAGTCTGTGAGCAGCAACATGGAGTGAACACAAGGCACATGACTAATCTGGATGTCTTCACTTTCATGTATTCTTTTTATGGACAATCATACTTGCCTACACTTTAAAGTCATAAGAAAATGTTGTCCATATGGAAAACATAAGGCATGCATTTATCTTGAGTTAATGGGTCAACCGAAAGCAAAGACAAAGAGCCTGAGACAAAAGTTATTACGCAAGTACTGCAAAAATTCTACATAATTTAGGGCATATTTTCGAGCATATATGTATGAATGATAACTGCTCTTACGCTAATGTATACCACATCAAAGGCCAAACTAAAGCGGGCTGGCCAATTGTCAGCTACAGTCGCATGAGCCGTAAGTTTGCATTTCGGCACTTGGCGAAACTACCTCTTGATAATGTTGCAATTTTCAAATTGACTGACAAAACACTCCAACATAAGTAAGGTAAGACTCCACTTTTCCACAAATGCACTAGCTTGATGCTAATATACATTGGCTTCGCTATTAACATGCTATTGATTAGCATTAGCATTTTTAACTTCAACAACTTAAAATGTGTTAATGAAAACTACAACTGAGATGCATGTTACAATCAAACAGCTGGTGTGTAATAAGTACAATACTTACAGTATTAACACTTTCAAGGGCGCAACAAAAAAATAAAACACCATAAACTATACACTAGTGCCATCTAATGCCTTGGACTTGCAACTGCAACTTATTGTCATACCTGCAAATGGTACTCAGAAATGTGACAATGAAACAAGATATAACAACTGTACAACAGTTATCATAATCAGATCTTTTTTAAATGTTGCAATAAAAAATTAGATTTTATAATCAAAAACAATATTTATTAACACATATAAAAGTAACAAAAATTGGTGCTGTTGAGTAACGATATATATTCCTAAGAACCGGAAATTGGTATGAACAGTACCCATCCCTAATATAAATGATAAATGGGTTATACTTGTATAGCGCTTTTCTACCTTCAAGGTACTCAAAGCGCTTTGACAGTATTTCCACATTTACCCATTCACACACACATTCACACACTGATGGCGGGAGCTGCCATGCAAGGCGCTAACCAGCAGCCATCAGGAGCAAGGGGTGAAGTGTCTTGCCCAAGGACACAACGGACGTGACTAGGATGGTAGAAGGTGGGGATTGAACCTCAGTAACCAGCAACCCTCCGATTGCTGGCACAGCCACTCTACCAACTTCGCCATGCCGGTATGGTAGGTTTAAGAACTTTTGTGGATACACCTTAGATGGTTTGTTCAGGCGGTATAAGGAGCGGTAAACTCCTGACATGCCAGAAAAATGCGTTCAAAACAACAACAAAATTAGCCAGCCTACTGGTATCAAACTTGATACAGATTTATTTTACACGGTGTGTGCCCAGCGATACAGGGGCTCCTAAAAATAGATTGGAGATATCCAAATTATCAACAAGTATGTCCCCTATGTATCTTACAAGCTGTGTCTTTATAAAACGGCGTACAAATGACTTTGGCCAAAATGAAAAGGTGAACAACGCCAAAAGTCATAGGTCAAGCATCAAACCTTTCCAATAATTTCCCCATTGTGGGATAAATACAAGTCTAAAAAGTATGTCCTAATTAACTGTTAGATTCTAAACAGCTCTTGAAGCATTTAATTTGTAAAACCACCCATTACATAACCATGTCCAAGCTTCTGTAAAGCCTAATGACTCTACTAATTGTCCTTAATTATTCTAGTTTGAATAGATGTTCCAACGGGATTCACGGGGTTGACTTAATTTACAACTAAACTTGTTCCTGTTGCTCATTACTTCAGGTTGTATGTTTAAACGTTTGTGTTGCACGCGTGTGTGTATAAGCTGATGAATAAATACATACACACTCAAGGTGGTGTTACATGAATATGTTTGCTTTGCTGTGGTCTCCCTCAGCATGGGGAGCCTGGTACCTGGGGATGGAGGTGGGGGTGGTCGGGTCGTGGGGGTTCACACTCTAATGGGCTACCAGGGGACCTGACGCCATTCTCCAGAGGGACATGGGCTCCATCCATAGCAGGGGGGCCTGCACGCCTTTGTCAAAATGCACACTTCCTCAAATATTCCCTTTCAGTACCATTAACACCAAACACAAATGCACGTCCAATTAGGCAAAGCAGGCCCACTTCTTAGGAGGGATATCATATCATGTACAGAGATAGACACTGTAGATTTAGCCTTGGAAAAAAACTACACGATTCGATTCAATTCTTGGGGGTAACGATTCAATTCAGAATCGATTCTCGATTCTAAATCAATACTTTTTGAATAACACTGGGTGCCAGTTCTATGATTAACTACATTACTCAATAAAATAGATAAACAACTCTGATAAATTTATATAATACTTAAAAGAAAACTAGTTTTGTTGAATACAATTCTACCCAAACATTGAATGAATAAAATACAAATAAGGCAACAAGAGAAGTATCCAACACTTTTCTCTCCTAAACTAAATCGGTACAGCAGATATGGGCATCCACACCAACAATATGATTTGCCAGAATAGTTGGACAGGACATATTAAAAAAAATAAATGTTGTTTTTAAGAATTGTTACAAATAAGAATCGCGATTAATTTGAAAATACATTTTTTTGACGCTTCTATCGATCAGTGTTGAGTTGGTTAATCATGACTTGAGGCAAAATGTACTGCACTACTTAGTCGCAGAAAGCAATCACACGATTCATTCAGTCTCAATTTCTATGTAAATAACTTCCATCTATTTTCTTCCACTTATCCGAGGTTGGGGTCGCGGGGGCAGCAGCCTAAGCAGACAAGCCCTCTCCCCAGCCACTTCATTCAGCTCATCCCGGGGTATCCTGAGGTGTTCCCAGGCCAGCGAGGAAAAATAGTCTTTTCCAACGTCTCCTGGGTCTTCCCCGTGGCCTCCTACTGGTCGGACGCACCCTAAACACCTCCCTAGGGAGGCGTTTGGGTGGCATCCTGACCAAATGCCCGAACCACCTCATCTGGCTCCTCTCGACGTGGAGGAGCAGCGGCTTTACATTGAGCTCCTCCCGGATGACAGAGCTTCTCAACCTATCTCTAAGAGAGAGCCCAGCCACCTCATTTCGGCCGCTTGTACCCGTGATCTTGTCCTTTCGGTCATAACCCAAAGCTCATGACCAAAGGTGAGTATGGGAACGTAGATTGAACGGTAAATTGAGAGCTTTGCCTTCCGGCTCAGCTCTTTCTTCACCATAACGGATCGATACAGCGTTCGCATTACTGAAGACGCCGCACCGCCACAACAAGCACCAACCACTTTGCGGCCACAGCTCCAATCGACCGCCTCGACAATAGAGGTACGGAACACGACCTACTCGGACTCAATGTACAGCACATCCCTCGTGACATGTTAAAAGTTCTTCTGGAGGTGGGAATTGAAACTCTCTCTGACAGGAGACTCTGCTTAACATTCCCAGCAGACCCTCGCCAAGCGTTTGGGCCTGCCAGGTCTGTCCAGCATCCTCCCCCACCATCCCAGCCAACTCACCACCAGGTGGTGATCGGTAGAAAGCTCCGCCCCTCTCTTCACCCGAGTGTCCAAAACATGAGACCGCAAATCCGATGACACAACTACAAAGTCGATCATGGAACTGCAGCCTCGGGTGTCCTGGTGCCAAGTGCATATATGGTCACCCTTATGTTTGAACATTGTGTTCGTGATGGACAATAACAAAATACCACTCGGGTTCAGATCCGAGCGGCCATTCATCCCAATCACGCCTCTCCAGGTTTCACTGTCGTTGCCAATATGAGCGTTGAAGTCCCCCAGTAGAACAAGGGAATCACCCGGTGGAGCACTCTCCAGTACTCCCTCGAGTGAATCCTAAAAGGGTGAGTACTCTGACCTGCTGTTTGGTGTGTAAGCACAAACAACAGTCAGGACCCGTCTCCCCACCTGAAGGCGAAGGGAAGCTACCTTCTCATCCACTGGGTTGAACTCCAACGTGCAGGCTTTGAGCCTGGGGGCAACAAGAATTGCCACCCCAGCCTGTCGCCTCTCACTTCGTGCAACACCAGAGTGGAATAAAGTCCAGCCCCTCTCGAAAAAACTGGTTCCAGAGCCCTTGCTGTGCGTCAAAGTGAGTCTGACTATATCTAGCCGTAACTTCTCCACTAGTTCAGGCTCCTTTCCCCCCCAGTGAGGTGACGTTCCACGTCCCAGGAGGCAGCTTATGTAGCTAACGATCGGACCGCCAAGTGCCCTGCCTTCGGCTGCCGGCCAGCTCACAATGCACCCGACCTCTATGGCCCCTCCCATGAGTGGTGAGCCGATTGGAGGGAGGACCCACGTTTCCTCTTTGGGCTGTGCCCGGCCGGGACCGGGACCAAGAGGATAGTGAGGAACTCTAGCCACCCAAGCAACTGCCTCTTCTCACTGCTGCAGTCAGGCAAGCGCTACCGGAGTCTCATGGCCAAAACGGCGAGACTCAGGAGGAGCTTCTATCCCTAAGCCATCAGACTGCTCAACTGCACCGCTGATTAACACTTATCGCAATTGCACAAAACCGCACGCACAAGAATCACTTTACTTACCACTGTAATTACCGGACTACAATACTCTTCATTCAATGACTGTAAATAATGTAAAAACAAGAGTATAAAGAAGTCATACTGTTCCATTACCTTTGTTCATACTACTGTCACTACTCAACTGCCAAAGAACTGTAGACACCTTAATATTTATTACTTCCTATACTGTATATACTGTGTATACTGTATATACTGTTATAATATTTAACATTGCACTGGTACTGTATGTGACTACTGTACTTTTACTTGTACTGATACTTCTACCATAACTACTGGGACTTATTGTGCAACTTATTGTCTTGTAATTAATGTACATCAGAGCTATTTAAATTTTTGTATTTTTTGTATTTAGTGTATTAGATTCAACAACTAGTGTTTGGATCCCACTGTACGCAATATCTGAAGAGCATGGAAAAAAGCATTTCACTGTGGTGTACTCTGCATGCGACTAATAAAAACCTTGAACCTTGAAACTTGACCCAGGCGCTCGCTATCGTGCCCCACCTCTGGGCCCGGCTCCAGAGGGGGGTCGTGTAAAGAACTTATTTATTTTATTTATTTATTTTTATTAAATAGGTGTAAATAACGTATTTTTTTAAAACAGGAGTGTATTATCCATCAAAATTGCAATTTGTAAAACATGAATAAAATGTAGTATGTTTCCATATACAATCTATAAATATTAAAAATGCTGTTTGCAACTTCACAGTAACATTTCTCAAAGCAAAACATACAGTATAACAAGAACGCCACCGGCTAGCTTATGTTACCATTACTGGTTTAACAGAACACATTTATTTGACAATTGTCTATATTTTTCACAATTAAAAAATGTATGTAATAAAAATGATAGAATATACATTCAATGACAGCTAACAGTAGCTTTCCAAATGACTATTATTAGCTAACAATACCTACAGCTAATGCGCGTGCATGTGTTGTGTACATACGTAATTATGTATGAGAAGCCGTAAAAGGGCGTGATGTATAAACTGTGTAAAATACATTGGAAAGTTTGTGCCCTCTCGGCATCTGTGTAAATGTTGCAAACAGCCGCTTTAATATATTGGTATCTCAGGATACTAGGTTTTCAGGATACAAGCTGTCTCCTAGCTAGTTGTTATCATTTGGGTTGTGAGGAAGTATTTGGTTAACAAGTCTCCACACAGCTAGTTGCTGGTGCCACAGTGAACCCCGTGAAATCAGACCAAAACATCCCGGGGTCTCACTCGCTAACATTAGCTTATAGCAGGAGATTGACAAACCTTTGTTTTTCTAACCATGGGAACAAAGAAAGCAAGTGTGAAGGACAGTGCTGAGAAGAAGAAGCCGATGATATTCATTGAATTAAATAATGAATAATCAAACACACGGCCAAGCGCGGAGCCATACTTGCCAACCTTGAGACCTCCGAATTCGGGAGATGGGGGAGGGGGGGTTTATTTTCAAGTATTTTTTATATATATATATATATATATATACACACACACACACACACACACTGTATATATATATATATATATATATATATATATATATATATATATATATAAAAATAAATAATCCGTTCATGAATGAGTATATCCGTTCGGCCACCGTGTTCAATGGAGAAGTCTGATCTACAAAATCATACCCCTTCCCCTTCGAGCTGTCCTGGATGAACTGAAATAATTTTTTCCAATCATTTTGGAACTTGCAAGCGTACTTCTTGTTCTTACTCGTCGTCGCCATGTCTCTTCTTCGTTCTTCTGCTTCGTCTCTGTTATGTTTTTGGACATTACTACTTGCCGTAGTTTTGAAGCAATGCATGATGGGGATCCGGATGTTGTGTGTCAGTGATAAACGTGCCGGCTGGAATAAACACACGCTGAGAAATAGCTCCGTGCCTGCCTACTTTATGGGCTATAGATAAACCTATGGATAACGGAGACATATATAATAGTCTCCTTTTCAGGTGAGAAAGGACGCTCAAGGCAGTGCCTTTAAGGCACGCCCCCAATATTGTTGTCCGGGTGGAAATCGGGAGAAACTCGGGAGAATGGTTGCCTCGGGAGATTTTTGGGAGGGGCACTGAAATTCGGGAGTCTCCCGGTAAAATCGGGTGGGTTGGCAAGTATGTGCAGAGCCCTGCGAGTGTGTACCATACTGAAGCAGAAGGAGTCAATAATGCCATTCAATGACATTGATGTAATATCGGTGAAAATATGAAGAAGCTGCTGATGGTGTGTTTGACAAAGAAGCAGCTCAAAGGAGATACTGTAAATGTTCTTCAAGTAACATTGTTATTACTTCATCAAACTGCTGTAGTTGTTTGTAACACATTATAGTACAGGGGTGTCAAAGTCAAATTATCTACGGCCCCCGGGATGATATTTGATTAGTATTAGAACCGGCCCGCAGGCCACAGCTGCCTGCTGCTGTTTTGCATGCACCAAAACTCCAGCAGCGTTGGCGCTAGGAATTTTCAAAATGGGGTCCCACAGTACATTTTTGGGGTCCGACTTTTTTGTAACAGTTTTGAAAACAAATGATAAATGTATGTATTATCCGGTTATATCTCACATTCTATATTGTGTTTTGGAAAAAGGTTGTCATAAACGTTAATTCATAAAAAATATATATACAAAAGAAAACACATTTTTATGCGTATGTAAATGTATTCAGTTATAAACATGCATTCACTTTCTACTTTCCTTTATGGATGTAAACTTTACCGCTGCCGGTATTTTTTTCTATATTTTTATTGTAATATTTTCAGTATGTGTTTGTTTTATTTTTGGCCAAAGTAAGACAAAGAAAACAATCTGAAGTTGTCTTTATTTTTTAGTTTTAATTCCATGATTTTAATAGTCCTGTCAGCGTGTGCACAGATTTTCCTCCATGCGGCCCCTGAGCTAAAATGACTTTGCGACCACTGTTATAGTACATTGTATTGTATACAATATTTCTTATTTTCCTTTTATTGAGACATGTTCCATGTTAAAATTGTGAGCGAGACCGTTTTGCAATAGAGGTTTATCGAAGTACGAGCTGTGTCAGAGAACTAGTTAAATGTATTATTTATTTGTACTCACAGAAAAACATTCTTCAGGACATGTGTAAGTAAATGGGGATGCAGTACTAGCTTCCAAACAGCAGATGCACTGTTGATTCACTGTTGACCAGTTTGCTTATTGTAATAATATCAGTAATTGTGTAGGCTTTATTCTTAAATATATTTTTCTAAAAATATGTACATTAGACTTACAAATTATGTGTGCAAAAACAAGATTTTTTTTTTTTTTGCCATAAAATCTCAGCGAATTCTTGTGTCTGATCGACACGATTCATCATAATGACCTGGACGAAGGAGAACATTCATAGACATGTTTGCCATAAAAGTGAGAACAATGCATTGTTTAAGTTGCTCATGTCATTAATTTCTTGATGAATTGGACATTTTCAAATCAAAACAAGTGTGGGGGAAATTAATTCAGGCTTATTTTTTGTGAATATTACATATTTTGAATAAAAAATAACTGATCCTGAGTTGTCCGCAATTTAACACTGTGGTGTATTTAGGGAAGTGTGCTAATTAATGACATCTAACGTGTGTGTGCGTGGCCATGCTGTGCAGTAAAGACATTCATGCAGCAGTAATCACGTTCTCTATATGTGTCAATCAAGAAGTTACACACATTTTGCGTGCCTGTATGCAATTGTGTGTGCACTTCACCTGCACATCGCCTCTTGCCCCTTTAATCAGCGTAGCACAATAGTAGGGGCTAAATCCGCCTTATCTAGACACAATCAGATTAGAGAGGATTGTTGCGCGGCTAAGCACCAGAAAAACTCAAGCGGGGCCTCCTACTTACGGATCAAGATGATTTGATTAATAATTTGGGATGGTATTATCCTTTAAGAAGCATAAATTGTTTCATTCTTATTCATTTATTTTCTATTTGTGTGTTATTTTCTCTCCTGCAGAGTTCCTAAGGCTAACAGAGATTGGAAGATTATTTCTCCCCACCTGGCAGAATGCTCCCTCCCATTTGATGGCCTTTACTTCATGTCAGTGCTGACAATACTGAGAATAACCAGATGGGGGAGCTATGGCTGCTGCTGCACACAATGGGATGGGGAAAGGGGTGTGTGCCTCGTCCCCGCCTAATCTCATCAAAATAAACATGCCAGCAGTTGTCAGCTTCCTCGGCAGCGAGGAGGCGAGGAGGGAGGGTGCTATAGAAACAGGTCAGGCTAATCATGCATATAATTGCATTTTGACATTTTGGGCTACTGGGACCAGACCTTTGGATATCAGCTTCTCCTCCGAGCACTTAAGTGATTAACAAATGAAAATGCAGCTCTGAAACTTAATTAGATATTATGTCTTATCCTTGCCTACAGGGTGGGGTGCTAAGTTAGATGTTGCCAGTGGGTAAAGGTAGGGGGAGGTTTCTACTCTACATCTACAAACACACATCACAAGGTGAGAGATGCAAAGGGCACGTCATCGTTGAAAGATCGGTTTTCTTTAATGTTTTCATTTTGCGAGTAAAAACAGTCATGGATAGTTTGCGGGAGATTATTACAAAGTACAGGATCATTTGCATTATGCTCGTCCATTTATGACATATCCATATTTAGTATGTCTGACCCCAAAAAAGGGACAAGCGGTAGAAAATGGATGGATGGATGGATGGACCAGAGTCAAACTGTGACTGTCGTAAAACCTACAGTCGTGGTCAAAAGTTTACATACACTTGTAAATAACATAATGTCATGGCTGTCTTGAGTTTCCAATAATTTCTACAACTCTTATTTTTTTGTGATAGAGTGATTGGAGCACATACTTGTTTGTCACAAAAAACATTCATGAAGTTTGGTTCTTTTATGAATTTATTATGAACTTTATGAACAGAACTTTCCTCCAGAAGGTCTTATCTTTGTCCATGTGATGTCAGATGAAACAAAAATTGAACCGTTTGGCCACAATACCCAGCAATATGTTTGGAGGAGAAAAGGTGAGGCCTTTAATCCCAGGAACACCACCCTACCGTCAAGCATGGTGGTGGTAGTGGACCTGTTTTGCTGCCAATGGAACTGGTGCTTTACAGAGAGTAAATGGGACAATGAAAAAGGAGGATTACCTCCAAATTCTTCAGGACAACCTAAAATCATCAGCCCGGAGGTTGGGTCTTGGGCGCAGTTGGGTGTTCCAACAGGACAATGACCCCAAACTAGGGATGTCCCGATCCGATATTTGGATCGGATCGGCCGCCGATATTTGCAAAAAAATATTGAGATATATATCGTGTATCGCAATATGCCCTTAAAATATCGCAATATTAAAAAAAGGCCATATCGCCCAGCCCTAGTTCAATGATGCCATTTCTGTTTGTCATGTATAATTTTGTCTATTTTGTGTTTATCCTTGAATAAACAGGTCAGTTTCTTGTTACCAACCATTGTTATTCAAACTCCCCTAATTCAGCTGGCTAGTTGTTATCAAGAGTACTAAAACCCTTTTCAACATGATTCTGACAACTAAGTAGGCTAAATAACTTTAAACTGTAATACATGCTCGGATAGGCCATTATCGGTCAGTATCGGTATCGGATCGGAAGTGCAAAAACAATATCGGTATCGGATCGGAAGTGCAAAAACCTGGATCGGGACATCCCTACCCCAAACACACGTGAAAAGTGGTAAAGGAATGGCTAAATCAGGCTAGAATTAAGTTTTTAGAATGACCTTCCCAAAGTCCTGACTTAAACGTGTGGACAATGCTGAAGAAACAAGTCTATGTCAGAAAACCAACAAATTTAACTGAACTGCAACAATTTTGTCAAGAGGAATGGTCAAAAATTCAACCAGAAGCTTGCCAGAAGCTTGTGGATGGCTACCAAAAGCGCCTTATTGCAGTGAAACTTGCCAAAGGACATGTAACCAATTATTAACATTGCTGTATGTATTATACTTTTGACCCAGCCATTTTCAGTAGACCCATAATAAATTCATAAAAGAACCAAACGTCATGAATGTTTTTTGTGACAAACAAGTATGTGCTCCAATCACTCTATCACAAAAAAATAAGAGTTGTAGAAATTATTGGAAACTCAAGACAGCCATGACATCATGTTCTTTACAAGTATATGCAAACTTTTGACCACGACTGTATATTAACTGTAATGTGTTAAACATTTTCAATATTTTTAACTGTTGTACAGGTGTAAAAACAAGTGAAATCAGGGGTCGGCAACCCAAAATGTTGAACGAGCCATATTGGACCAAAAATACAAAAAACAAATCTGTCTGGAGCCGCAAAAAATGAAAAGCCATATATAAGTGTTATAATGAAGGCAACACATGACGTAAGTGTCTATATTAGCTATAATAGCCTACTATCAAAATGACTATGTGTCGCAAGCTGACGCAAATCTTCGTTGACAGAAATTTTTAAATTTAATATTTATTCTACACATTTTTACAACATTAGAAACCATTAGTAAATCAGAGGCTACTCAGAAGGTGAGATAACTCCTGGAAATGACTGGCTTGTAATGGTCAAAGGTATAGATGTGTGTGTCCAAGTTAAAGGAAACGGCAGGCTGTCTACTTTTAATAGATTTCTTACAATCTTTGGCAAGTTAGGTAATGTTTGCTGTGGTCTGGAACAACATGGTGCCTAAACACAACTATCAGAAATGCAGCCAATATTACATACAGATAATGTGTCATGAGACATGCAAAGCTAAATTATATACAAAGAGGATCAAAGTAAAGGATATTAAATGAACTCAAATATACCTACAAATGAGGCATAATGATGCAATTTGTACATACAGCTAGCCTAAATATCATATAATTGATTAGCTTGGAGTCATGCACGGACCAAATATGCCTGATTAGCACTCAACACAAGTCAATAACATCAACAAAGTGCGCCTTTGTGCATTCACGCACAGCATAAAATGTTTGGTGGACAAAATGAGAAAGAAGGAGATTCTACATGTAAACAAACTGTTGCGTTTGTTTGTATTGTTCCCCCTTCTTTTTCTATTTTCAATAATTTAAAAAAAAATGCTCCAGGGAGCTACTAGGGCGACACTAAAGAGACGCATGCGGCTCGAGAGCCGTGTGTTGCTGACCCCCGAGTTAAATGCTAAGATTAAAATGGCTTTGTAGGGATTTGATGATAAAGATGTCACAGATACCGAAGTCAAACACAGTACATTTTAAAGGGGGCATTTTATAATATGTTTATACATTTAAAACACTTCCTTGTGGTCTATATAACACGCAATGGTGGTTCTTTGGTCAAAATTTCACATAGATTATGTTTTACAGACCATCTTCAAGCCGCTCTCTGACCTTTTTTTCTTATTTACGTGCCTACACTTCGACAGTGTATTCTCCCCTTCATCCAGGTTTTTGTAGTTTTTTTAGCGCTTCCATAGTGAGTCTACTGACGGATATAACTTCAAAGTATATGCTTATTTGTGCAAGAAATGGCAACAGCGGAGAATGCATGTGCATGTACGAGCCAGTCTGCCCCATAACAAAAGGACAGAGGAAAAAGAAGATGCTTATTGACGACAGTAACGGACGACAATGACAGACTCAAGCAAAGCACTTTGGGTACATTTCTACTATATATGGAGATAGCCGCTGACGTCACACTTGGGAAAAACATCACAAATTGGGCAAATTACAAACAACACGTTTGGAGGAAATATGAAGGAAAGCGGTTTTGTTTTATAAACATATTCCCCATGCATCCATGGTTTGATTTCAAATTGCTTGCACTTGTGGCGATCCCAAATACACAAAAGCAGGTACCAGTAGGTAAGAAACGTTGGTTTTGCGTATTCGGGCCCCTTTAACACAAATTCTTGTATGTACTTCCATAAATGCTCGATTATACGGTGGCATTTGTTGACCTAGACCGCAAAGAACATGCACTCAGGCATATAATCACGTTTCATCAAACATATACGTTGTTACTCCCCCAGGCGAAACTGGATAGAAACACGCAAGTGCGAAAGCTTAACCTATTTTACCATAACAATGTAAAAGGTTAATACAATGCCCTCCTTTTTCTTCCCCTCTATCTGCTTTCTTTTGTAATCCAAGTATTCCTTTTATTTCCGTATTGCTGCATTTGAAGCAATTGTAATGTTGATAATTGAGGTAATTGTTATTATTATTATTCATTATCAATAGCGTTATTTCTATTGGTATTTTTGTTGCTCCTTTTGTAGTGCAATATTGTTTATTGTCATTTCTGTGTTATTACTATCTACTTCAGTAACCGGTTATTTGCTATAATTGCTGGTATCATACTTGTGCATATCGTATTTGCTGATTTTGTGTCTTTCTCTTATCCCCCTCTTGTCACCACAATTTCCTCCACGGTCTTTTTTTTTTTCCTTATTTCTATCCCCTCCTCTGGTAGGTAATGTGTCAAACATTAAATTCATGCATTTAATAAAGTCAAATACAAATAAGGCGACAAGAAGTAGCCCACACTTCCCTTTTGTAAAGTAAATCTTCACAGCAGATATAATATGATTTGCCTGAGTGGCTGGACAGGACATGTTAGGGGGGGGGGGGGGGGGGGGACGCAAATAAAAACGACCTTGATCACAATGAGAACATGGTGTGATTAGAAATAGGACATGAGACATGAAGAGGCTAATATTTCCTAAATCTAAGGTGTATTTTTTAACATTAGCAATAATTTGAAGCGCATAAAAAAGCAGAAAGGAAATCTTAGTTAATTAATCTTAATGTTGATCTTTTTTCATGTATAAGGCGCACTGGATTATAGGGCGCATTAAAGGAGTCATATTTTTTTTATTTTTTTTTATAAATTGAAAACACTTCCTTGTGGTCTACATAACATGTGATGGTGGTTCTTTGGTGAAAATATTGCACGGATTATGCTTTACAGATCATCTTCAAGTCGCTTTCTAATTATTTGCTTCAGGATGCCCAGTTTTGAGGGCGGTCTTATTTACGTGGCTCACCTTCGACAGCGTCTTTTCTCCGTCATCTTTGTTGTAGCGTTGTAGCGTTCAAGGACGGGAGTGGAAGAAGTGTCAAAAGATGGAGCTAACTGTTTTAATGACATTCAGACTTTACTTAAATCAACAACAGAGCAGCATCTCCTCATCCGGAAACAACCACACCGGAAATGTGTCCCGTGAAAAAAACGTCTGACCGGATCTCTCTAATAACTAAAAGTTCCTTGGGTGAAAAATATAAATCTTACTACACCGGTATGTTTTAGCGCTTTCATGGAGAGTATACTGACAGATAAAGTAAGAATTTTACACTACTTTGTATTAGAAATGGCAACAGCGGAGGATTAATGTCCCATAACAAGAACATAGAGAATTAGAAGAGGCTTATCAACTATGGGTCGTCACGGACTACAAACGAGGAAGCGTGCAATTTTTCAGGGTTTATGCAGATCCCAAATACATATCAGCAGGTACCAGAAGGTAAGAAAAGTTGCTTTTGCATAATATTGCGAAACAAAACGCCATACATAATATGTCTTACCTTATACACACACCATAATAATACTCGTATGTTGAAGCACATCAAGCGGTGCGGCTTCATAGCTTACCAAAGTCGTACTAAAACATTTTGATAGATTTTTGAGCGCCGTGTGTAATGTTCTATGTTTTCAATGGAACATATAAAATGTTGGTGTTGTTTACTTGAGTCATATTGCTATCATACATCGACACGCATCTCTTATGTTTGACTGCCATCTACTGGTCAAACGTATCATTACACCATGTGAAGTGAAGTGAATTATATTTATATCGCACTTTTCCTAAGTGACTCAAAGCGCTTTACATTGTGAAACCCAATATCTAAGTTAATTTTTTTAAACTAGTGTGGGTGGCACTGGGAGCAGGTGGGTAAAGTGTCTTGCCCAAGGACACAACGGCAGTGACTAGGGTGGCGGAAGCGAGGATGGAACCTGCAACCCTGAAGTTGCTGGCACGGCCACTCTACCAACCGAGCTATACCGCCCCGTACCAAATAAAATTGCTTTGAGGTTGGTAAGCAAAACCAAAACTATTCCGTACATCAGGCGCACTGGGTTATAAGGCGCACTGTCCAGTTTTGAGGGAAAAAAAAGATTTTAAGTGCGCCTTATAGTCCGGAAAATACAGTACCGTATTTTTCGGACTATAAGTCACAGTTTTTTTCCATAGTTTGGCCGGGGGTGCGACTTATACTCCGGAGCGACTTATGTGTGAAATTATTAACACATTACTGTAAAATATCAAATATTATTTATCTAAATCACATAAGAGACTAGCCGGATATCAGCAATCATCACACACACACACGTCAACCAATGACAATTCGGCGGAGGCGGGTCATGGCAGAAGTGCATTGTGGGAAAAGAAGATGCTACAGCAATCGTCACACACGTCAACCAATGAAAATTCGGCGAAGGCGGGTCATGGCAGAAGTGCATTGTGGGAAAAGAAGATGCAACCTGCTACGGTACTACTTCCACCATTTCAACATTGCCGGTAACTTATAAAAACAAAGGGCTGAACAAAAATGGCATCGAAAAGGAAATCATATACTGCAGGTTACAAGCTGGAAGTAGTGAAATATGCAGCAGGAAACGGCAATCGAGCAGCAGAAAGAAAGTTTGGAGTAAACGAGAAACTTGTAAGGGACTGGCTAATATTACTGAAATGAAGAAAACTAAAAAAAAGCTAATCGCGGGCTAAAAGCTAGGTGGCCACAGCTTGAGGAACCAATTCACAAATGGGTGCTTGAACAACGTGCTGCCGGGAGAGGCTTGTCAATCGTACGGTTGCGTCTCCACGCAGGTAGTTGCCAAGGAGATGAATATAAATGACTTTGCGGGAGGACCTTCTTGGTGTGACAGATTGTTTGGTAAACGTATAGCATGTTCTATATGTTATAGTTAGTTGAATGACTCTTACCATAATATGTTAACATACCAGGCACATTCTCAGTTGGTTATTTATGCGTCATATAACATACACTTATTCAGCCTGTTGTTCACTATTCTTTATTTATTTTAAATTGCCTTTCAAATGTCTATTCTTGGTGTTGGATTTTATCTAATAAATTTCCCCCAAAAATGCGACTTATACTCCAGTGCGACTTATATATGTTTTTTCCTTCTTTATTATGCATTTTCGGAAGGTGCGACTTATACTCCGGTGCGACTTATACTCCGAAAAATACGGTATATCAAACAACTCTTTAACGCAGTAGTCACTGCAAACTTGTGCGTTCTTTGACTCTGCTCCCTTGTCCTGGAGTGTGTGCCACTTTTGTCGTCGTCGTTTGTGAAATCTTGCACTCTTCCGCCCTTTTTGATTACCTCTCGACAAACTCTGAAGAAACGTTTATCCTTTTCGCGATTTGAACGGTTTGTACAGCCCAAAAGAAGGCACGTAGAGGGCCTTTGAAAAAGGCTACAAGGCGCCTAGTACCCATTGAGAACAGACGCTGCTTGACCACCATGCATATTTAATGAACCGGCCGTGACATCAATAAAATTCAAACAATTTATTGTTTTAAAATAGCGGTTGTGAACCACAAACAAAAAAGCGAGTGGCAAACCCAGACTTGTGCATAGTATTGTATATTGTTAGAGTCAGTAAAGAGCAAGTGCTTCGTCCAATAATAATGTAAACTATGTAAATACAAGTACCAATGACTTCTGTTTAGATCTCATTCAATGAAAAAAGACAATGATAATGGCACTGTGACCGTTTCACGACAAAGCAGCCAGTCAGAGAGGGGAGGGATGTGAGGGAGGGGGGATGCTCAAGAGGCTTGAGGTGGAGGATGTGGAAGGATAGACCTGCAGGGAGGACTGGGACTCAGCTGTCAACTCTGTGACATCACATATGGTTCAGTGTCCTAGTGGCACGGTGTTAAATGACAACAAGGCCTCCTCTCCCTTAGCATTGCATAGACTGGTTTGAACATCTGTGTGGGGCTGCACACTTGAAGTTGCACTACATATACCCGCTGTCCCGCATATGCCAATACAACATTTCGAGTATAAACTCAAATACACTGCGATACACTCAGCGGCAGTCTTGCTCATCTCCTGCATTTTGCATAGGTGACACTTTTCATTATTCAAAGCTTCATTCTTAGGAATGCAGTGCGCACATAGAGGGGAGACGTCTCTCTCTCCCTCTCTAAACAAGGCAAGCCATTATGCATGCACAGACAACAGACAATGTGCGTGTGTGTGTGTGTGTGTGCATGTGTGTGCGTGTCAAAGACAGTGTGTTGTAGCCAGGTGTCCAATTGTGAATGTTTTTCAATGTCTGACAAGACAGACATCATCTAGCTTTTCTCCATCAAGAAACATTTGATTGTTTATTAGGTACTCTCAAGACCATACTTATTTTATTATTGCATTTAATGAGCATTTAGTTTAATTGTAGGCAAATTGTTATTTGTATTTGTTTTGACAATTGTAGGGCACGTCGTTTCAAGTCTCTGAAGGACCACATACAAAATAGCCACAGGTTGCCCACCAGACTACTCTGTGTAAAGGTAACGGAGGCCAGCCAGTGTGGCTGGGCCACGTGTACATTGGTAAACCTCACTCCCTAGAGCTTTTAAATAGTGTGCTCGTCTCTCATGCCGGACAACCATGGTCCGAGTTCCGGATGGAAGAGAAAGTAGGAACTAAACCAGGCAGGTAACAGTGGTGCCGTGACCCGGACAAGAGGGTTTAGCGGGGTGAGTCCAACTGAGGCCAGCCGGTGTGGCTAGGTCATGTGTACGTTGGTCAACCTCACTCCCAGATAACCTCTGGTTACCAGGTAGTAGTGTTGTCCCAATACCAATATTTTTGTACCGGTACCAAAATGATTTTGATACTTTTCGGTACTTTTCTAAATAAAGGGGACCACAAAGAAATTGCAATATTGGCTTTATTTTAACAAAAAATCTTAGGGTACATTAAACATATGATTCTTATTGCAAGCTTGTCCTTAAATAAAATAGTGAACATACAACACAACTTGTTTTTTATTAGTAAGTAAGCCAACAAAGGCTCCTAATTTAGCTGCTGACATATGCCGTAACATAATGTGTCATTTTCCATTCTATTATTTTGTCAAAATTATTAAGGACATGTTTATAAAATTAATTATTAATCTACTTGTTCATTTACTGTTAATATCTGCTTAATTTCTCTTTTAACATGTTCTATCTACACTTCTGTTAAAATGAAAAATCACTTATTCTTGTGTTGTTTGATACTTTACATTAGTTTTGGATGATACCACAAATTTGGGTATCAATCCAAGACCAAGTCGTAACAGGATCATACATTGGTCAATTCAAAGTCCTCATGTGTCCAGGTACATATTTCCTGAGTATATAAACGATATAAAAAATAATAATAATAATAATAACGAAAGAAGATGTTGTGATGCCAAAAAATATCGACGTAATCATAGTAGTATCTACTAGATACACGACTGTACTTGGTATCATTACAATGGATGTTAGGTGTAGCTCCACCAATAGCGTTTGTTTACATAGTGACGCCGGTGAGCTACGGTGTGTAGTGAAGCATGTTTAGCTATTCCTCGTCCTGCAGGGATGATACTTGTAAGAAACTCACATTATTTGCCACTATGGAGGAAAGGATTAGTGATTTAGAAGTAGCTGCTGACTGGGGCTGGACTTTAGCAGCTAGTTAGCTAGCCATGTCTTAAAGCACCTCTTCCGGTGGGCATTTCAGTGTTATAACTTCACCTTTATCATTAGTTTTTAAGCCAAAATGCGTCCGTTCTCCCTTTTCTGTCTACACACCGTTTGTAAGTACTCCGTGATTGTGCACTGCCGAACATGCTCGTCTGCTCGTAAACCAGCAATGGGGGTGTAGTACCGAATATGATTCATTAGTATCGCGGTACCATACTAATACCGGTATACCATACAACCCTACAAGGTAGATAGCTCGGCCATTTAACACGGTAGCTAGCTCCCATGCCGGAGAACCCAGGTTCAAGTCTCGACCAGACCAAAAGCAGGGACTGAACCAGGCGGGATACATAACCACAAGTGTAGATTTCATAGTCTACTTGTGTTGATGCTGACAAGCATTTCAATTTTTTTGTTTCAAACTGTAATTAAATTGTTAACAGTGGTAACTTGATGCATGACGGCAGTTCTTGTATTGCAGTGAGAGACTTGCATTCGAAAATGCTGGTCAGTTTCAAGCTTTCATTCAGGCGATGGCACCAGATTCAAAGTTCGCCGAGGAAGGCTACGGGGTCTACGTGCCTTTGGAAGAGGTCCTCGTCATTTGAGTTTGGACACCGCAGCGTATTAGAACACTGAGCATCACATTAACCAGCGGCAACTGGCAGCTCAAAGGTGCAGCAAGATGGGGATTTTCAGCTTGATTGGGTTTTGGTCTCGGAGTAAAGGGATGAATTATTTATTTTCAGTCTTGAATTTGTGTGTGTGTGTGTGTGTGTGTGTGTGTGTGTGTGTGTGTGTGTGTGTGTGTGTGTGTGTGCTAGAGCATAAAAAAGCATGCACGGGAGTACAAAAAAAAGACAGGCCGAGGTAAATACTTTAAAACATTCTACCTTTCACTTGATGCAGAAAAACAACAAGCTGGAGGGTCAGAGTGCAACGTTCCCAAAAGTGAAATTCCAGCAATTATTCACAGGAGAGCCACAGCGGGCGCTCAGGGCAACATGCCCGCACCCTTGAGTGGGCAGAGGAGACTGACAGTCCCATTATAAAACGGCCTGTGTGACAGATAAATATTTCAGACACAAATAAATAAAGGATGCTTGGCGTTTTCCCTCTGAATGACTTTTCACAGCTGAATGCCCACGGCCGCTTGCCCCGGGATCTCCTGACGGCACCCTTCACCCCTCTCTCTCTCTATCACCTCTAGCTCGATACAACACTACCCCAAACAGGCCACCAGACCCCTCCCTCGTCGACACGTATCCCCTGGGCTGAGCGCCGCCGGCAGCAACATGCAGGTAGAGATGCAGCTCCTCTATTTGGGGGTACAAAGAAGCAATTCACGTCCGTGGTCAAGACATGCAGTGTGCCTTTTGTGTCTCCCAATCTCTCCGGCGGTCCGGCTAATTTCGAAAGGCAGAGCCCATTGTTGCCCTCGTAATTACTTTAATGTGCAGAATAAGTGGTGGAATGTAATGACTTTTTATTTGGAGGGGGGCTAGGATGATATCAATAGGGTTGATTACAAATGCAGCCTCTCATGATATGTGCTAGCAAGGAAAGTAGATTTTAATTTACTCGTAGATTAAGTGTGGTAAATGTCTGTGGCTCTAATAGGCATAGCTAAGCGTCTCCTTTTGCCCTTCCTAATAGTTTATGGATTACTTTGCTCCCTCTATTAGGAGTGGTGTGGCAGCCCAGAGGAGCACAGTGGGATAATTCAATTAAAGGTGTGGGTAAGAAACTAAAAAGATGATGAGGGATTGAGTCAGCACAGTTATAGATTATTTCTAAGGTAAACTCTAGGAAAAGACAACCGTTGCTGAAATCAAAGATTATAGTGAGCAACAGAAAAAAAAAGCTTCAGAAAGGAAATATTGGTAAATATTTCAGGGGTTTTTTCGGCAACCATTTTCATCATAGTATGTATTCTCTAAAGAAAATATAGAGTATATAGTGATGTAACACCCTTTGAGCAAAAAAGAGGAAAATTTAAGATTTTTTTATCAGCATAAAAAGCTGCCACGCAAACCCCAAAAGAACATTTTTGAAAATCAAGAGTACATTTCACACAAATGGGTGAATTTCTAGACTATTATCTACCTTTAGATTTATTTTCATCTACCAACCTCTTTTGGCTGTCTTTTTGACACAATCATGTCCCACGTATACTTAGTTTTTTTAGTAGATAATTTACGAACATTATAGTCATTGACAATGTCACGTAAAATTCTATAACACGTATACTCAGAAAACATTTCCCATTTGTCAACTCTATCCTGTATGCACGCCCCCTCAAGTACCGTATTTTTCGGAGTACAATTCGCTCCGGAGTTTAAGTCGCACCGGCCCAAAATGCATAATAATGAAGGGAAAAAACATATATAACTCGCACTGGAGTATAAGTCGCATTTTTTGGGGAAATTTATTTGATACAACACAACACCAAGAATAGACATTTGAAAGGCAATTTAAAACAAATAAAGAATAGTGAACAACAGGCTGAATAAGTGTACGCTATATGACGCATAAATAACCAACTGAGAACGTGCCTGGTATGTTAACGTAACATATTATGGTAAGAGTCATTCAAATAACTATAACATATAGAACATGCTATACGTTTACCAAACAATCTCTCACTCCTAATCGCTAAATCCCATGAAATCTTATACGTCTAGTCTCTTACGTGAATTAGCTAAATAATATTATTTGACATTTTACGGTAATGTGTTAATAATTTCACACATAAGTCGCACCCCCGGCCAAACTATGAAAAAAAACTGCGACTTATAGTCTGAAAAATACGGCAATATGCTTCCAGTGTTGTGACCTCTGATTACAATCAGTCACGTCAAAAATATACCTTCTCGCTGACTAATAAATACTCTAATACAGGGGGGCCCACACTTCTTCTGCAGGCGAGCTACTTTTCAATTGATCAAGTCGAGGGGATCTACCTCATTCATATATAAACATTATAATTATTTATGAAAGAGACGTTTTTGTTAACAAGTTAAAAGTGTTTAATGAAAATACATGCATGTTTAACACATACAAATTCCTTTCTTTCATGAAGACAAAAAAGTAAGTTGGTGTATTACCTGATTATGATGACTTGCATCGATTGGAATCAGACAGTAGTGCTGATAACGTCCACATTTTCAAATGGAGGAGAAAAAAAGTCCTCCTTTTTGTCCAATACCACATGAAAGTGGTTGGTTTTCGGCATCTTATTTGGCCAGCTTCCATAATCGTTTCTACAAACTTTTACAATAAATACATGGACGGCAAAGTCCGTCGCTTGCTAGATTGTGCATGCCAGTTTTCTGAGACTCTTATTTTGTTAGTGCAGGCAGGATGAAGCAGCGCTTTTATTGTGAGGACAGGAACCGTGTGGTCGGTCTTTAGAGTTTTGATGGCAGGTACGGCGAGAGAGTCTGTTGAAATAAAAAGTGTTTCTCGCCTTACTGTCAGTCATTTTTTCTTAATAATGATGTCACAGCAGCCAGCGTCATCTCACAAGACCCTTTTTTTTGTTTTTGTTTTTTGCTCTATGCTCTTTTTTAACCTGTAAAGCACTTTGGTTCAATTTAAAAGTTGTCGTAAACGTGCTATATAAATAAAGTTGACTTGACTTGACGTCTTAGTGAAGATTGATTATCACAAATTTTAAGGTTTATTTTTTTTAATACCTGGCTGGCGATCCACTAACACACCCTTCGCGATCAACCGGTAGCTCGAGATCGACGTAATGCTCTAGAGTACTACAACTGGTTCGCAACTAACAGTTTTCGTATTCTAATCATCCAAATATAATTAGCAGGAAAAAGTGGACAGCTATCTACGTTGCGGCTTGGAGAGTGAATGGAAGCGACAACAGGTAAGATAGCGAGATGCTTAAGTTAACTAGCGAACTTGTTTCGGTGCGCTTAATTGTGTCCCTGTCCTGCAACTCAGTGCGGCGTTTAGGCAAGAGGAAAAGCAAGTACCTGCAGCTGAGGCAAAGAAATTGTGTTTGGATCGTGTTTTTATTGATATTTCATCTAAAATACTCAAGCGATTTTGACTCGAATATAAGTGTTTGAAAATGCGGAAATTCCACACGCCTGAAGATAAAAGAGGGTTGTCCGTAGAGATAGGAATTGAAAACCGGTTCTTGTAGCGAACCGGTTCGCAGTGTTTCGATTTGTAGGAATCATATGCCAGTCTTGTTAAAGATTCCCTTATCGAAGGGCATGTATCATGTCATCACGCATAAACCTGATCAGCACAAATGCTTGAGTTATTCACAAGAAAGGGCATCTTGCAATTCTTGCAAAGTGGATACCGTATTTTTCGGACTATGAGGCGTACTTAAAATCATTTAATTTTCTCAAAAATTGAAAGTGCGCCTTATAACCCGATGCGGCTAATGTACAGGCACAATTTTGGTTGTGCTCACTGACCTCGAAGCAATTTTATTTGGTACATGGTGTAATGATAAGTGTGACCAGACGTGTAGACTGCAATATAATGGCAGTAAACAACACCAAAACTTTAAATCTTCCATTGAGAATATAGAACATTACACACGGCGCTCAAAAATCTGGCAAAATGTTTTTAGTACGACTTTGGTAAGCTATGAAGCCACGCCGCTTGATGGATTGTCGGCCCATTAAACATACGAGTATTATTATGGTGTGTATAAGGACCGCAAAATGGCACCTGTTAGCAGACATTAACTGGCGTTTTGTTTCGCAATGTTATCGAAAACCAACTTATCCTACCTTCTGGTACCTGCTGATGTGTATTTGGGATCTGCGTAAGTCCTGAAAATGTGTGCGCGTCCGCAATTGTACTCTGTGCCGAAGACTTCCTCTTTGTCTCTATCTTCTTATGGGACATTCATCTTCCGCTGTTGCCATTTCTAATATAAAGTAGCGTAAACTTCTTACTTATATCTGTCAGTAGACTAGCTATCAAAACGCTAAAAACTGTAGTGGGTTTACATAATTCACCCACAGAACTTTAGTTATTAGAGGGTTCCGGTCGGACAGTTTTTCACGGGACACATTTGCGGCGTTGATGTTGCATTATTGAGCAACAGATGAGAAGATGCTGCTCTGTTATTGATTTAAGTAAAGTCTGAATGTCATTAAAACAGTTAGGTCCATCTTTTGACACTTCTTCCACTCCCGTCCTTGCACGCTACAACAAAGATGACGGGGAGAAGACGCTGTCGAAGGTGAGCCACATAAATAAGACCGCCCACAAAACGGCGCATCCTGAAGAGATGCTCAGAAAGCTACTTGAAAACGGTCTGTAAGACATAATCTATGCAACACTTTCACCAAAGAACCACCACACATGTTATGTAGAGCACAAGATAGTGTTTTAAATTTAGAAAAAATTCATAATATGACCCCTTTAATGTGCCTTATAATCCGGTGCACCTTTTGTATGAAAAAAGACCTGAATAAACCCGCTCATCGGCAGTGCGCCTTTTATTACGGTGCGCCCTATACCTAAAAATACGGTATTTCATCAATGGGAGGAAATACAACCATAAATATTTGCACACATAGCATGTGATATATTTGAATGAATAAGGTGTTTTTGATCCCCTCTGAGTGAGTCTCCAGCAGCAGTAGCTGTGTCAACAAGGCACGTTCTTTGCTGTTAAGGTAATTACCTAACTAACACTGCCTATCATGTTAGCACCTCATTGTAAAAGCTACTTTTAACTGTAACTGTTAAATGAAGGCTTCTCATGCACTACATGATGAGACAGCATCTGACTTGCTCAGAGGGTGCACGGCTCCTCCCTGTCTAAGAAGTGATCTCTACAGCTACTACACCGTAATTAGTAAGAGATCTCGTATCCTTCCCGAATAATTTCTTTTCAGCAAAATAACGGCTAATTTTCATAGCTAATGTTTGCAAAATTGTACAATGAGTACTTAGCTCATATATTCTTTATAAAAGAATAATTTTAATATCTATGGAAAAAAAATTCCACATTTTACTGAACATTCTTTTGTAATTGTCAGAGAATAATTTGTTGTATGTTGTTTATTTGTACAGTAGAATTTGTATTGTATTATATTAGAGGGATTTTTTTAGGGACCACAAGGGCCTTGTACCCCACAATGTAGTGGCTCTCTTAAGACCTCACTGTTGGCTTTCTACACTCATGTTTTCCTAAACTAAACAAAGCTGATGCTAATCAACCTGTTTTTTATTGTGTTTTTTTTACAAATGAGAATTGATAAGAGAATCGATTAAAAGCAGAAGTCAAAAATAAAATTGGAAACGTAAAAATCTTATAAATTCTAATCCCGAGTTGCGCAAAATAGACAAAATAAATGATATTAATTTAGCCGGTGACAGAGCTTTTAGTTCAAGAGATGTCTAACAAGAGAGCAAGAGATGTCTAACATCCACTAGTGGTGCCATCATGGAGGAGAATTCCAGTAACAACCTGTAGAGCTTTGGTGTAAATCAGTGCTGGTGGGTGCTCACACTACATATTGACAGTACTTTTGTACTCTCAAGTTCACTTACAAAGTAAAGACTTATGTAACACAGTGGTTTCTGTGAAAATATTGATTTGTGTTTCTGGTTATGTTGGAGAGTTTGTATGAAATGAGCTGAGATTTTTCTGCTTCTTTGACATATAGTTTTCATTGAACAGCGTAGCAGACAGATTTGTGTGTATTTTACTTTGAGTTTTTACTTTGACATTTGGAATGCAAGTCTTCGACCAATACAGGGATACAAGACGACTGCACTAGATGGGTTTAAAAAGCCTAAGAACACGACAACATTCTCTCATCAGTTACCACCACTCTTCCCCAATTTCTCCTCTTTCAACTTCTGCCTGGTAAAAAAAATTGTGTAGAGTGGTGTTAGCAATGAGATAAAAGAAGAACGCTAAAATATTCATGTTGGCAAGCTTTATTCTGTTGAGCGAGGAGACGTAGCAATTCTTCTGGCTGCTAAAAACCAGGTCTGATTCATTAGTTGAGGTGTCTGTGAGGGGGTCCGCAGAAGACTGCCACATCCACTGAAATCGTAGGCCAATCCCCCTCCCCTTACAACTCAAACACTCCACCTTTACCTTTATCATCTGTCATTATCCACCACTTCTATTATTCTCTGTGTTGTACTTCTACCCTTAAAACTATCTCAAAACCTTCAACAGTTATAAGGTTCTGTTTACCTTCCTACAACCTAAAAATCCTACTTTTCTTCCCAGGCCTGAACCATATGGATGTGAAAAATGAATTTACTAGACATTAAATCATCGGGTAAACAAGCTACAGACCTAAAAGCTGCTGATGTGGTACTACTCTTTACCCCGGGTGACTGCCTTTGAGAGGTAAAAATGTTGTGAATTTGCACATGTTTGAATTGTACCGGTGACAATTGTACCATAGGGAGGAGTCCAAGTGCTTTCTCACATCTTTTATCCTACCTCACTTTCTCTTTGAGACGATGACAATCCAACCGTAGAGAGTGGACATAGTCCCTCTGCAAACCCGAGAGGGGGAAACCAAGAGAAGGTCGAGGAAAGAGAAGAAATTTGAAGATCCAACCCTAACTCCCAATGATGTGGGTGCAGCAATTGCTATGTCTTTTTATACTCTAACAAAAATAAAAACAAGATCAACAAGAGGATGACAAGAGTCGATAAATATATTGTTTTTTCTCTTTTGTGAGAAACATGCAAAAGCATACTGGATTATTAAGGCTGGAATTCATAACAGATGTACGCAAGCTGTCCTGTCTGTTTGTGGTTTAATGTGCATCTATTGTGTTTTGTTGGCATGGGCCGCTACTATTCTTGTTAGAATGGCTCGCAGTGGTCCGGTGGGAAGCCAGGGAAATGCGGGGGACACGTGTTTGACTTGTTTTCTGTGTAAACAAGACTTGACAACCTCACCTGCTGGAAAAGAGAAACAATGCGCCATGACGCCCCGCCCAAGACCCCCACCAAAAAACTGAGAGGCTTTCTCATCAGACATAAATAATTGTGCGATCAGACTTGCAAATGAAGATTGTCGTCTTTGTTTAGTAAAAAAATCTGTGTTTTGTTACAAATAATTGTGCAATGAGACTTGCAAATGAGGATTGTCGGCTTTGGTTAATTAAAAAAAGTGTTTTGTTACATCATGCTACCTGTATATATCAAGTGCCTGTTGTATAACTACTGTGTTCTACGCGGAATAGGTAAGTATCGCCAAGTTTCTAATATTTCCTTTTTTCGTTTGACGCCCCACTTAAGAACTTTCAGTTTTGGTTGATTTTGGCGGCGCCAGTGGCCCGAAAGCGGGTGTGTTTTGCCATGACACATGGCACAAATATTACATCTCTAATGGCTATGCTGATGTTAAATAGACTATCGATAAACAATCTTGGATTGCCCTACAAACATGACGCTACTACCAATAATGTATCTGGGCAGATGGAGGTCCGAAGCAAAGAAAGGCCGGCGAGAGATTTTTTTCAAAGGAAGTAGTGGTGAAACTATCACGCTGGTAGCTATTTATTGCTACCAGACACATTTCTGATAGCTAACATTAGCATTACCATTTTGATTTGAGCATCAAAAGTCACTCACTAGTCCAGCAAGAACACAGCCAAGGAAGCATCGGTCTGTAATTCCTCATCTTTGAGCTCACGCCAGCAAGTCGAAGTGATCCTGACCTTCTATCTGGGGAAGCTTGTTTTTTTATTTTTTGTCTCCTAAGACAAAACTTTTTGTTTCTTTGGTTGTTTTGCAGCTTCTGCCATGATAGCAGTAATTGCATGTAGGTGTTCTTTTTGTTTTCTGGCAGCACGGAGGCGTTTGCATCGACTTCCGTCTTATTAACAAATGGAGAAAGGAAGAGTGATGTATGCCGTAAAGCAAGTCAGCACATTGGGACGGCGTGGCTCGATTGCTAGAGCGGCCGTGCCAGCAACTTGAGGGTTCCTGCTTCGAGCCCCAGCTTCCGCCCTCCTTGTCACGTCCGCTGTGTCCTTGAACAAGACACTTCACTCTTGCTCCTAATGGGTCGTGGTTAGGGCTTTGCATGGCAGCTCCCGTCATCAGTGTGTGAATGTGTGTGTGAATGGGTGAATGTGGAAATTGTGTCAAAGCGCTTTGAGTACCTTGAAAGTAGAAAAGCGCTATACGAGTATAGCCCATTTACATTTGTAGTTTTTTGTGTGGCAGGGTTCCTGCCACCCTCCTCTAAGTTGCTAAGTGCCAGTGAAAGAGATACAGACCCCCTCAGGCCATGACAGAGGTGTCATTTAACTAGTTGTAAGTCGATGTACTATCCCAAAAGTTATGAAAATATTCTATGAAGGTTGAAAAGTTACTTAGTCCTGCTTGAATGTCAAAACATATCACAGACTAAATTTAAGTTAAGTTGCTACAGTATATACTAGGTTTTTAACACTATCGCAGATACCGCGGTATTTTGGTTTCAAAGTCTTCACTCAATGCCGTGACGCGTCACAATATCAAACAAAAACTCTGTGTGTAGTTTTTTTTCCTGGCGCTTTGGCTTTTAACAGTTCTAAAAATGAACTGAAATAAACTGAATAAACTGGGACTGAAAGGCAAGATACACAAGTCGTCACCTTATAAACTGTCACCCAGAAAATATATTTGAAGCCAGTGAAGCCAAACATCAGTTTGTGAGGTATTTACATTATTAAAAGTTAAATTGTAAACTTTTCTGAGAAACTACATTTTCCAAACTAAAAAAAAAACATGTCCACTGTGGAGGACACTGGTTCTCACAAAGTAACAGTTGAAAGACACTGAATTTATCATTATTGTTTTACACTTGTTAAACTGGATGTTTACATTGTCACTTTAAAGACACAAAATACTTTTTTTTTTATATTTGCTTGAGACAGTGGAAATGTCCTGCACAAATCTTTGCACTCAAAAATACATGTTTGTAGTACAATTAGTACATTTTAGCATTGTGTTTGTGTCCAATTATAGTAAGTGTGGTATTTTAAAAACATTCCTGGCACTTTATTTTACATTATGATATTTTTAAGTTTTTTTTTTTTTTTTAACTATACCACAAGAATGTCATACCGTGGCCTTGATACCGTGATAAAATCGTACTGTGAGATTTTGATACCTAGTATATACATACTATGTTCATGGTTACAATCATTAATAGGTCCAGTTTTAAAACCGAAGAACACAAATACGAAAAATTAAACTTATCCGAGATTTGGTGCTCATAAAAAAGTTTTAGAGACACAGATAATTGTTGTATTTTTAAAACTTCAAATTTAACAATTAGGAACCTCTAATATCACAATACTAAAATGCAATCTTAGTATTTGTTTCCTTGAGAGCAAAAATACATGACACACCAGAATACAGTAAACTCTAGGCTGCTAATAATAATGTAACACTAAACAAACATAGTAAATACAAGTCAATTTTGAAACAACAAGATAACCGTCCAAAAACACTAATGGGTACCAGTCATACCTGTTAGACTTGGATATGGCACATGTTTTTGTTAGTAAGTGACCAATCATACTGTAGTTACAGTAGTCTATTATTTTACAAAATTAAGTTTAAACCCATGATGAAATGCTTGTATCTTCAAATTATAATATTTGGGGGTCGTGTATCACATCAGGTAAGGATACTATTCATTTTGTTAGATATTTGGATTATTATTATCTATACAGTAGAGGGTTTCGTCTCTATAGTGTGACATGCACACATAAACTGGTCTCTCACACAAACAAACAGATGAGCCACTACAAGCCCAAAATCCCTTTATTAGCTCTCCTTTGTGGAGAGGATGCAGAAGTGGTTCGCCAAGTGCCTTGCTCACCATACAAAAACCCCTTAAAGCCTTGTCCTGCGCTTAATGAAAGGCAAGTGCAATCTGTACATAACCCTGTTCCCATATGGGCCAGCCTGTCCCGGGCCTTGTCTGCCTTTGTCCTGCAGATCTCTGAGGTCCGAGACCCGCGTAGGCCCAGCCTAGCTCCAGGCGTTTATTAAATATGCACCTTCCAGTTGCTAAGAAGGAAAAAGATCCCAGACCGGGCTAATCTCATCACAGGCCAGGGTAGGGTGGAGGGTGGTGGGGAGGGGTGGCACTCCACATATGTAAATCTACATCTGTTCCCCTTCAAAGAAAGAGATTGGCTTGGATTATCTCGCACACAGGCCCAGCTACAAACACACGAGGAAATAGAAGCTAACACGCAAGCAAACACACTTAAATTTCTCTCATACGGTCGCGAGCAATAAAGGTATTGTCAAGATACTATTTTCCCAAGACCCCAAACGTTCCTCCCATATTTCAAGTAGCTTCTGATGAGCCAAAAAAGGTCTTTGTGTCAGAGCTTTGTATGGTGTGCGGTGACAAGGAGAGATCTTTTGAGACCTGCCCCTTGCCTGAAGGCTGCAACTGGCATTGTGGCGCTGGAGCCGCCACACGGGCCCATAAAGAGTAATGCCAGAGGCTCAGGAAGCTGGCGCCATACTGAGAAAAACATCCTATGGCGCCCTGGGATATCATTATACATCCATGCAACAACGGGATTAACTTGCTCTCTGGCCTGGACCTGCCAGGAGGAAATCAGTAAAGCAAAGCAAGGACAGCTTTATCAGGCGAGCAGCAACTGACTGGCAGACGACCGGACGAGGGTAGCAACAGATAAAAGTCCAAACGTATACCAGTTATGAACAAAACCCGTATCCCTTACTTATCACTGGCATAACTGAAAAAGATAAGCTGAAGCATGAAGTGGTTGAATACTAACACTTCCAACAAAGTCAAACTCATTGAGGTACTTATAAACTACATCTGATACGTCGGCAATGCCAATGTGTAGGCTCAAGTGTGCAATCATACATGCTCTACTTAAAAAAAAAATAGATAAAATAAAAAAGTCTTCCAAAATTGTGCTGACTACTTGTATTATATGTAGGATTACATATCCTGCATAACTGAACCACGGTTTGCCTGGGGGGCTGCAGACAATAGGAGGAAGAGGTGTTCCCTAATTCATCATTACCTGCCGTGCTACCACATATGTTGTCAAAACGCATCAATCAATCTCCAGCACTAGTCAAACACTGTGTGCATGAAATACTCCTCACAATGCATAGAGCAGTGGTTCTTAACCTTGTTGGAGGTACCGAACCCCACCAGTTTCCTATGCGCATTCCACAAACCCTTCTTTAGTGAAAAATAAATAAATACATTTTTTTTAATTCAAGACAAAGTTATATGTTTTTTACTGGTGCACAAAATGAACCGTGCATAAACATTACCTTGTTCAAAGAACAAAACCGAGACAGTGCATGAACTCACAACAAATGACACACCTGCAAATCAGTGTGACTTTGAGAGACCAGTTCAGATATGCCTGGCTTCACCTTGGCAAGTGCCCCTCATGTCATTTTCACAGCAAAGTCTGTTCCTTGTCTTCGTTTTCCACCCAGACATACAATACTAGTACACAGCTCATGAAAAACAATATTTTTTGTTATTGTCATTGTAAGTGGGCCAAAACACTTATATTAGAAAATAATCTCGTGGAAATGACTGCTGTCATTTGATTATAATAATAAAACATTTAACTTGTTATTTAGTCAGGTTTGGGACAGGTGTGCCACTGGTGAGGCCACAGTGCATGTGCACGTCTGACGTCGCTCACATGTGCTCCACTGAATGCTCAAGGAGTTTTTGCCTTTGCACACGCATATGGAAAATTAGAGGGAACATTGTTTGGGGGTATCCATAATACGCTGATAGGGAGAAGGTTTTATTTACACGATGAGTCGGGTGTGTCTTGACTTCCGCGGCGGAGGCTGCGCCGAACCCCTGAGGCCGACTCACCGAACCCCTAGGGTTCGATCGAACCCAGGTTAAGAACCACTGGCATAGAGACAGCCATGGCAAGTGTCGCACAGGCACAAGGTGTTTTTTGTCGAACATGTTGCAATACGCTCCTGTACCTTTCAGAAAGTTAAGCTCATACGAGCTCAAGTCACAGAACAGCTAATGAATGGCGCTTGACAGCGTCATACTTGCCAACCCTCCCGATTTTTCCAGGAGACTCCCGAATTTCAGTGCCCCTGCCGAGTTTCACCCAGACATCAATATTAAGGGGGTGCTGTGATGGCAATGCCTTTAGCGTCCTCTACAACCTGTACAAACAGCGTGCCAGCCCAGTCACATGTTGTATTTGGTTTCTGTAGACACATGTACGTGACTGCAAGACATACTTGGTCAACAGCCACACAGGTCACACTGAGGGTGGCCGTGTAAATAACTTTAACACTGTTACAAATATGCACCACACTGTGAACCCACACCAAACAAGAATGACAAACACATTTCGGGAGAACATCCGCACCGTAACACAACATAAACACAACAGAACAAATACACAGAATCCCATGCAGCCCAAACTCTTCCGGGCTACAATATACACCCCCGCTACCACGAGGAGGCCATAGTGCGGGGAGAGCTGTTGGAGGTGAGGACATCAGTCTAAAAGGTATAAATCCACGTAAAACAGCCCAAATCAGTGTTAAAAAAGGTAAACACTTTTTCAAATGCATCTCACGCAGTCTCACTATTGTCATTTTCTGAAACTTGGCAGCCCTGAAGATGGCCAGCTATCCATTACCATGTTAGCGTGTTTCTCCACTAGCAGTATTAGAGGTCTGTGAGTTAATCAAAGTGCAGTTTTTAATCAAATCAAATCAAATCAAATCAACTTTATTTATAAAGCACATTTAAAATTTACCACAGGGGTAGCCAAAGTGCTGTACAATGAGCAGGTTAAAAGATAAAACGAGTACCGAGCAAACACAACACAACACAAACAGAACATGATAAAAAATAAATAATTAAAATAGAATTAATAAAAACATAAAAACATAAAAACAGGATCACAGCAGGTGTATTATGGGGCGCCATTGCAGGATGGATATCACTCAGTGTTAAAAGCCATGGAATAAAAGTATGTTTTTAAGAGAGATTTAAAAACAGGAAGAGAGGAGGCTTGTCTAACAGTCACCCGGTAATTTTAATTTAAAACATTTATACTAATTGTTTAACTGTTTATCTTATACCGTACTGTTACACCCATAATGTTTTACAATATGTTTGTTTAAAACAACTGATTGACAATATATTGTATACGACCACCAGAACGATACACGCTCCTTCATGGAACTCAATCACATAACGCTTAATTCAATTCACCTTATTACGCGCATGTATTTTCATAAAAGCTGGCATGACTTAATTAGATTTAAAAGGGAAGGCTCCGACACAAAGAAGGACCATCTGACATGACATAACAGCGTAGCGGAGCACGGCTAAGTCGTGTTCGATAGATCCGATTTGCATGTTTAATTAAGCTATCCGCTCAGTACAACGGAGATGCGAAACCCAAAGCCGCAGAGTCAACAGTCCCTGTAATAATACCTCCCTCCGGTCAGAAGTGGAGGGAGGAGAAGAGGGAGGAGGATAGAAGGAAGGCAATGAGGGTTTGAGACGGCGCAGTCAGTCACTAATTTTCTGAAAAGAAATGCGCAAAGCTTTTCATTAGCACCCAGTGAAAGGTACATTCACACTCCAGCCCACTAATTATGCCTGGCCTTACTCACTTGGGAGTAGAGAAAAATGAAGAGATATGGGAAAATGAAAGGCAAAAAAAAAAGTGTAGTGCGGAGGATGAAAACATGAGTCATGAGGAGGTAGAGAGATAACGGCTTTGGCTCTCATCAGGTTGATTTTTTTTCTTGAAGTTACTAGTCCATTGCAGGCCTCATTAGCTCGCCTCTGGCTGGCATCATTGTTCGGGGCGCGTTTGAAATCCACCAAAGAAATGGAGATTTGCTTTAATCCGGGCCCATCAAAGGTAACACTGATTCTGCAGTTGACGCTGCGCCTCTGGATTAGGCCAGCCCATCTTGAGGGGGCGGAATTAGCGTGCTAGAGAGGGAGAGAGAGATCCCCGAAATTTCAAATTCGGGAAAAAAAAAAAAAAAAAAAGGTGACAGGACTCAAAGGGAAGCGCTGGCAGTGCGGATGACACTTTCAGGCAGGCATTTGAATAATCTGGATGGTCTGGGTTACATAATGATGCCATGACAATTTGGGCACACATGTCAACGTGCACACTGGCAGCCAGTGGAGGGAAGCTTACGGGAACGGGGATAATCGCCACACTGTCCCTGCATTTTACTCTCCTCTGCCGTGCGCTGCTGCGAGGTGCTGATTTGGGAGTATTTGCAATTCTAAATAACTTTTTGTAAGGAATATTTTCCCGTCTCATGAATACTGGATTCTAGGGAGGGCAGATGATGGGGTTTAAATTGCTCCTAGCAACAACAGCAGACCATTTGGCAGTGGCGGTGTCGAGAGACTTATGATCGGCAAGGGCGCGATGTGTTACGTCATGTCCTATGACCAAGATGACATAATGCGATCCAAAAAGACAGTCAATTAATAGCAGCCCTGAATTCTGAGTTAAATGTGACTGCGGAGTTGTGTCAACCAAAAAGTCAGCTCAAGCGACAAACATAATACAAGGCATGCAAAAATGCTACTACTGCTTAATTTACATTGAAAACATGACTTCTTCAAAATAATTGGGGCTCCCTTAGAAGGGAGAACATTCTTCCCATGGATAAGATCAACTTGATAAAAATGTAATGTGACAACTCATCTTGATTTATACTACTTTGTCTATTCTGATAAGTGTCATTTTGCCAAAAAGCGCACAAAGGAGTATGGTAGATAGTTTCAACCTGCTTTTACAAAATAGTCAAAACTGGACTGGACTATGCACCTAATTTTATTTTTAAGGTGTGGGTTGAGAAAGGGTAGATTAACAATTATTCGATTAAATGATCATTGAGAATTTAATTCATCAATGAATATTAATCATGGCTCGATGCTTCTGAGACAAATCTGAGGCATTGCATTATTTTTATAAGGACAATTTAATTGAATTAATTAAACCAAAGAGCCAACTGCCTTAGTCTTTCAAAACAATCGTAAAAAAAAAAAAGTCAACTGCAGTGGATCCCTGTAACCTAACAGTTTTGTAGTCACATTAGTTTAAAGTTAGTTGATTAGTTAAAAGTTCATTTCTGATAAACCTGAAGAAAAGGCTGAGGATGGAAATGCTTAACGTTTTATGCTTTTCACTATCAATTGTTTGCTTTAGTGCTGTGCGATATTGAGGTATACATCACAGAGTGACATAAAAATGACTATTGTGCCGCACTATAAGGACAAATATAAATATATATGTAAGGGGTTTTAAAAAAATAGATTTTCGATTGAATCACGATTTTTAATTTGTAATGATTCTTAATCGATTAAAAAAATTAAAATATATATATTTAAATATATACATATACAAATACATATACATATGTATACATATACATATACATACATATATATGTATATTAAAATGTCCTGTGTAGCCACACAGGCAAATCATATTGTTGATCCATAATTCTATTCTGGGCACTTTGGCTTGTGCAGCCCTTTGAGACATTTATGATTAAGGGCTATATAAGTAAACTTTGATTGATTGATTGATGTAGATGCCCAAATCAGCTGTACAGATTTATTTTAGAAAATTGTAGCCTTATTTGTATTTAACTTTATTAAATGTTTGGGTAGAATTTCATTTAACAAAACCAGGTTTCTTTTAAGTAATATAGATATTTATCACATCTGTTTATCTATTTTAATGAGAAATATAGATATCATAGAACTGGCACCCAATGTTATTAAAGAGTATTGATTTTGATTCGAGAATCGTTTTGAATCAAGAATCGATTCTGAATCAAATCTTTACCAACAAGGATCAGATCGAATCGATTTTTGTTGTGTAATTTCTAGGGGTGTAACGGTACACAAAAATGTCGGTTCGGTACGTACCTCGGTTTAGAGGTCACGGTTCGGTTCATTTTCGGTACAGTAAAAAAACAAAAACAAAAATATTTTTTGGGTTATTTATTTACCAAATTTGTAAACAATGGCTTTATCCTTTTAACATTGGGAACACTATAATAATTCTGCCCATGTTAATCAACATTAAACTGCCTCAAGTTGTTGCTCAGATTAAATGAAATGACAAAACTTTTCTTCTACATATAAAAAGTGCAACATTAAACAGTTTCAAGTCAACTCATCATGCTTAATTTGTTACAGCATTTGGGAAGCCTGTAGTTGATTTGTATTATGTAAATGTTATATTTTTATCAACATGTGATAGCAGGGACCCTGCCATTCAAAACTAGGCTGCTACATTACTAATGATTACACACACACACACACACACACACACACACACACACACACACACACTGAGCTAACACACACACACACCGCAAAATGAGCTAACGCTACGCTAAAAGCTAATTAGCCTTCACCTCAAGCCAGGACTGCGAGCGAGCTGAGCTGCAGTTTGTTTCTAGAACGTCAACGGGCTCATAGTGATGTTACTAGTAGTTGACTGGGAGGTGTTTATTTTAATTTGGGGAGAGTCCGCTGCCTGATGCTCACCTGCTAAACACCTATCTGCTAACCCCACCGCAGAAGCACTGACTACATGCGCTCTGAATACGCACTGCTGATTGGCTGTTATCGCTCGAATACGCACTGCTGATTGGCTGTTACCGCTAAGGTTGTAACCAATCAGATGGTTGTGTGGGTGGGACAATGCTGGGTGCTGTGTAGGAGACAGAGGCAGAAAGCAGAGCAGCTTGTTAAGACTTTGGCTTAGGCGGCTACTTCATATGTTCGTGTGGAAACTCGTTCGGTACGCCTCCGAACCGAACCGGAACACCCGTACCGAAACGGTTCAATACAAATACACGTACCGTTACACCCCTAGTAATTTCATATACCGATATCCAGAGGTGGGTAGTAACGCGCTACATTTACTCCGTTACATCTACTTGAGTAACTTTTGGGATAAATTGTACTTCTAAGAGTAGTTTTAATGCAACATACTTTTACTTTTACTTGAGTATATTTATAGAGAAGAAACGCTACTTTTACTCCGCTACTTTTATCTACATTCAGCTCGCTACTCGCTACTAATTTTTATCGATCTGTTAATGCACGCTTTGTTTGTTTTGGTCTGTCAGACAGACCTTCATAGTGCCTGCGTTTCAACAAATACAGTCACTGGTGACGTTCACTCCGTTCCACCAATCAGATGCAGTCACTGGTGACGTTGGACCAATCAAACAGAGCCAGGGGTCACATGACCTGACTTAAACAAGTTGAAAAACTTATTGGGGTGTTACCATTTAGTGGTCAATTGTACGGAATATGTACTGTACTGTGCAATCTACTAATACAAGTTCCAATCAATCAATCAAAAGTGTGAAGGAAAAAAGACCATTTTTTATTTCAACCGTACACCCCGTCAAAAGCCTAAAGACTGACTGCACAGTTCCTGTCTTCACAATAAAAGTGCCGCTCCATCGCGCCTGCGCTTTCAAAATAAGAGTCTCCGAAAGCCTGCGCAAACAAGCTAGCAAGCTACGGAGTTTGCCGCCAATGTATTTCTTGTAAAGTGTATAAAAACGAATATGGAAGCTGGACAAATAAGATGCCAAAAAGCAACCACTTTCATGTGGTATTAGACAGAAAGGAGGAACTTTTTTTCTCCTCCATTTGAAAACGTGGACGTTTGTCATCACTACTGTCCGATTACAATCAATGCAAGTCATCAGAATCAGGTAATACACCAACTTATATTCTTGTCTTCTTGAAAGAAAGGAATCTATATGTGTTAAACATGCATGTATATTCATTAAAACACTATTAACATGTAAACAAAAACGGCAAAAAAAAAAAAAAAAAATGATATACTGTATATATCAATGTATGTATGTATATATATATATATACACACACATATATATATATATATATATATATATATATATATATATATATATATATATATATATATATATGTATATATATATATATATATACATATATATGTGTGTGTGTGTGTATATATATATATATATATATATATATACACACACACACACACACACACACACACACACACACACACACACACACACACACACACACACACACACACACACACACACACACACACACACACACACACACACACACACACACACACGTAAAAGCCAGTAAATTAGAATATTTTGAAAAACTTGATTTATTTCAGTAATTGCATTCAAAAGGTGTAACTTGTACATTATATTTATTCATTGCACACAGACTGATGCATTCAAATGTTTATTTCATTTAATTTTGATGATTTGAAGTGGAAACAAATGAAAATCCAAAATTCCGTGTGTCACAAAATTAGAATATTACTTAAGGCTAATACAAAAAAGGGATTTTTAGAAATGTTGGCCAACTGAAAAGTATGAAAATGAAAAATATGAGCATGTACAATACTCAATACTTGGTTGGAGCTCCTTTTGCCTCAATTACTGCGTTAATGCGGCGTGGCATGGAGTCGATGAGTTTCTGGCACTGCTCAGGTGTTATGAGAGCCCAGGTTGCTCTGATAGTGGCCTTCAACTCTTCTGCGTTTTTGGGTCTGGCATTCTGCATCTTCCTTTTCACAATACCCCACAGATTTTCTATGGGGCTAAGGTTAGGGGAGTTGGCGGGCCAATTTAGAACAGAAATACCATGGTCCGTAAACCAGGCACGGGTAGATTTTGCGCTGTGTGCAGGCGCCAAGTCCTGTTGGAACTTGAAATCTCCATCTCCATAGAGCAGGTCAGCAGCAGGAAGCATTAAGTGCTCTAAAACTTGCTGGTAGACGGCTGCGTTGACCCTGGATCTCAGGAAACAGAGTGGACCGACACCAGCAGATGACATGGCACCCCAAGCCATCACTGATGGTGGAAACTTTACACTAGACTTCAGGCAACGTGGATCCTGTGCCTCTCCTGTCTTCCTCCAGACTCTGGGACCTCGATTTCCAAAGGAAATGCAAAATTTGCTTTCGTCAGAAAACATGACTTTGGACCACTCAGCAGCAGTCCAGCTGGTGTCGGTCCACTCTGTTTCCTGAGATCCAGGGTCAAGGCAGCCGTCTACCAGCAAGTTTTAGAGCACTTCATGCTTCCTGCTGCTGACCTGCTCTATGGAGATGGAGATTTCAAGTTCCAACAGGACTTGGCGCCTGCACACAGCGCAAAATCTACCCGTGCCTGGTTTACGGACCATGGTATTTCTGTTCTAAATTGGCCCGCCAACTCCCCTGACCTTAGCCCCATAGAAAATCTGTGGGGTATTGTGAAAAGGAAGATGCAGAATGCCAGAACCACAAACGCAGAAGAGTTGAAGGCCACTATCAGAGCAACCTGGGCTCTCATAACACCTGAGCAGTGCCAGAAACTCATCGACTCCATGCCACGCCGCATTAACGCAGTAATTGAGGCAAAAGGAGCTCCAACCAAGTATTGAGTATTGTACATGCTCATATTTTTCATTTTCATACTTTTCAGTTGGCCAACATTTCTAAAAATCCCTTTTTTGTATTAGCCTTACACAATATTCTAATTTTGTGACACACGGAATTTTGGATTTTCATTTGTTGCCACTTCAAATCATCAAAATTAAATGAAATAAACATTTGAATGCATCAGTCTGTGTGCAATGAATAAATATAATGTACAAGTTACACCTTTTTAATGCAATTACTGAAATAAATCAAGTTTTTCAAAATATTCTAATTTACTGGCTTTTACCTGTATATATATATATATGATATGTGTGTGTATGTTACTCATCAGTTACTCAGTACTTGAGTAGTTTTTTTACAACATACTTTTTACTTTTACTCAAGTAAACATTTGGGTGACTACTCCTTACTTTTACTTGAGTAATAAATCTCTAAAGTAACAGTACTCTTACTTGAGTACAATTTCTGGCTACTCTACCCACCTCTGCCGATATCAGTAATTTTACATTCCGATAAGACGTGAAGTAGGACGCCTGCCAGAAATAATGAAAAATAATAATAATAATATACTTTATTTGTTCCGCACTTTTCATTCTTAAAGTGCTACAGTCCAAACGAATATTCAAAACAAAAGCTCAGACAATTAAACAGATACAATACTAAGACTAAACACTATCAGTGGAGCATAAAAAACAGTGTGTCTATTTATTTTAGTTATTTTGAAAAAAAAGTGTGTGTATAAGTATTTTTTGCGCACATTCAACAATACCGTGATAATAATAACTGTGAAAAGTTTGGTCACAATTACCGTAATATGAAATTTTCATATCGTTACGTTCTTAGTCGCTAGCAACAACGCGATAGCGGCATGTTTTGCAAGTAAACCTACTGTTGTGTCGGTTACATACACCATATTTTTTTTTAAATCTATAAAATCACTCGATTGGACACTGTGATGAAAGAAAAAAAGAACCGTATCCAAAATTGTTTTCTAGGCACTATATCTAAAAAAAAAATGTTAAATGACAAAAGTATTGTTCAAAGTTTAGAAAAGGAAAAATGTTTGATCTCTGGAGCTGATCAATTCTGATTAGACTTCCTAAACCCTTTCAAGTTGAAAGCCAAACAGCTTCCTGAAAAATAGTTTGGCAGGCATCCACTGTGACTGGACAGTGTGTAGGGCAGTGGTTCTGGCTGACTCATAACACGCTTACATGAGTTTCAAACGTCACCTAGCATGCTCCACAATGCTTTGCCACAGTGAAACACCAAGCGATGGTCAGGACTCAGATGCGACTTAAGGGAGGTGAGGCAGCGAGCTGGAGATAAGTAGTGGTGGTGAGGAGGCCAAAGACAGCGTGGGTATCGGGGCGTGAGGATCACAGAGGGGAGCCAGGTTAAGCCAGTTAAGGGCATTAGACCTCCAAAGCTGATGAAAAGGGGCCCTGGCAGATAAAATTGAAGTAAAGCTAGCCTAAATCCAGCCAACAAAGGGAGTTTAGAGTTTGCCATTGTAGAAGGCCAGAGTAAACAGGGGGTCCTCGGGTAAGCCTTCCCTCACGGGCTACAAAGGCAGGGGTTGACGAACTGATCGTAGCCCAGTAGGCCAATGTTAGCTCACAGATCACAGGGTTAGACACACTCAAACCTATCAGCTGTGACACAGGCCTGGTTGGTTGCGACGTTAAGCTTAAAAAAAGCTACAAATTCTCCACTACATTACGCGACACTATCATTCCACAACTGCCTCGAGATAGAAGTGAAAAAAGCCACGATGACATATCTCTCAAAAGGGTGCTTTCCTCACCCGCTAAACGGTTTCCGCACGTCTTGACATTTTGCTTTCATAGGCTAAATGGATTGAGACTGCATTGTGGTTCTACGACAGCTGACGAATCGAACCTCCCGTCATCCTTTTCTTTAAAGCATGAGACTGTTTGTTCCCAGACGGCCACTGGGCGCTTTGAAAACGGTATCCCGAGAAATTAAAAAAAAAAATCCTCCTTGTTGACTCCACAAATGCAAGCGCAATCATCTTGTTAATGGTTCTAATTGAGGCCTCATCAGAGCCGTCACACTCCAGCTGAACCTAGCACCAATAAATGTGTGTTCAATTAAGATCCGTCAAGTACTGCTGGAAAAACAAAGACAACTCCCCACCCTCTACCCCCCAGGCCCATGGGCCTTGTTTAATTCACCTGGCAATCATATTAAGATGCTCTCATTTCTGACCTGCTTCAAATTATCTGTGGAAGAACAAAACTCCACTCTTAGCCAAGATGATTGTTCTTCTTCTTCTGTGCAGCCAAAAACTTTGGCAGATGATTGCATCTTTGTGCTGAGAGGTGCTAAGTATGTGCCAGGAACTATTACAGTCAAGGTCCAGCAGCACACATACACATGTTAAAGGCCCGACAGGCATTTGTGTCAAGCCTAAAGAAAACATTGATTTAGTAATTATTAGCTGAGGAAAGTATAATAGTGTTCACACAACAGAAAAATGTAAAAACAAGAGCTGTTCACAGGCTGTAATTCCCAAGGCACTTTTTAAAGTGACGGCCATCAAGTCAGCTGACAGCAGCAGTGGAGTAGAATGAAAGGTAATGACCGCAGGCTACCAGGTGCTTCTTTCATTCCCTATGAGTCTGTTCACTGTTTGCTATGCACACACGTGAAAAGTAAGAAAAAATTGGTTAATGGCTATAAATGGCTTTACTTTTAAACACACATATTAAGGGACTTTATTTAAAGTTAATATATAGCCACCTAGCATCATAATGTCAAGGTAAAGCTATCGTTCACAAACATTATGAACGACATGACGGATGTATTAATTTCTAATGCAATCTATCCATCCATCCATTTTCTACCGCTTGTCCCTTTCGGGGTCGGTGGAGCCTATCTCAGCTGCATTCGGGCGGTAGGTGGGGTACACCCTGGACAAGTCGCCACCTTATCACAGGGCCAACACACATAGACAGACAACCTTCACACTCACATTCACACACTAGGGCCAATTTAGTGTTGCCAATCAACCTATCCCCAGGTGCATGTCTTTGGAGGTGGGAAGAAGCGGGAGGGAACCCACGCAGTCACGGGGAGAACATGCAAACTCCACACAGAAAGATCCCGGGCGCAAGATCGAACCCAGAACCTTCATATTGTGAGGCAGACGCACTAACCCCTCTTCCACCGTGCTGCTAACTCGTAAATAAATGTAAATAAAAGTCTGCTGACAGTGGCGTCAATGGGAGGTTCTCTATTCCATAAGAATACTCCAATACTCCATTTACATTTCATGACTTGAATATTAACCAAGTATTAGTGATATTGTTGTTAAAAGTGCTAACGTAGACAAACTATTTATAACTGCGCCATGATCACTAGCGTCAATGCCTATATTTACATCATTGAGTGTTAAGCTGCTTCCTCGCTTCATTTGCTCGTAAAAGTCCATTGTAAATCATAAATCATGCCTCTCATCTGGATAGTAGGACGAGAATGTAATCCGACAAGTTGGTACACTTTGACAGCCAATTTAGAACCAGGAATAGCAGGAACGACACAAAGACGAATGGTTCCAACCCCCTTTTCTTCACAAGGATTATGACTTATTCTTCATCGAAGTGGGAATATAACAAGAGTTTATCAGTCAGCATCTTAATGCCAGCAGACATTGTACAGTAAGTGATATTTTATTATGTTTGTTGGTTCTCATAAAGTCTGCAGTTAGTAATAATCAGTGATGTAGTGGGGGAAAAAGCAAACGTTGTGAGCATTGTTTTAATTAATGTGCCAAGTATGTTTAAAATGATCAAAATACGTAAATATGAAATGTTATTATGAATGTGCCCTTTACTACAATACATATATATATATATATGATTGCCCTGATCTGGGATCTGAGCAGAGGATGTCGTTGTGGCTTGTGCATCCCTTTGAGACATTTGTGATTAAGGGCTATATAAGTAAAGTTTGATGGATTATTTCATTGATACATACTTACAGCATGTATATAAAAACTTAATGGAGCTGTGTGGACATTTTTTAAGGGCTGTTATAGGCAGAATAGAACGACTCCTAAAGGCTCCATTGTAAGTGGACTTTTGATTGCATTTATTTAATATTAAGAATGCATTTAAAAAGTCAGTCACTACTGGAAAGAGAACAAGGTAATGTTTGCTGACATTTGCGTATCAGTGGAATAACTCAGTAAACAAGATGAAGCGGAATAACTGTATGCTTTTGAGTTTTCTAACAAAAGCTGTGTTTCGGTGCACAGGCTTGGCTCCAAATGAGCGGGAGCACAGTCGAGTGCCCGTGTTACAAGGCAGACTATAGGAGAAGATAAATAATCCAGCTATAGTCAGTCATAAGGAGAGTTTGCCTGTCAGTCGTCCTCCTCTAGAACAGCCTGGGGTTATCGCGATGTACTGGCACATTTGGTCCGAGTGTTTGACTGCTTCACCTCCTAATCGCGCCTCCTCTGGGCAGCAGTCTCCTGGGAGAACTACCATCTTTTTCCTCTTCGTACTCGGCGCTCTTTCAGCACAGTGCTGAATAAACATGCACAAGTGTATCGGGACACTTGCTAAGCATGAAGTTTGTGTTATACACTAATTGTAGTACAGACAAAATACTTCCTATGTAGTGGCTAGGAGTGTGTATTTACTTAAAGGGGAACATTATCACCAGACCTATGTAAGCGTCAATATATACCTTGATGTTGCAGAAAAAAGACCATATATTTTTTTAACCGATTTACGAACTCTAAATGGGTGAATTTTGGCGAATTAAATATTCGCTCTCGGAGCGATGACGTCACAACGTGACGTCGCATCGGGAAGCAATCCGCCATTTTCTCAAACACCGGGTCAAAACAGCTCTGTTATTTTCCGTTTTTTCGACTGTTTTCCGTACCTTGGAGACATCATGCCTCGTCGGTGTGTTGTCGGAGGGGTGTAACAACACGAACAGGGACGGATTCAAGTTGCACCAGTGGCCCAAAGATGCAAAAGTGGCAAGAAATTGGACGTTTGTTCCGCACACTTTACCGACGAAAACTATGCTACGACAGAGATAGCAAGAATGTGTGGATATCCTGCGACACTCAAAGCAGATGCATTTCCAACGATAAAGTCAAAGAAATCTGCCGCCAGACCCCCATTGAATCTGTCGGAGTGTGTGAGCAATTCAAGGACAAAGGCCCTCGGTAGCACGGCAAGCAATGGCGGCAGTTTGTTCCCGCAGACGAGCGAGCTAAACCCCCTGGATGTCTTGGCTCACACCGTCCCAAGATGATCAAGAGAATAATATCGACCCGAGCTTCCCTGGCCTGCTGACATGAGGGTATGTCTGCAGAATATATTAATTGATCAAAATTGGGCTGTCTGCACTCTCAAAGTGCATGTTGTTGCCAAATGTATTTCATATGCTGTAAACCTAGTTCATAGTTGTTAGTTTCCTTTAATGCCAAACAAACACATACCAATCGTTGGTTAGAAGGCGATCGCCGAATTTGTCCTCGCTTTCTCCCGTGTCGCTGGCTGTCGTGTCGTTTTCGTCGGTTTCGCTTGCATACGGTTCAAACCGATATAGCTCAATAGCTTCAGTTTCTTCTTCAATTTCATTTTCGCTACCTGCCTCCACACTACAACCATCCGTTTCAATACATTCGTAATCTGTTGAATCGCTTAAGCCGCTGAAATCCGAGTCTGAATCTGAGCTAATGTCGCTATAGCTTGCTGTTCTTCCCGCCATGTTTGTTTGTGTTGGCTTCACTATGTGACGTCACAGGAAAATGGACTGGTGGTTAAAATCAGGCACTTTGAAGCTTTTTTTTTTTTTAGAGATATTGCGTGATGGGTAAAATTTTGAAAAAAACTTCGAAAAATATAATAAGCCACTGGGAACTGATTTTTAATGGTTTTAACAATTCTGAAATTGTGATAATGTTCCCCTTTAACTTCAGAGAGGACCAAGCTTCTAGCAGGCCTGGGCAATTATTTTGCCTTGAGGGGCCAAATTAAAAAAAAAAAAATGTGTTTGGGGGCCTGTATATCTATTTTTAGGAACACTAATACAAAACCTCACAATAATGTCTGAATACTAAAAACTTTATGACAGACCACCTTAAAAAACGGAATGGAATTTTAAATGTTTTTACTGAATGAGACTTAAAGAATGTGGGATTTACAATATTAACTATGAACAATAAAACACTGAATATTGACAACATATGAACGCCACACCTCCTTTTGATCGAAATATTTTACAATCAAGCAAAACGCAACAAAAATGCCACAAACAGCGAAATATGAACGCGAAGGGTAAAAAAAAAAAACAACCCACCTACGATCAGATATATCTGATACATCACTAAGGTTTAGAACTTTGTTGTAAAAATCTCCTTCCGCGTCTGTCCCTGACACCCGCATTTCAGGTTGGCCGCTCTGCAAACGCTCTGTGGAAATGCCCCCCACTAGGGCTGCGAATCTTTGGGTGTCCCACGATTCAGTTCAATTTCGATTCTTGGGGTCACGGTTCGATTCAAAATCGTTTTTTTTCGATTCAACGCGATTCTCAATTCAAAAACGATATTTTCCCGATTCAAAACGATTCTCTATTCATTCAATACATAGGATTTCAGCAGGATCTACCCCAGTCTGCTGACATGCAAGCAGAGTAGAAGATTTTTGTAAAAAGCTTTTATAATTGTAAAGGACAATGTTTTATCAACTGATTGCAATAATGTAAATTTGTTTTAACTATTAAATGAACCAAAAATATGACTTGTTTTATCTTTGTGAAAATATTGGACACAATGTGTTGTCAAGCTAATGAGATGCGATGCAAGTGTAAGCCACTGTGACACTATTGTTTTTTTTTTTGTTTTTTTATAAATGTCTAATGATAATGTCAATGAAGGATTTTTAATCACTACTGTGTTGAAATTGTAACTAATATTGATACTGTTGTTGATAATATTAATTTCTGTTTCACTACTTTTGGTTTGTTCTGTGTCGTGTTTGTGTCTCCTCTCAATTGCTCTGTTTATTGCAGTTCTAAGTGTTGCTGGGTCAGGTTTGGTTTTGGAATTGGATTGCATTGTTATGGTATTGCTGTTTATTGTTTTGTTGGATTGATAAATTTTATTTTTTATTTTTTTTTAAATCAACAAAAAAAATCGATTTTTTAAAAATGAGAATCGATTCTGAATCGCACAACATGAGAATCGCGATCCGAATCGATTTTTTCCCACACCCCTACTCCCCACCCACACTGCTTGGTGCCTCGTCTGAGCTGCTGTGACTTATATTACCATAGTAACTAGTATATTATGCAAAAGCGCAGATTCCAACCATTGAAATACTTTGTATAGTTCCAAGACGTACGGTAATTTGAAAACATCACTGCACATCATAATGGCGGCTACAGTTTCGATCTTAAAGATCTAAAAATAATTGTTGGGAGTGTAAGGCGGGCCAGATGGAAAAGCTTAACGGGCTGCATGAGGCCCCCGGGCCATAATTTGCCCAGGTCTGGAGCAAAATATATATCCTGAATCATACTGTGCAAATATAAATTATGATACTTAATTATAGGAGTATGTAATGGAACTGGCTTTTGAAAGAAAACAGATGGATAATTACGATGAAAAAGCATTTGTTTTCTGAACATTTCCGTCCCTCCTGAAATATATATTTGTTTTTCAATGACAGTGTGAAGAACAACTGAAAAACTCATGAGAGACCCAAAATAAGGAAGGCAAATTTGTTTATGTAATACTTGAAGCTACGATGACAGCAAATGACAGGACGTGATGTTTAAAAGTTCAAACACAAAAGGACAATCCATCCATTTTCTACCGCTTATTCCCTTCCTAAAAATATATTTAGTATTGGTAAAGGGACAAGCGGTAGAAAATGGATGGATGGATGACTGGTTTTAAATCTGTTCACAATTTGATTGATGATATAAGCTTATGTGAAGAATGTACTGTAGCTGTATGACTCAAAAGGCCAAGTGCGTGACTCCAACTATTATATTAGAGGAAAAAGCTCCCTCTTTTCCAAAAAGTGGCCTTTATTCCGCTATAAGGAGATAAACACAATGAATGCAACCTGTGTTTTTATCAATGCACTCAGACACATACAGTACAGGTAAAAGCCAGTAAATTAGAATATTTTGAAAAACTTGATTTATTTCAGTAATTGCATTCAAAAGGTGTAACTTGTACATTATATTTATTCATTGCACACAGACTGATGCATTCAAATGTTTATTTCATTTAATTTTGATGATTTGAAGTGGCAACAAATGAAAATCCAAAATTCCGTGTGTCACAAAATTAGAATATTACTTAAGGCTAATACAAAAAAGGGATTTTTAGAAATGTTGGCCAACTGAAAAGTATGAAAATGAAAAATATGAGCATGTACAATACTCAATACTTGGTTGGAGCTCCTTTTGCCTCAATTACTGCGTTAATGCGGCGTGGCATGGAGTCGATGAGTTTCTGGCACTGCTCAGGTGTTATGAGAGCCCAGGTTGCTCTGATAGTGGCCTTCAACTCTTCTGCGTTTTTGGGTCTGGCATTCTGCATCTTCCTTTTCACAATACCCCACAGATTTTCTATGGGGCTAAGGTCAGGGGAGTTGGCGGGCCAATTTAGAACAGAAATACCATGGTCCGTAAACCAGGCACGGGTAGATTTTGCGCTGTGTGCAGGCGCCAAGTCCTGTTGGAACTTGAAATCTCCATCTCCATAGAGCAGGTCAGCAGCAGGAAGCATGAAGTGCTCTAAAACTTGCTGGTAGACGGCTGCGTTGACCCTGGATCTCAGGAAACAGAGTGGACCGACACCAGCAGATGACATGGCACCCCAAACCATCACCCAACCATGCAAATTTTGCATTTCCTTTGGAAATCGAGGTCCCAGAGTCTGGAGGAAGACAGGAGAGGCACAGGATCCACGTTGCCTGAAGTCTAGTGTAAAGTTTCCACCATCAGTGATGGTTTGGGGTGCCATGTCATCTGCTGGTGTCGGTCCACTCTGTTTCCTGAGATCCAGGGTCAACGCAGCCGTCTACCAGCAAGTTTTAGAGCACTTCATGCTTCCTGCTGCTGACCTGCTCTATGGAGATGGAGATTTCAAGTTCCAACAGGACTTGGCGCCTGCACACAGCGCAAAATCTACCCGTGCCTGGTTTACGGACCATGGTATTTCTGTTCTAAATTGGCCCGCCAACTCCCCTGACCTTAGCCCCATAGAAAATATGTGGGGTATTGTGAAAAGGAAGATGCAGAATGCCAGACCCAAAAACGCAGAAGAGTTGAAGGCCACTATCAGAGCAACCTGGGCTCTCATAACACCTGAGCAGTGCTAGAAACTCATCGACTCCATGCCACGCCGCATTAACGCAGTAATTGAGGCAAAAGGAGCTCCAACCAAGTATTGAGTATTGTACATGCTCATATTTTTCATTTTCATACTTTTCAGTTGGCCAACATTTCTAAAAATCCCTTTTTTGTATTAGCCTTAAGTAATATTCTAATTTTGTGACACACGGAATTTTTGATTTTCATTTGTTGCCACTTCAAATCATCAAAATTAAATGAAATAAACATTTGAATGCATCAGTCTGTGTGCAATGAATAAATATAATGTACAAGTTACACCTTTTGAATGCAATTACTGAAATAAATCAAGTTTTTCAAAATATTCTAATTTACTGGCTTTTACCTGTATATCTTTATTAGTGATGTCATGAGGTCCAGGCTTGAGGAGAGAGGGAGTGGAGTATAATGTGTGTGCACTAAAGCACACAAGTTAAGTTGGGTTTCACTTTCAATTTTTAAGCTAAATTTCAATTCTGCTGGCAAGGCGTGGCAAGCCAGACATACAAAACGGCTGGGAGGACAGGCAGCCATTAGAGACACTGCTTTGACCTCCTGATAGCTCGTTTGCTCTCTCGCCAGATTTGGTTTCTCTGCTGTTTGTACCTATAATAAATTGTTAAACTGCAGTTCTAGTCACCCTTCTTCATTTTAGACAGCCTTAGAACAAAAAAGGATCTGTGAGGACTCGGCCCTCCTAAAAAGGGAGAAATCTAACAATTGGTGCCGTGACCCGGATTCTTTGCTGTCTTGCAGCGAGTGGCTCCTACGTCTGTAATCCCTACCTACACAGCTCACCGCAGAGGGTCTTCATATTAAGGTAAAAACGTTTAAGTTTTTGAGCGATTGGTACACTTTGATTTATGGTGGAGTGGGGATGCGTGTCGTCAGGCATGGGAGTTCAGTTAAGTATCATGGAGTGCGTCTCTGCGCTAATGACTTGTTTACATCCAAGAGGATCCCCTGCTGGCCTCACTAGGGACTGGACTCCCACGGTATTAACTGTCTCCACCCGGCATCTATTGCAATGGTCACCCTTTTCAACGCTGATCACAAAAAAGATCCTTTTTACAGTAACTTATACCATGTAGCTTGTTCCTTCTGTTGAACGACACAGCTACTGCTAGCAGCTACTGCTGTTTGTGAATGTCCAAAAAGAATGCAGAGCGACCCCTGTAAGTTCTTATCACCTCCATTAAATAGACTACATTTCTTCACGTATTATTATCACTGGGAAACTGGAGAAAAGGGCTAAAAATATGACACATGAGCCAAGAGAGCAAGAGACAAGAAAATATGCTAACGCTTAACTAGATTGAAATAACAGAAAAGTAAGCACTTCGTTCAATTTAACAGACGTGTAGAGCAGTGGTTCTCAAATGGGGGTACGCGTACCCCTGGGGGTACTTGAAGGTATGCCAAGGGGTACGTGAGATTTTTTTTTAAATATTCTAAAAATAGCAACAATTCAAAAATCCTTTATAAATATAAATAAAAAATCTTTTTTTCCAAATAGTTCAAGAACGACCACTATAAATGAGCAATATTTTTGCATTATTATACAATTTCATAAATCAGAAACTGATGACATAGTGCTGTCTTTTACTTCTTTATCTCTTTTTTTCAACCAAAAATGCTTTGCTCTGATTAGGGGGTACTTGAATTAAAAAAAAATTCACAGGGGGTACATCACTGAAAAAAGGTTGAGAACCACTGGTGTAGAGGGAACTGTTGTGCTCTGTTGTGTTGTCTGACATGTTTTAGGCGTACATGTAAGAGGAGAGCCGATTGATCCATTAATCCGTAAATATTGATACCAAGGATAGTATCAGTATATGATCGATACTAGGTATTAGATCAAAATTTATTTTCACAAAGTCAGTTTTTTTGTAATTTTTGTTAATGTTTACAAATACAGGGAATAGGTCCTTGGACACAGGAGGACTGTAAGGGCAAAAAACTAAATATTTGCATGAGTAATAGTTGGCAGCTTTTTGTATTTGTTTAGTTATTGTGCCCTATTGACTTTATATTGTTTAAACAAGTGTATGAAATAAAAGACAATAAGTAACTTGTTTAAATACTTAGTTGATATTGTTCCACTGCTTCATGTGTTTTTCTGCAGATTAGAATTGTGATTGAAAATTAAAAGAAAAATAATCTAGTGATTTTAAATATCTTAAAGTAAAAAGTATTGGCATCAGTATTGGTATGGCCAATACTGCTCCTCTAAATACATAGCATTAGATCCATACTCAAATTTGTAGTATGACCCACTACTAGTTTATTTCCAAAAAGGAAGGTGATTGTATGGTTCCCTTTTTCAGGTCATATCATCAATAGATACTCACCACAAATATATTATAAAAATAAACAATTAATAAATGTGATCGTATTGGCTGATCTCACTTACGGATGATTGATATCGAAATTGGCAGATTGTAACACCCCTGAATGTCACCATGTATAAAATGAGTTTTTTGTGCTGCTTTGTAAAACAGCTCTTCCGCTGCAATGCACAAGCACTTCAAAATGCATCAAGGGCGATTCTTCAGGATAAAACGACTCTTTACGTAATTTACTTTCGTATCCCTGACCAAACAACATCTGCAACTAAAGTTTCTACAAACAAAATAAACTTGTTAGTGTATTTATGCTGAATTAATTAGTAAAATACAATTACAATACAATACAATTAAATACAATACAAATACAAATACAAATACAAATACAAATACAAATACAATACAATACAATTAAAAAAATACTGTAGGATACAAAAATAAATTAAATCTACATATTAATCTTTCCATCAAAAACATAATTGATGTAGCCTAAATAGCTCTGTGAAGCTCTTCCCTGATTTAGCTGAGTTGTCCGCAGCCAAAATCCGCTAAAAATCTACAGTACAGCCGCACTGTATTCCCTTTTCATTGTTTTGAAGGCTGAGTATTTTACTTTCTTGCTCCTCTACAAGTGACAGCAGACTCTCGTAGTGGTTGTAGCCACCAGATTCGATGGTTTAAACAAGCAAACACAGCTCTGCACTGGAGCAGTGGGTCAGATGCAGAGTTTAAAATGACCAATCGGAGCAGACTTAACCATTCAAACTGGGGTGGCACCTCCCGAACAGCTTGTTTAATAGAAAATAAGTAAATAATGTTGACACAAATAGGTTGTTTGAAGCGTGCCCTGCAAATAAGACAGCAAACTCTTGGGCTTAAATTATCAGAACAATTAATGTTGAGATCTTCTTAAAGTTACTGTTAAAAATCAGGTTAAAGCCAGGACAGACTGTCAAACTGCGAGATTGCACAGCTCTATAGTTTGGTTCTGGGAGGCCTGGTCTGCTTTTTGTAGTTAATCTGAGGCTAGTTGCGTTTCGATTTGTGCAGGCAGACGCAAAGAAGAGACACTTGTGTCCACTTACTCAAACTTTCCTCTTAAGGTAAAAATAAATAAATAAAAATGACAGGGCTACTCGAGAAAGCATCGACACTACGAGTGAGCAGGCGACTAGAACTTGCAGACTTAAATCATGCAAGAGGGTGGGCAGCTACTCAGGAGGATGAATCAGAATTTCTCAGTGCATGGGTGTACACTCTAAATATGAATTATTAAGGGGCTATCATACCCTCATAGTATGAAAATAAATCCAGGGGTGGATGGAATGAGAAGGGCTAAAGTTGTGGACCGGAATACTGATGTGGGAGAAGAGCTCCCTGAGGAGGTAAAGGTACTAAAAGGCCAGGAGGATCCCTGGCTTAGATCTCTTGCATCATGCGCTTGATTGTGCCTTTTAACCTTGTCTGTAGAAGATCACAACACAGGATTGCTCAAATCTTGAAGTCTGGATGGACACTTAAGTAATAATGCACTTTGAAAGGAGAATAACTTTACAGATACAAAAGACTCTTGAGGATAGCAGCCAATTAGTGCTGTGCGATATTACTAAATATATATAAACAAGTCTAACTCTAAGTCTTAAGTCTAACAATGATTCATGTTGGCAAAGACCCTGTGTGGGATCGTATTTTCCCTTCTTATACCACAAGCCTTTGGAACATCAACTGAGGGAATCTACCGTCACCCAACTGATTTAACCTCGCTCACATGAAAGCCAAAACGAAAGTCAGGCTACTTGTCATCCGGGACATACTGTTTGTGGACAACGCAGCATTGGATAATGAACAAATCCAAAAGACATCCTCTGTGGGTAACTCGTGAGAGACTCACTGGCGTCTTCAACCACGACCTAAAGTCCTTTGACATAAGTTCTGCTACAGCTCAGGACTGCCCTTAATTAGCGCTGGCTCTCTGCAGTGGGGTGCTCACAAAGAAAACAACCCTGTCTAAAAAGCATAAAGCAAAGAGGACAAAAAGGAAGCATCAGCAGCAGGACACGATACGACCACAATCAAGCCCTACCTAAATCTGTGACTTAATCTTGCATTTTTGAACCGCATCGATCACATCCCAGGCAGCAGCAGTCAAATGACAGAAATACAAGTACAAAGACCGCCGATAATGTTAACTCTATTACCTGTTAAATTGAAATGAATGCCTTCTCATTTAGATGAGCATGAGGAGACATATCCTGACTGGTTTGGAAGCGGACAGTAATGGCTCCCTTTCACAACTACCGTGAGTTTTCACCGCGACAGGGAAGAATACCACTCAGCCAGGAACCACGAATGTCACCAAGCAGTGACTAAGTTTGTGGTCAAAAGCTTACAACAGTTTGCCACATTGATGCTCCTTTGGTAGGTGAATGTTCAATTGCCGTCAGTGAAAAGTTACATGTTTTCCTTCAACCACATTTTTGCTCAGTCATATTATAAAGGTAGAGCTCATAAAATTAGAATATTGTGTAAAAGTCCAATCATATCAGGAATTCAAGTTCAAATGTGAAACTAATATGTGATATTAACTAATTACATGAAAAGTTAGTCCTGGGCATGACGTTAAAGTGCATCCGGCAGTGGAGGCTCCTCTATGGGGTCTTGGGGCACTAGGAGGTTAACCCCTTTACTACTGTTACCCCAGGTGGCCCTTGGCAAAGGCCTAGTACCTCACTGCCCCCTAGCCAGGGATACGGTGAAGACCTCAACGGCGGAGCAGGCGGAAGACGGTAGATGTAAGAACTACCGCAACGGTTGCGATGGCGGAAGAAGGCACCCCCACATCCATGTGGGCCCAGTTATGGGGAAATAAAAACCCAAGACCTCAACGGTGGAACAGGCGGAGGATGATTGCTAACCCTATGGAGCGTCACAACAGCTGGGATGGTGGATGAAGGCTGCAGCAGAAAAGGGTCCCCAGTCGTCTTGGACTCTATGCCACTGGACCCTGACCCGGATCTGTCAAGGATCGTGTGGTGACTGTCTGTGCACCAGTCTCCCCACGTTAAACAAAGTCACTCACAGGCATCCTCCATAAAGGGATACCCCCCTACCAGGAGGATCGTCAAACTCGCTTCGAGTGACCGCCGATAATGATGATGATGACATGAAAAGTGAGCTATGTCAACCCTCTATTTAGTACAACTTTAATGATCATGACTTATTTTGAAAAACACCACATTTTCTGAGATTTTCAATTTAAGGTTTTCATAAACTGTAAGCAATAAACATCAACATTACATCAAAAAAAGGTTCGAAATATCATGTTGCATGCCATGAGCCCATGTCATATGAGTTTCACCTTGTAAATCTAAACAGAGCTTTGCACTGTATATTGCACAGTATATTTTCTCGGTAGATGACAAAGATTCTTAAAAGTTTTAAAAACTAAATGTTTCATTCTTGTGTAATTTCTACATGTTTTATTTTGTTAAATTACACAGATTTTTTTTCCAAATCTATCACTGTTGGCTTTGTATGGTCATGTTGGCTCTAAACTAAACAAAATTGATGCTTATCCATCATATTATGTTTTTTACAAATAAGAATCAATAAGAGAACCGATAAAGAACCAAATCGTTAAGCAGAATCGAAAGTGAAATGCATTTTGGTACAGGTACCCAAATATTGATATCAGGACAACCCTGATACTACATAAAAATTACTATTGCACTATTCTTTATGTCGTAATTTAACATCTGAACTGCAGCTAGAGTAACTGCACCAACGATGCTACTTTGCAGTAGCATATTTACATCACTTAAAAGAACTCTACAGTGAAAGCCGGTGGGAGCATAGATGTCAACAACATTACAAAGACGGAGACCACAATGGAAACGAAACCAACAAAGCCCGAAGAAGAATAGTGCCAAAAAGTGGGAAGAGAAACTCCTTTGTTTGGATTAAAAAAGTCAGAAACTGACCGAACAAAGGTAGGCTTATCTGCAAAACATGCCGCCAGCGACTTGAACACGTCTGATCTTTTCTATCACTTGAAGACACAGCATGGAAACCAAAGCAGATACAATGTTAAAATGCAACAAAGTACTAACATTACCTCAAAACCATGAAGCTATAAAAAACAAAACACAACAAGCTTAGAGTCATCGCAGGGCACTAATGAATGACAATCAGTCCAGCAGACAAAGAAATTACAGATTTAAATTTAAATTCATATGTGTGGACATTACCCTAGTAATCACGGCCGAAAAAAAGGGCTGGTACCAACAACACTTTCGATTGTTGTGTTCCGGAGTTCGCGTAAGAAACCCAACCAGTCACAGGGAGAACAGGCAAACTCCACACAGAAAGACCGAACCCAGGACCTTCGTATTGCGAGGCACACACACTAACTCCTGTGCCACCGTACTGCCATGCTTTATAAATACAATGATTAAACACTAGTGAAGCTGACATTCATTTACTTCTCAGAGCTCTAGAAGCAATTTTTTTTTTAAACAAAAATACCATTATAAAATTCAGGGAACTTGGAGCGCCAACTGCAAAATCTACATAAAGCTGAATGGAGGTCCACAAGCAAGAGTCCTAGTTGTCAAAGACAAAGGATCTGGACAAATTTCAGAACTCCCGGCAACTACAACAACAACGATAATGGAGTCTGATGGAAAACAAACATTGGCATTCGACTACAAAATTACAACGCTCCAGGGGATTACCGAACAAGATGATCTTCACTCAGGTGCACATTCATCTCCACTTACATACATTCATAGGGCAACACAAATGATTGGTGAACAGGAAAGTATGGAACTGAAAACCTTCAGCAGTATAGATTATATTTCAAAGAATTTGTACAGAACAAAGTATCACAGCTTTCAAAAATGATCTGAGAAATCAAAGTTGGTACAATGTCTACAGTGAAAACTATGTAGATGATGCATATGGTATTATTTTTAATACTGTCGAGATGCTTTATGACAAACACTGTCCATTGAAACAATTTAGTAAGAAGCAAAATAAAAAAATATCAACCATTGATGACAAAAGGACTGAAAAATGCTTGCAAAAAGAAGAATACAATATATTGAAAATGTTTAACACAAAGATCTACAGAAGCAGAAAACAAGTACAAAACTTATAAGAACAAGCTAACTGGCATGCCACGAACATGTAGAACATATTACAGTCAATTATTGGACCGGAACAAAAACAATATGAGAGCAACATGGGGCAACCTAAATAGCATTATTAAAAATTGTGCTAGAAAGGACTATCCTAAATACTTCTCAGATGGAAATTTAAAGAAAGACAATATGAACGAAGTAGTTGAAAGCTTCAATGAGTAGTTTAAAATCCCTTCATATTCTGTACTGTTCGCTAGTGTTACCATATCCGAGTAATTGTGTGGAATTATGTGGAAACAACTACAAATGTACTCTTCATTCACTATCGGTGTTAGAAAAAATATCAATTAGAATAATACATAGTGTTGGATATAGAAAATATACAAACCCTTTGTTTGTTGAATCACAAATATTGAAATTCAACGATTGTGTGCATTTGCAAAGAGCTAAAATTGTTTACAAAGCAAACTATAACCTGATACCCAAGAATGTACAACAATTCTTCTTAACAAAAGAGTAGAAAAATATAACCTTAGAGGAAAATCTAATTCAAAACAATTGTATGCTCATACAACACTGAAAACCTTTAGCATATCCGTATGTGGAATTAAATTATGGAATGGATTAACCAAAGAAATCAAACAATGCGCAAATATGATTTAGTTTACGAGACTGTTCAAACTACAAGTGTTACATACATTGTATCGTATGCATATTCGAAATAAACTGAAACTGAACTGAACTTTTACAATATATCATAGCATAAATTAATATGTACACAAATGCTGACTATTCCCTCAGAGCTCCTTTTAAATGTTTGAAATAGACCATGTGTGAAAACCTCAGACTACCGGTACATGTATTCAGCATTGAGCAGAGAAAACATGTTTAGGAAAAGAAAAATATACAGCAGTGGTTGTTTGTCTGACCGTTCACCAGCCCCCGTATATTTCAACCATGATGTATTGGATGGGATTTTACGGTTGCTGCTTTGATTTCCACATAAAAGGTTCTCGTATAAGCCTGTTAAGAGAATATCCAAGAGCATCTTGCAAGCTTGGTCCCAAAGCATTCAAGATACACAACCTGAATTGTTAGCCAAACCTGACCACTGACATTGTTTTTTCTCCTTTCTGCAACTCCACTTCCTAGCATCTTTCACATCAAACAAAAAAATGGACAATCCAAAAGGGACATTTTGAGGGGTGAGAGTGATTTTATCTTTTAGGTACAGGGGGGAAAAAACAGTATGAAGTATAATGTGTGCAGGAAAAAAGAAATATGAACTTTAAAGGTATTGTGAAAATAAGGGAAAAAATAATACATTGGGGGTAAGGTAGTACTATCTATTGTGTTGCAACTAAGGCTGTCAAACAATTAAAACATGTAATTGCAATTATTCACATTTTCTTGTTTAACTTCTAATTAATCACAGATAGACGTGTTTTTTGTGTGTACATCAGACAGATTATCAAGTTTTTAATACTATCAACATGGGACTGGACAATGTGTTTGTGTATGTTTATTGAACTTGATGCTTTTTTAAGCTGCTCAACAAAAAAATGGACACAATCATTCTTTTACAGACAAACTACAGCCAAAGTCGGACTCATTTTCATCAGTGGAGTTTCATGCCTCAGACCAACCCATTTGAAATAATTGCTGTAACTGACATATTACTGCAAAACAATGTAATAACAGCTTATATTGTAAAGTCATTATAATGCCTTGTAATTCTGTGTAGTTTTAAAAGAGAAAATGTTTTTCTTCACATTGCAGATTTATTTGTACATGAGAACATTTTCAACATATCTAAATATGAGAAATTAAAGTTTCCCTGGACTTCACTGCACCTGTATCATAAAAATAATGATCTGTTAAGCTTTATAACATTTAATTGGTAAAAAATATTTTGACTGAAACAGTACTTAAGTAATCAATCGATTAGTTTGTTTGATTAATCGGACAAAACACATTGTATCGCTTCAATGCGTATCTTTGGGAAAATAGTTAAAATTAACAAAGATTTTTTCTGATTATTCTTTTTACCAAATAAATGCACATTATCAACATTGAAATTGCACTTTCAACATGTGTGCATTAATAAAAAATGTAAATAATCTTAATCGATTGTCACCGCCATTTAGATCACGACATCCACACACCACTGCTCTCATGTACGCTCTACTGCAGCAACTGTGCGGAAACTACCTGCATGTCCGCATATTTAAAGTTGCGGGCGACTCCTTGTGGTCCGGATTTTATAACTTTATTAGTTACACTAAATTAACGATTAATCAAAACAACAGAATATAAATCAAAGTATTTTTCTAATCAAATCAATTGAATAATCGTTGCTGCCCTGGATTTTTCCAATGACCAATGTTGGAGGTTTATATCATAGTACTTTTACCCTACTGTGGGCTTTATAGATTTACTACAACCCCTGGAATATGATGGAATCACCAGTCTTGAAGGATGATCATTTAGTTTGTATAAAAACAGATAACATAAATGACCAAAACTATAGTTATTTCATGTGGTAACGTTCTGGCTTTAAGAAACAGTAAAATAAATCAAGAAGATAAATTGTGGTAGTCTGTGACAGTTTCATTTTTAGAGCAAGTAAAGTAAACTATGGAATCACTCAATTCTGGAGGAAACAATAGGGAAAGCTAACACCTGCATCAGAATAAATCTGTTCATTAGTCTGCATTTAAAAAGTGTGTTCACAGCTTGGAGAGCTGTTGCACCAGGTGAATTGACATGAATCATGGCTCCAACACGAGAGACGTCAGTTGAAACAAACGGCATGATTATCAAACGTTTTCAGGAAAGTAAATAATCACGTAATGTTGCAAAATATTTTTATTGTTCAGTCCGCTGTGTCTAAAATCTGTACCAAGTACAAACAACATAGGAAGGTTATAAGAGGCAAGCATACTGGTAGACCAAGCTAAACATCAAAGCGTCAAGACAGAAAACTTAAAGCAATATGTCTTTCACAGAAAATACATAGCAAAACAAATGAAAAACAACAAATGGGCAGAAACTGGAGCCATCATCTGTGACAGAACTGTAAGAAACCGGTTAAAGGTTAAACACAGAAAAAACTAACGAAAGCCGACATTAACATCTAAATATTAAAAAAAATAAAATAAATAAAAAGGTTCCAATGGGCTCAGGAAAAGCAATCGTGGACTATGGATGACCGGATGAAAGTCATATTCAGTGGTGAATTGCAAATTTGCATTGGCAAGGTGATGATGTTGGAACTATTGTTTTGTACCGTTCCAATGAAATTTATGAAGACGACTGTCTGAAGAAAACATTTAAACACAGTCCATTGTGATATGGGGCTGGCTGCATGTCAGGTGATGGCACTTGGCAGATTGCTGTCATTAAATCTTTGATATTTGCAAAATTTTACGTTGGCAAGCAGCACGGTGCACCCGGTTCCCACACATACTCGTAGATAGATAGATAGATAGATAGATAGATAGATAGATAGATAGATAGATAGTACTTTATTGATTCCTTCAGGGAAATTGAAATTCCAGCAGCAGTGTACAGAATTGAGATCGAATTTAAAAAGTAAAAAGTAAATAATGGGGGTATAAATGGAAATAAAATAGAAAAATATTACAATAAGAATAAAAATGAAAAGCAACAATAAAAATACAACTATAACAGTAAAAATAAGAATGTAACAAAAGAAACTAGGCAGTAGTGACCATGTTATGAAAAAGTACTGCACTGTTATTGTTTTGCATCCCCTGTCATCCTAGTACCCCCCTCTCCGCCAGAGAGAGTTGTACAGTCTGATGGCGTGTGGGATAAAGGAGTTTTTTAGTCTATTAGTCCTGCACTTGAGATGAAGCATTCTAGCACTGAACAGGCTCCTCGGCTACTGATAACGGTATGCAGACAAACATATTGTACATACAAACACACATACATACGCACTTACACACAATTATTCACGCATATATATATATATATATACATACAGTACATTTATACATACATACGCGCACACCTACATGCACAAATACAGTACTTACAAACACATACATTCACATGCACAGTCACTGTACAAACACAGAGTATACACATACTGTACATACACAAGCACATGAGCATACATACACTCATGCCATAATCACATTTCATTAAATATATAGTAAAAAAAAATTACCCAGTGGAAATTGGGTAGAATACGACACACTGATAAGGCTTAATCTGTTATTACTATAACAATGTACAATAGAATATAGTTCACTCCTCTTTCTTCCCCTCCATGTATCTGCTTTCTTTTGTGATTCAAGTTTTCATTACATGTATGTAATGTTGCATTTGAAACAATTGTATTGTTGATAAGGGGTAATTATTAGTATTCATTATCAAAAAAACTATTACTACTGTTTTTTCATTGCTCTGTTTGTAGTGCAAAAATGTTCATTGTCATTTCTGTGTTGTTACAGTCTACTTCACCAACTGCCTTTTTGCTATCCTTTTTCGTATCAAATTTGTAATATCGTATTTTCTGATGTTTTTGTTGTTGTCTCTCTGCCTTAGCTCCCTCTTGTCCCCAGTTTCCCCTCTGTCTTCCTTTTCTTTCTTTCTATCCCCTCCTGCTCCGGTCCGGCTGCGCCAAACACTAAATAAATCCATTTAATAAAGTCCAATACAAATAAGGTATCGACATCAACAATATGATTTGTCTGAGAAGCTGAACAGGACAAAAAAACAAAAAAAACATTGACATATTGGACACGTTTTTTATTCCATCAATGGAAAGGATGTTTGGGGATGATGTCATCATTTTTAAAGATGATAATGCATCTTGCTATAGTGCAAAAACTAAAGATGTTCTTTGAAGAAAGATAAATAAGTCATGTTATGGCCTGCAAATAGTCGGGATCTCAATTCAATTGAAAATTTGTGGTGAAAATTAAAGAAAAAGTTCCATGACACGACTTCCACCAGCAAAGCTGATCTGACAACTGCAATCAGAGAAAGTTAGAGCAAGATTGATGAAGAGTACAGTTTGTCACTCGTTAAGCCCATGCCTCAGTGATTGCAAGCGGTTATAAAAACCAAAGGTGGTGCAAAAGTACAAGTAGTGTCTTGTAGTGTTTTTTTGTTAGTTTTTTTGTGATTCCATATTTACTTTTCTTAGAATTGAGTGATTCCATAATTATTATTCTCTGCTGGATCTAAAAATGAAGCTGTTACTAACACAATTTATATTTTTGATTTAATTCAATGTTTCTTAAAGCCAGAAAGTTGATTTTGAAATGATTATATTTGTTTGTCATGTTTGTTATATGCTTTTTTTCTCCCGTTGTTTTGGGGGTTCTGTACATGTAAATATTGTGGTATCAGATATGTGTCACTTGAAAGTATATGTAAATAGACCTACAGGGTCAAGCCAGCTCTACAGAAGAAAACTTGTCTGAAATGTATTTGATTTGACAATGTATGTGATCCAAGGTAAGCCTTTCACGTTGACGGCAAGCCCTCAAAACATTGGAGCACCTTTCTTCAGAACGGCTGGAAATTGAGATGAGTATCCCTGATATTGTATGAGCCCCTAATCAGCAGCCTGACAGACCATTTCCGTGATGACTGTCTGAAGGCTCTTCATTGGAGAAGAGTTTAACATCATTGCGTGTGATTGACTGGGCTCTGGAACATTTTGTGCTAAGGGGGCTCCTGGGGTTAGCCTGGTCAGACAGAACAAGTGAGAAAGAGAGACAGAATGAGACGAAGAGGAAGAGTAAATAGGTGGTCTGTAGAGAATAAGGCCAGCGGTCTAATGGAGGCTTCATCACAGCCTGTCTGTCAGTCTGGTGAAACCAAGTCTAATAAGGTCCTAATGAAGTTGGCTTTACCGCAAGTTGTCTTGAAAGTGTAGAGCTATCATGCAGAAACTCTTATCATCCTTTATACAGTATGTCCATTCAGTTTGATTTAGTTCAGAAAAAGTCACTAAAAAGTGTATGGAATACTTTAAAACATAACGCCAGCAGGAGAGTTTGCTTGTGACAAAATGAGCCAAAACTAAATTATTTTAAATGGGAGGGAAGTCAGGATTGAAATTAGGGAGCACAATATATTAATCAGTGTGAGGAGCCTAAAAAAAACTTAATTTTAAAGGAACTGTTGTTTCCTAAAGACTGCGCTTACAAAGCCCACAGTGGAAAGTAGGTGACGACGATAAAAGATAAAACGGCCATTCAAAATATTTACAACACCTGCTCCCTTGGTACATGCTGGAACCCTACAGTATGGGCATACCCCCCAAAAAATTAGGAAATGCTTTTAGGTTGATTTAGGAACAGGAGATGAACCTCAAGAGCCAATCATCTGCACTGTCCATCCCAGCCCAGTAGCAATGCCTCGGGACACAGCCTCTGGGTGGGCCCTAACCGGAACCTGGCCTGCCATCTCCACGGGTAAGTGCTTTGTCACAAGTCTGCCAGGGGCTTCAGCATATGCCACCAAATCCCTGGCGTAAACACGGGCCTTGCTAATGGAGGCAATGCTCTCTGAGTGTACTCTGACTATAGTCGACTTGCTCCTTCTTTTCTATAAAAGGGCCACAAAGCTGGACGATGCAAAACTATTAGACTGGCTGTATGTTAAAAAAAAAGATTATTATATTTAATTTTTCCTTATTTCAGAGCAATACAAGCATTACTAGTGATCAAATACAGTTAGCTTGTGATTACGCAAACAGTTACTTTTTGGAATAATCACATAATTGTACTGCACAGTACTGTCTGGCTACTTGTCTTGGTATGGGGTGGTCAGATTTTTCACTTCAAATAAAGATCAATGGAGTAGTTGCAGTAAAACAATACAAACACTAACACGAAACATTAACAAAAAAAACAACAGTGAACAATGACAATCTCTTGTATGTTCTATTCATGTGGCTGTATTCAAGAGGAGATTGCGGGCAGCAAGAAAGTGGAGCACTGTAGAAATGTGTAGACTGTGGCATATAAAACTACAAATATGGTGGAGCGAGTTGGCTTAGCACGTTTGGAACCCAGGCTTACCAGGTACTTGACATAATATCAGGTAATACCTAAGCCACTGGAAAAGCACCATTAGCTCTAAAAGCTGTGCAGATAATGAAACATCAAATAATGTCTGGATTAAATTTAATATGTGACTCCTTAACAATCATGTTACAAGGATATATTGCTATATATTTGCACTATCAATAACATTGTATTGCTGCATTTGTATAGAAGAATCGAGGCTATTGATATAGCTTGTGAGAATATACATATACATTAGCAATGCTGACAATCATTACAAAATGATACGTTCTGTACAAATCTATAATTTGTTTTTCAGCCGAATACAGCATGTTTCATGGACGATTTAAAACTTACTGATAGTTCATTCAAACAGCAGCTTCTCCAGATAAGAGGAGAGCTACAGGGAGGAAATTTATAATTTGTTTCAATATCGGGTCTTCAAGTGAAAGCTTTCCCAGGCACTCCATCTGCTTTAAACCGTGATGTAAAGATTGGAGATTAGCTCTTACAGCGAGTGTGAAGCTCAGTCCCATCAACTAGAAAATTACACAATATAGCCTGAGTACTGTTTAAACAAAAGACGTAAGGCTGTATTTTGGTTTATGGTCATAAATGCAATATTAAATCATGAGCATATGAATAACAGAAAGTATTGGAGTGGATACAAGCAGTTCAACTTAGAGTACACTTCCCAGGGACTATTCATAATTGATGATTTCAGAAATCGATTACATACAGTATAAGTTGTCATTAAAATTTAAAATCACCTCTTCATGTGTCTCGCCAATGGCATGTACTGTAAGACAGGAGTCGCAAACCCGTCGATTGCTATCGACAATTTGATCTATGGGACTTTAAAGGTACTGCAGATCCCAAAAATTTAGGAAACAATTAATGCATTATGACATCAGAACCCTCCCTTCCAGAGGAGTGACCAACAGAGCTGCCAACAGGGGCACATTTTAAAGGGCACTTCTGATCAAATTTGTCTTACGCTGTCACAACGTTGAATACTTGTGTTGAACAATGTCAAAGCATCAAATTATAAGGTTCATGCATTTGAGCGTGAGATTGCATGCTGTTTTGGATGCCTCTGTTCGCTGGGTTTTGCAATCTGGCTCGTTGTGATGTTACAGCAAGGTGGACATTCTTATTTGGACATTAAGTCAAGGTTTTAGCCAACCTCTGCTTCAGGCTATGAGGAAACAAAATGCATGAGCATTATTATGCTCATGGCATAATGGCACGAAAGCGCAGCCTATCAAAAACTAATATCTTGGTGAAAAAAAGGGACTGTGGAGCAAAGCATATCCTATCCATATCATTTAGACCACAAGGAAGTGTCCTTAATGTAGATTGAAAGCATTATTGGTCCCCTTTAACTAGGTATGTAACGATATCAAAATCTCACGGTATGTTATTGTCAGGTATTAAGGTCATGGTACGATATTATTGTGGTATAGTCCAAAAAAAAAGGGCTTGGTAAAAAGGCCAGTGTGTAAAATGATGTGGCATGGTTGTTGAGGATAAACACACAGCATATTTGATGATATTTTGATGTTCTAATCATATTTATTACTACAAACATGTTTTTTAAATGCAATGATTAGGGCTGGAACATCCACTGTTTTGGAATCACAGATTTTTTTTTTTTAATTACAATTGAGTGTCTTTAAAATGACGATGTAAACATCGTTGTGTCTTTCAACTTTTACTTTCTGAGAAGCAGTGTCCTCGACAGTGGACATGTTTTAATATCCATCCATCCATCCATCCATCCATCCATTTTCTACGGTTTGTCCCTTTCGGGATCGCGGGGGGTGCTGGAGCCTATCTTAATATAATTTTTGAAAATGCTGATTGTCAGAAAAAGTTAAATGACAATTTTACTTTTAATAATGTAAATACCTCACAAATTGATGTTCAGCTTTGCTGGCTTCAAAAATATTTTACTAGGGTTGTGAACGATAAACCCATGCGACCGAGTATTCGATTCAACAAATGAGCGATTAGGCTGCATCGGTAGCAGACTCCTCAATCAATGCGAATAATTCATGAATTCCTAGCTGAATCGGTTATAGAGTCATGGATCGGTTATTGCGAGACTTTGCATGGGTTGGCTAGATTACAATATGCGCCAGCGTCTCTAAAACAACGCAAGAGCTGAAGCTACTCGCCAAACGCGGTAGCCGCCTAGCTAGTATTAGCACGAGTGATAAACAAGGGACAACACGGAAAATGAAGGAGGAGAATGAAAGCGTCAGTCTGACCAAAGGTGATAATGGACCGAGAAAGATTTGCAACGCATCGGGGAAACAAAAATCCAAAGTGTGGAAAGTTTTTGGGTTTTATAAGAAGGAAGGGAAGCTCGACAGAAGCCATGCTATTTGTAAATTGTGTCGAGCATCGCTGACGTACACTGGCAGCAGGTTGAAATATTGAATCTTTGTTACCTACCTCTAGTGTTCAAAACTATGCTCAGGCTGAAATATTGCACTTTGTTGTTACTATTCTGTGCTACTTTTACCTCTGGAGTTCCCATCCTACAATTCAGCCAGACTTTTTTTGGTCCATGTCTAAAAATAAATACATTGACATGTGATTTTGTTGTTCTGTTTTTTTTTGCCAGTGCCATAAAGCCATAATGCTTGGGGATTTGAAGTCTTGAATATTAACCGTCAAATCGAATCGTATCGTTCGGAATCGAATCCAATCGAATCGGTCTGTAATAAAAGAATATCGTTTTTTAATCGAATCGTAACCTGTGTATCTAGATGCATATTGAATCGTTTATCAGAGAGAGATGTGCAACCCTATATTTTACAGATGATGGTTTATCAAGTAGCTTCTCGTATTACTTGTCTTCCCCGCAGTGTGCAGTGTCCGCGTTTCACCCCACGCCATGACCCGCTCTGTGTTGGCGCTTCAGACAAAGGTAACACACTTTGCTTTGCAGTAAGCAGACTTTATTACCTAAGCCTAGTAGTTTGTTTTCACCAGGGTTTGTTTTGTCTGTTAGCAACACAATTTAATAAGTTAGACAGATTTTGATGAAATGTCCAAAAAACAATTCCTCTTATCTACTACAATCACACTTCCCCCATGCTTAGTCTTTTTCTCCCCATTACGGCATTCCACGCCCACACTTTGCCGGTCCCGCACTGGGCAGAGGACTTTGGGAAATGTAGTTTATTTTTAGACCGGCCAACGCAAAAGTGCCAGAAAAAGAAATACACTCACCAAGTTTCTGTTTGATACCAACAGTATCAAACGATATCAATTATTGTAAGGATTTTGAAACCGCAATACTGCTACATCCCCCACTTTTAACGTTTATTCTTATAAAGTAATTAGTTAGCCGTTACTATGTTAAAGCAGTTTTTGTTAATTGTGTTTATTAATGTGAGGTTTACAACCTCACGCTTGTGCACGGGTATAGATGGAGCTTCTTCTCGCTCACTGCGGTGAAGGTTGCTGGTTATTCAGTTTGAAACTACTTTTCAGCCACCCGACTACTAGGGTAGTCCGCACGGGCTATGGGGAGAGTTACTTTAAAGCCAAGGAGTACTAAACATTTGTCACAAGAGCAAACAGAGAGGAGTTCTCGCAAGCTGCTGTGCTAAGCCGCTAACAGAGTTGAACAACATAAACAGATGAGATTAGTGATAGTCGCTACAAGGAGAGGTATACAGCAAGTTCTCAATCAAATTGGTGCATGTTTAAATTAAGCTGTAGTCACTCATCAATAGCCAAATGCAGTCGGTGACCAAAGCATTGGATCACTCGGGAATCGAGAAGTCGGCACCATAGCCGCCATATTCTTTTGAAAAGTTTGTTGTGTTGCTTCATTGTGCGTCAGATAAGCCTACGTAAACATGCAAGGGGCGAGGTTGAGCCAAAGGGAATGAATGCCCTGTGCCACAGAGAAGAGCTAACGGCCATAACAAAAGCACATCAAAAGATACTGGTGTGGCGGGTTAGTCTCAAATATATACCTCTTTCTATAAGTTATATAAATATATATATTGTAGTGTTGGATGGGTCAAAAATGGTCACTAGTTGAAGCTGTCAAGAAAAGGCATCTCACTGTCCTATTATTGACATTTTAAATGATCCTGTTAATGTTAAACACAGACAAGTGAATAAGAGCATACTTAGTCAACAGCCATACGTGTCACACTAAGGGCGGCCGTATGAACAAAGCCAACACTGTCATAAATATGTGCCATATAGTGAAACCATACTAAACAACAATGACACACATTTCGGGACAATATTCGCACCACAACACAACAGAACAAATTCCCCAGAATTTCCTGCAGCACCAACTCTTCCGGGACGCTACAATTTGTATACCGGTATTATATGTAATACTGTTTTACCGCCCAGGCCTTTGTATGGCATAGTATGGCGTTCATATGCAAAAAATGTATTAAAAAAAAAGATCTGCAGCAACGCATTTAGGCATCAACTATATTTTCCTGCGTCCAACATTTAACACCTCTAACCTCAACGGCTCGCCAGTAAGTTGAAGCTGACAAGCCAAATAGAGTGTGTAAACACTGCTCCAGAGTACTGCTTTTTTGTTCATTTATTGTGGATACAAAATTAAGCATAGATAGATGGATTCATTGGTTCATGGCTGACAACTGGTTGGTGACAACTACTGTAAGATATATAATTTCCCAAATAGCATATTTTAATGTTGGGGTTGCCTTGCTTGGGAATGCAAATTAATTTACAATACAAAATACAATGATGAAAAGGAAGATTTGAGAGAAAGAAATGCAGATACAAGACCATATATGTACTATAATATCACAAGAGAGCCAAGTACCTTGAGTTTCTGAAAGAGAACAGTTTGATTTCTTCCATATCTGCTGTTTCTCTGGAAGAGAACTTTAAAGGTCTTCTTAGGTGAGGAGTGTGTGATGGAGCAAGAAGACTAAGACGCAGAGATCCATAGCTCCAACTACACATCTCTGAGTTGCCCTCAGAAAGTTGTGGACTTGAGAATTGTGTGGTTGCATGGGAACTGAGGAAAAACCTTGCAGCAAAGCGAGAACGTGTGTACCCTTTCCCCGGTGTGGTTTATAATTACTATTCTGGTTCTAGATTGTTAGCATATTTTCCCCTTTGCAATTCATATTGTAGTTACACAAAAATAATTTTAAACAAAAATCAAAACACATATTTTGCCTTAATATTTAAGACTCTCATTAATGTGAAGACTAACAAGATGTGCTGCAGTCAAACACCAGATTTTTTTTTTAATGTATCATAAATGAATAATGTTTGGGTTTATGTGGATTATGAAACTTTACTATTGAAAATGTATTCAGATACATTCTTGTTCTTCTTCTTTTTACATTAGTGAATCAAAAACAGTGTTCAACCTTTGAACCCTCTGTGGAAATCTATGAGTAAATTAAAACTACCAATTATAGAAATCGGCTTGTTAGAGCGGAGTCAATTCTACGTCAATTAAGATCGACGGCCAAGAGATTAGAGAGATAAGCAAAATCTGCTTCATCATAGAAGAAATTCCAGACATGGTAGAAGGCCAGAGTAGCTTTCGTTGATCAAAGTGAGGTATTTTGACGGAAATAAAACGCAGTGAATGGCATACAGTAGTTACCAGATTTTTAAGCCTTAAAAGCCCAACATTACATGGACTTGGATGACTGCACATTTTGGTGTAGCGCTTATTTTAGCCAACCAAAGGCACACCTGTGCAATAATCATGCTCTCTTTATATCAGATCTCAAGATCAACATCTTGATATGACACCAGTGAGGTGAATGGATTATCTCACCAAAGGAAAAGTGCTTACTAACAAATGTATATTTATGAACATTATTTGAAGGAAATTACATGAATATGGTGTTTATATTTTTGTTCGGAGTACGTTTCCCTTTTTAAAGTAGATTAAACAGGAGAAAATCTAATATTTTACTTGAGAATTAAAAAATATAGGGGAAAATCTAATATTTTACTTGAGAATTAAAAAATATATTCTGAAAACACAAAATCCAAGGTCCGTCTCTTTCGGACTGTAAGGGGCAATTAAAATTATTTAAATTTCTCAAAAATCAACAGTGCGCCTTACAACTTGGTGCGCCTAATGTATAGATTATTTCTGGTTGTACTTACTGACCTCGAAGCAATTTGATTTGGTACATGGGGTAATGATAAGTGTGACCGGTAAATGGCTGTCACACATAAGAGATACGTGTGGACTGCAAGTTGAGGCCTGTTTAATAAACGAAGCCAGCAAGCAAGCCCAAAACTTTGATGTTTGATTGAGAGAATACAATATTACACACGGCGCTCAAAAATCTGTCAAAATGTTATAGTACAACTTTGGTAAGCCGCACGGCTTGATGGATTTTCTGCGCATAACTTCTTCTGTAGTCAAATGTACACATACGGGTATTTTTATGGTGTGTGGATAAGGACCCCAAAATGGCACCTATTCAGAGATATATCATCTAGCGTTTTGTTTTGCAGTATTATGCAAAACCAACTTTTCTTACCTATTGGTTCCTACTGTTGTGTATTTGGGATCTGCGTAAGTCCCAAAAATGTGCGCCTGTCCGCCATTGTAGCCCGTGCCGTAGTCAATAAGTTCCTTCTTTTTCTCTATCCTCTTGTTGTGGGACATTCATCCTCCGCTGTTGCCTTTTTTATTATAAAGTACAATTCTAACTTATATCTGTTAGCAAACCCGCTATGGAAACGCTATAAACTACTAGTACAACAAAGACGACGGGGGAGAAGACGCTGTCTAAGTGGAGCCACATGAATAAGACCAACCACAAAACGGCGCATCCTAAAGAGATGGTCAGAAAGCGGCTCGAAGATGGTCTGCAAAACATAATCTTTACAACATTTTGACCAAAAAAACACCAATACATGTTAAGTAGACCATAAGGAAGTGTTTTAAAGGTAGAAAAAACAATAATACAATTTTGGTGCGCATTTGTATGAGAATAGACCTGATTAGACTTGCTTATCAGCAGTGCACATTATAATCCCTATGGCCCTATGGTCCAAAAAATACGGTACTGTCTGCAATTTGATGATATACAGAAATTAAGACAATCACAGTATTAGCAACTTTTTCAGTATGATGATGATGATGACTGAGCAATTTGTCCCGAAAATTAAATCTCAAATTTCTGTTCCCTAGTTTAAAAATATAATAAAATTCAAAACAAGTTTTACTTTGAGCTCGAATAAATTTGTATGTCATCTTATTGGATATAATTTCAGTATCCTTACTGCAGGATGTCCAATTCCGATTTTTTTGTCAAATCAGATCATTTTACGTATTGTAGTTCACTTTACAAAAAAATGTGATGACTAATTTGAACGAAATCTGACCCGCATACAGACATGACGTCATGACGTTCCACCTAAATCTGAGTCGTGCTGCATTTCTGGTGATTTCAAAGAATATGTGCAATGAAAGTCAACATTATCTGAAACAAATTTTGGGCCGTAGAAGATTAAGAAGGAAAAGGGAAATCATTTAGTCCATCGCAGTTTGTGAAACATTTGCTTCGACGTCTGATCCGAGGAATGTGTGGGAGAGTAGTCAAAGCCAGGGGTGATGGAACATTGGTGTGAGGTCCTAAAACATATTTTTGCCTGTTTTCTGCTCATTTGTCAACTGTTTATTTTTGCAACCGTCTATTTTGGCAAATACATATGACGTTTATTGCTATTTGATGACATACAGGTTGGATGAACGCGACCGAAGCGTTCAGAATGACGACACATCGGATACACATCGACATTTATAGCCACATACGAAAGACGCTTAGGTCGGATTTGAAAAATTTGGACTTTCACTGTTCACCTTGACATGAAAAAATCTGATACAGTCCACATATGGACAAAAAAATCTCAATTGTGAACAAGGCCTTAGATATAGTAGTTTTAACCTTGACATTAACAGTCTTCTTTAGAAAGGTCACCTAGGTACAGTAGTTTAAAAAATCTACTAAACCTAAATATTTTCTGCATAGAAATAATTGAAAATATATAATTATAACCCCCATATCCCTCCTGGCATGAAAGTACCAGTATTTATACATTTCATATTTGGAAGCAGACCTGTTTACATTCCCATTGAAAGCTGCAAAAAAAAAAATTTGTTATTACTGAATCAGAGCAGAAATAAACTATGACCATTTTCATTATCTTTAGCTTCAAATAATACAACTCGCAAGAAAACATAGCGATGTGATAAGTAACCACTTAATTGATCATGTGCCATCATGCCCCTTTCCTAACATACGTGGTACTTTGGGTAAATAATGTCTTGGTTTCAGATGCTTGAATGGGTTTGTTGTTGTTGTCATGCGGTCACTTGCTCTACGTCTGTTACGCAAACGCAAACCAGTTCCAAACCACTGACAATACTACGTCAACAAAAAAAAAAGTACCAGTTGAGTGGAAAAACAAGTTGCTTCTATATAGAAGCTATTATCGAAACTGATTTATGTCACCAAGACTTCCAAAGTTTACGAATAAATAGTTATGATCAAAATAGTATCAATCTCACAGAGATTCCCGAGCCATTTTGACAGTTATTGAGGAAGCCCGTCACTTGATCCGTGATGTACCACAGATCCCTTCCCCATCAACAATGCTAATCAAGCAGACTTTCTGAGAGCCATCAACGATTACCGTATGTTTCGGAGTATAAATCGCTGCGGAGTATAAGTCGCACCGGCCGAAAATGCATGATAAAGAAGGAAAAAAACAAAAGTCGCACTAGAGTATAAGTCGCATTTTTTGGGAAAATGTATTTGATAAAATTCAACACCAAGAATAGACATTTAAAAGACGATTGCTGATATCTCTTACGTGAATGAGATAAATAATATTATTTGATATTTTACAGTAATGTGTTAATAATTTCCCACATAAGTCGCTCCTGAGTATAAATCACACCCCCGGCCAAACTGTGAAAAAAACTGCGACTTATAATCCGAAAAATACGGTACATAAGGATTGTAATTGCTAAGCAGCCCATCTCTGTCTAATTTTTGCGTATTACCAGTATGATGGATTGGATAATATAGTCAGAGTGCAGAAGCTTTACTACAGTAACGTTGAATCTACAGAAATTGCCAAAGATATTTGGAGTGGAAAATTCGAAATGGCTGACTGAATTTGTGCCATTTTGTGACGTTAACACTGTATTTTCACATACTTTGGGTCTTGTAAATACAATTGGGTATGGTTCAATGGATACAATAAAACACAATTAAGCATATAAAGGCAACTTGTTATTCCACTCTACTGGTACTTGAATTAATCGATAAAATAAATATATGGCCCAGACCAGTTTCCAATATTTAGTTAAGCGTTATTGAATATTCCTGACACCGTCAATTAAAACGGAAGATTATCATCATGTTAAATACTTTGTATGCGGTCTCCCAGGCTGTGCAATTGTCCAGTGATTGTACAGATTATAAATAAATTATCCACAATTTCAAATCAAAAGCACATGGCCACATCCCTTTCAGTATTTCGGTCTATTGATCATGCCATGCCATATCAGCGACGCTCTTTAGGGAGGGGAAGCCTCCCTAAAGAGCGTCCGTTACGACACAATCGTTACAAATTGATTGCAAAATAGCTAACAATCATGATTAAATCATTAAATGTGTGTCTATGCTTCAGTGAATGGGCAGAAAATTAACTTCCAACCAACCTCTTTTTTTAAAACAGGAAATAATGATTTTCTGGCAGTCTAATTACAAAGCCAACATCTGATCATGGCCGCATCCAGAGGGGATTATCACATGCGCCGGTATTAGACCTCATTACCAGCCTGAGTGCAGAATTATTACATCTTGTAATTGGATGGCGAGATTTATATACAGATCAGGCCTGTTTCTGTAAGATTGTAATTACAGGCTTCGTTGGTTAGCTACTTATCACTCAGGAGTGGAGTACTGGAAATGGGCACGTGGAAGAGCGTTTGATTAACCTCTCACCCTGTCAGCTGGGGAATTGCTCGTCGCTTCCATGTCTGTTTTAGGGGACAACAACATAGTTCGTACATCAAATAATTTATCACTAGCTCTCTTGCCCCCGCAGCATGATTAGATCTCACGGCCTGTGTTCTACCATGAATCACAATCAAGCAGAAACGATCGGGTAATTCACCAATTACTTGGGTTAACCTTAAGAAAGCAACGGAGGTGAACCACTGTGGTTTCATTAGGTGGAAGATTTTCAGTGGCTAATAAGTAATTGCAATGGGGTGGAGTATACTTGTCAATACATTGCAGGGACTTGCATTAATTAATTTAGCTTCACCCACAATACTCTCATTACTCTTTATCTTCTCATAGTTATGCACTTGTTGCCTTGCCTGCCTGAGTTTGTAACTGTTGATCTTGTTGCCACAAATTCGGAAATGAAAACGTATAAATATAATAAAATATATTTTTTGAGGAGCTTTGCGGGGTCTTCTGAATCTTTGATATTGCAGCTGTCAGGGGTATTCAGGTATTAATGATGCAGCTCTTTTTGTTTTATCTTTGGGCTGCTGCAGTGACGTCTTGCTGCTAGGGGAAGCAATCCCGTGTGTCCGGGTTACTTTTCTGTCACGTCTTTGCATCCATGATTGACACTTTTGTCTGCTTCTGCTTGGACATACGCACAGCACGTTCGCTGTGGACCTCAAATGAAGGAGTGTGGCCGCACACCTCCCACGCCACGCCCACATGCAGGAAACGCCAGGGCTAGCTCCTGGTATGGACGTGATTTGGAGGAGGGGCGGTGACATGTACCCTGTACTTTGTAATGTACCAAAATAATATTGTACTTTTCAAGTAAATTAGCGACAGGAGGAAAACAACCACTCAAATTGAAGCCTGTCCATATAACCTGCCCACAAACTCATTGTTTGGCTTTCTGTGACTGCTTTCTTGTCCATCCATTCATTTTCTACCGCTTGTCCCCTTCAGGGTTGCAGGGGGTGCTAAAGCCTATCTCAGCTGCATTTGGGCGGAAGGCGGGGTACAACCTGGACAAGTCGCCATCTCATCGCAGGGCCAACACAGCAACATTCACACTCACATTCACACACTACGGCCAATTTAGTGTTGCCAATCAACCTATCCCCAGGTTGTCAACGTGACAAAAGATTGACAGCACTCAGCAGCTGACCAATCTGTGGTCAGATTTGAGATAAGAGTGAGTTGGCCTCCACACTCAATAGGAATCACGAACGAGTAAGACAAAAAAATCCAAACAAGGTGTGTAGTGCTCTACTCAAAAGGTATTTATGTTGTTGACAAAAACTTGCGTTAAAGAAAATAAGAACACAAATTGCAACTGAAGTATTTGTGATTCCTAGAAGTGTCAGTATTTTGCTCCAGTGGACATTGTTCTATTCCCAGCCAGGACATACAAGGTAAACAAACTACATCACAATGCAATCTTGAAAAACGGGCCGCAGGGGCTCACCTACAGGGCCGTCAAAAAATATGTGTATCTCAGCTGTGATCCGTATGGGTCGTAGCGGTACTCAGTTGTATTACAGTTGTTCACCACTTGTGGCATTAATGAAAATATCAAACACACAGAAGAAATCTGGAGCTAAAGTCATTAAGCGCAAAAATTATGACTGAAGTGGTAAAACTATTTTCATTTGCATGCATGGATGGACTTTAATTTTATTGACAGTTTATATTAGTATTTTTTATTATTCATTTAGTTAGAATGTATTTATTTTAGTGCCGCGTAATTGTGTGTACATGTATTTTTCATTAGTTTTTTTTGAGTCCCTTCTTTTGCAGTATATTTAATTAGTATTTATTTTTGTAATTAGCCTGACCCAAACTTTTATAATAATCATTGTGATTAACACATGCTTTCATATCATTTGACAAGGTTTATCCTGTCAATAGGTTGGAGTAAGATTACTAATTCAGTGTTAATATTGAGTGGGCCCCCGGACCCTCTGTAGGGAAAAAGTTGGGCCCCGGGGTCAAAAAGGTTAAGAACCCCTGCTATATACCATCAACCTACCAGGGACCGAAGATGGAAATTTGCTTTTAGCTACAGTCTGGCACAGTTACATTTTATATGTCCATTATTGTGCATTTTCCCATGTTACAAAAATATAACACATGGCGACTTCCTGTTAGGAGTTTTATCATACATGCTATACATCTATGAACAAGCTTATTAGTGTGTCTAGTGGGACAGGCAAAAGTTAAGTCGGAGAAAATGCAGTCGTTAATAAATGATTTCATGTTTCTGTGCGGCCTGGTATCAAATGCGTCACAGACTGGTACCTGTCCCCAGACCGTTGGTTGGGGACCACTGATCTAGTCCCTTCAAACCACGCCTCCATTCAAGCCAAGCCCCCTTTGCGCAAGACAGTTGTGGACCCCTCACTTCTGAAATCAAAATGTTGTCCCTGGCTCTTGGTGTGATGTCTGCACACAATGTGCAGGTTGAATCCCCTGCACAAGGACAGACAGATATGCTTTTAAAGGTTTAAAAAAAAATTAAGACTATTATGCCAAATTTCCTAGATCTATTCGATTTTGAGTCATAAAGTTTTAAATCGATTCGATCTACACGTAAATATTGAAAATGTTCTAAATCTCTTACAAAATCCAAATGTACTTGCTTTTTCTCCTCACCATTAAAAACTTTAAAAGTTTTGTTTAGTAGTTTAAACTTTATTTAAAGTTCCGAAAGTTAAATTTGGAGATAGGAAAGAAATTGAAAATTAAAGTTGTTTTGTATTGCAACCTTCCAATACTGCAAACTGTATTAAGGTATCGTTCCTTCAAGTGCAAAATAATAACAGTAAATATGTCAGCTATTCTAAACTCTTATTTTGTAAGCGCAGACAGACTGAATGTAATGCACAGCAATTTTATTGTGAAGGCTGGTGCGCTTGGTTTTTCTGGCGCACTTGACACTGCTCCGTGTGGTAGACATTTAATATTTAAAGAAAAGTACCTCCCGAGTACGGCTGTCACCCATTCATCAGCAGCGATCTTACAAGACTCTCAGTTACAAATACAGGTAATAATAATAATAATAACTGTTTCCAGGTTGCAATTTGATAAGAACAAAGCTTTTATTTATATTCTGTTGCTTTGATTAATGTCCTAATGCAGGGGTCAAAAATTGGGTTAAAACAATTTGGCCAGGGGCCGGGCTGTGTGTGTGTGTGTGTATTTATATATATATATATATATATATATATACACACACACACACACACACACACACACACAGTATAGACCAGGGGTTGGCAACCTTTACCAGTCAAAGAGCCATTTTGACCAGTTTCACAAATTAAAGAAAATTTAGGGAGCCACAAAAAATTTTTGAAATTTAAAATGTATTAACGCTGCGTACAAAGTTATTTTTTTTGCTTTGTGCTATGTATAAACCAAGGGACTCAGACACGCGGGCCACACCTTAATATGAAAATTGAATGTTAGTGCGGGTCGCAAGTTTTATATGAATGGCGCTTGACAACGTCATAGTTGTCAACACTCCCTATTTTTCCAGCAGACTACGGATTTCAGGGCAACTATTCTCTCGAACGTGCCGTGATGGTACAGCATTTAGCGCCCACTAAATCCAGCGTGCCGGCCCAGTCACACGTTGTGTGGGGCTTCTGCCTGCTCACTTAAATGACAGCAAGGCATACTTGGTCAACAACCACACAGGTTACACTAACGGTGGCCATATAAAAAACTTTAACACTCTTACTAATAATGCGCCACACTGTGAACCCACACCAAACAAGAATGACAAACACATTTCGGGAGAACATCTGCACCGTAACACAACATAAACACAACAGAACAAATACCCAGAATCCCATGCAGCCCTAACTCTTCCGGGCTACATTATACACCCCCGCTACCAAACCCCGCCTACCTCAACCGACGCACGAAAGGGGGGCGGGGGGGGGGGGGGGGGGGGGGGGGTTTGGTTTGGTGGTAGCAGGGGTGTATAATGTAGCCCGGAAGAGTCAGGGCTGCATGGGATTCTGGGTATTTGTTCTGTTGTGTTTATGTTGTGTTATGGTGCAGATGTTCTCCCGAAATGTGTTTGTCATTCTTGTTTGGTTTTGGTTCACAGTGTGGCGCATTATTAGTAAGAGTGTTAAAGTTGTTTTAAATGGCCACTGTCAGTGTAACCTGTGTGGCTGTTGAGCAAGTATGCCTTGCTGTAACTTGCGTGTGCAAGCAGAAGATGCATACAACAAGAGGCTGGGCTGGCACAGTGTTAATACAGATTGTAGGGGGCGCTAAATGCTGTATCATCATGGCACGCCCTTATTATTATTGTAAGGGTGAAAATCTGAGAATATTAATCCCGGTAGTTTTCTGCGAGAGGCACTTAAATCCGGAAGTCTCTCAGGAAAATCAGGGGGGTCGGCGAGTATGCAGCTGAGCCGCATCAGAGTGATCAAAGAGCCGCATTCGGCTCCGTAGCCGCGGGTTGCCGACCCCTGGTATAGGCCAAAGGTTTGGACATACCTTTTCATTTCAATGTGTTTTCTTTATTTTCATGACTATTTACATTGTAGATTGTCACTGAAGGCATTAAAACTATGACACCTTTGAATTGAAAACTCTTTCAGTTGACTACCTCTTGAAGCTCATCGAGAGAATGCTAAGAGTGTGCAAAACAGTAATCAGAGCAAAGGGTGGCTATTTTAAAGAAACTAGAATACAAAACACATGTTCAGTTATTTCGCCTTTTATTGTTAAGTACATAACTCCACATGTGTTCATTCATAGTTTTGATGCCTTCAGTGAAAATCTACAATGTAAATAGTCATGAAAATAAATAAAACGTACTGAATGAGAAGGTCTGTCCAAACTTTTATTTATATATATATATATATATATATATATATATATATATATATATATATATATATATATTCCTCGTGCACTAATTGACTGAAAGAGCGCGCACTTGCTACTGATGTCACATTATCGATGGTAAAATTAATTTTGAGACAAAATTATTTGCCTGAGCGGCTAGGAGACACCAAGACTAACAAGCGGTAGGAAATGGATTAGAAAGCACAGATTTAAAAAAATAATAATTAGGGTTAACTTGGGACTTACTGCGGGCCGGATTTTGGACGCTGGCAGGCCGGATACGTAGTTTGGGGACCCCTGGCCCAATGAGTGTAACTAATAAAAATTGTTCAAATCGGGACCGCATTGAGTGCCTGAAACTTTAAATACGCTGACATAGTTTCCATGCAGCTGTTTCAGTAGAGCGCACATACTGTAAGAGCGATGGTGTGTGGTTACCATAATCTCACCGGATAGTTTTCATTCATCTGTTTTTTGTTAATACACACATATTAAAAGTGCTATTTCAATGTTGATGATGTGCATTTTATCAAAAAAAAAGGAAGGTGATGGCAAGCAGAATTTTTATTTCTTTATTTTAACTATTTCACATAAAAAACTTACCTTAATATCTGTGATACACTGAGACCCTAGTAAGTGAACTTCAAAGTGGCAAAGGAACAAGATTTTTAATTCTAACAATTCAGAAGATGACCAGCAGTCCATAATAGATGATGTTCCTCTATAATGGCCTTCTCTATTTGTGTCTGCTTCAACATATTGTAATAAACTTAAAAAAAAATACAAGACAAATGCAAGTAAATGAAATGGAAAAAGTGACAAAAGACCTGTGTGTTGTAACGTAAAGTTGATGGACAACAGAGCTCATTTAGGGTTGCAGCATCCTGCAACTCAGCAGGAAATGTCTCGATCCGACATGTCAGGATGACACCACGGTGGCGAGTAGTGGGGGGGGGGGAAGAAAAGAACGCATCAGCACCTCCTCGCAGCACAACACAACTCACTTTCTCTCTCCTCCCCTTTTACAATCAATACAGGCCGCCATTTTATGAGACAAGGAGTTAACTTGTTCAATTATGCCGCAGACAGCTCTATTCTTTTGTAACAAGTAATCTGGATAGTGAAATCAATAGTGACAGGCTCATGGCACACCAGCTAATTACATATTAGCTGCAGCCAATGGCAGAGCGGCTTCTAATGGAGATGTAGTTCCACTTCATTATGGGAAGAACTGGGGAGGAGGCAGGGATCAATACCCGCACTGACTCTCACATAAGGCCATGTAAAACACACACGTTAAAAAAAAAGAGACTCGGTCTGCTTTTCTACACACAAACTAGCAGGGAGGGCAACTTCAGAGACCGCCCCAGGGGACCACACAGAGCTGTTTGATGGCGGGCAGATGGGGCAGGGGCGTTTGAGGGTATGGGGTCGTAACCCTCCCACCTTCTATGAAATAAATTACACGTCCAGTCGCTGGCAAACAGACGCGTCCACACACAAATGTGCAGTACTCCTCTCTAAAACTGTCAAGCAATCAGGGGGGTGAATATAACCCAATTTTATGCCACAAACACACACTAACATACACACAGGTAACACTTCACAACAAGGTCGAGATCTAAATGAGAGGTTCAATACTGAGGGGAACGAAGGGGTAAACAAAAAAAAAAACAGAATAACCTTCAGAAGGCAAATGGAGCCTTTGACCTCTGGAGCTAATTGCAAATTAAACTGGATATCTTCTTTTGTTGAAACAAAATCTTTCCATTCTTTACCCCCCATTATTGTTATCACTGTGTAGGATAAGCAGGGGACTAAAAGAGATGATGTTGTCTAAGCCGATGTCAACTGTACAATTACGCTACTCATCCATGCCTTCGCCAAGAAAAATGAAGATGGCGATAAGCCGTCTTAGAAAGATAGAATGGCCAAGCAAAGCCTTTGAGGTACAAAGGATGCTTCAAGCAAGTACTTAACAACAAAAAATAAACTCTTCTCTCTGCTATTTTGATGCATTGGACTCATTATGATCTTACCAGGCTATAGGTACAATGACAGTAGCATCGTTTTGCACGAGCAGCGGAAACAATGGGCTACATGTGAAGAACACCGCTCAAATGGATTAGGCCAGAGCCCAATTAAATGCATCTTAATCTAAATATCCTTCAATATGCTTTATTGTTCGCCTCTAATTTCCTCGCCGCTATTCCATATGGAACGTCGCTTATCAAAGAGGCAGGCTCTATGAGTTGTGAAACACAACGGCTCATCAGTCCTCGGCCATTAACGCGCCGGCGATGAATGGCTCAGCGACACGGGGCACGGGCCCGGAACAAATGCCTACGTTTTTTCCCCCCCTTCCTCTGGAATGTATTTAAAACAGCACTATTAGCTGGAGATATGCAAGCATCATTAGCATCCAGGGGTAAACAGGATTAAAAACGTGCACATGAGCATGCCCTTCGTCTGCAATAACACATTACCCTATGACGGATATAGCTTTGTGTGCCCTGAATTAAGATACTCTGAATTTAAACTTAACTCCCTTTCCATGATATTTTCCACTAAAGTCAAATAGTGCGTGGTTTACCAAAGCAAATGACTGGTGGCTGGCCAAAGAACTCAACCAGCTGTGGCAGTAGGAAACCTCTTGGTTTTGTTTTTCATTAGTTCCACAAGATGGATGCATGTTACACTGCCCATAGTGTTGTTTACAATCAACTCATTAACGCTATTAATGCTGACTGAACAATTTTTACCTTACCGCAACATTGGCTCTGTCGTTCTGATTTGCAATATATTAACACTCTCAAATTACCGCCTGCTTGCAATTAACGCCCGTGCTACAATTACTGTAGCATTTACGGTACTTTAGACAAGGGATATTCAACAAAACTGTTTACGAGGGGACATTTCCAGAAAGCTGCGGACCGAGGGGCCGGACTTCTCTTTTCATAATAATTCGTATTTAGTTTATTCTGGAGAACCAGCATCCTCCACACTAGACCTTTGATTTCGGTCTATGTATCTTGTCAGAGTTACAGGAGCGCTCTACTGTTTTTAAGGGCCTTCTAGAAAAAAGCTAGCCAAAGATCTCTATGACAGCACTGCAATACTGTAAAAATGGGAGCCTCTCAACTTTTTGAACTGAACTGAATGGGCCACCATAGCCAAAGCCCAAATGATGAAAAGGAGAGGACCTAAAATGGAAACTTGAGGAACACTACTAGTATAACTTAAATAGAACAAATGACTACTGACTGCATCTAAGGTAAACAACAGTAGAGCAACATCTTAGATACATAAATCACTTTACAAAAAAAAACGTGTAACTGCCAAAAAGGATAGAGGTACCTAAAGGAACACCTCAGTTATTGAAATCACAAATTTGGACCTCCGTGTTTGATGTTTGTTAGCAAGATTGAAATGTCAGTGCAAGGTTCTGCAAATGTGTTTCCAGTGGTCCAAGTGCCTCGATACAACAGGAGCACTGTAGTGTTTTTAGAAATTTAATGCAAAAATATTTGTCTCCCAAGTTTTGAACTGAACTTCAGACCAGTATGGTGTCATTCCCGGGCCGGAATTGGCCCCTGGCCGCCAGTTGAATAGCCCTGCTTTAGACTGTTACCACCATAATACCTCAATCTCAAAGACAGTTGAAGAAATCTCCTTTTTTTCTGGTACTCATTGATTGCTCCGTTCGATAAAACAGTTTCATATTACATTCATGCATTGTTCCAATACGTACAAAAGCATATTTGCAATTTCAAAAATATCTGTCTGCATATTAACTCTGAGACATGAGCTTGGAGTTGGGCTTTCAGGGGAACAATAACACCCCAGAGCAGGAACGCAATCAAGTGTTATTTTGTCAAATTATAATTTCACAGAAAGTTCTCCATGTCCTCTGACTGGCAGTCATCAATGGCAATGATGGGTATCTTTAAATAAAAGACAAACAATAGTACAATGAAGACAAATGACTTGCTAAATCATGTGTGTTGGTAATGTTAACCGACTTCTGCCTTTAATTATGCTCATGGAAAAACTTACACAAGGACTTGAGATTACCTGAGCTGATCACTGAATTTCAGACCATTATAAAGAATCGAGAAACTGTTTATACTGGGCATTGTATTTGTTTTTAAGTTGTTTTTACAGAAATATGTTATGCACTGTTTTGACCTATCACATGTTTTAGTTTAATATATGTAAATCATTTCTTTTTTAATTGTGGCATGTGATTGCTGCTGTTTTTGTTGTTCCTATATGTATTCCTGCAACTTTGTTTTGTTGCCCTCTTGGCCAGGTCACTCTTGAAAAAGGGATTTTAATATCAATTAGTTTTTACCTGGTTAAATAAAGGATATTTATTCAATTATTAGATTAGATCCCTTATTTTATTTATTAAATATCCTGGATGAAAATGGTTACAATGGTCAGCACAGGTGCGGTCTTGGAAGTGAGAAGGCAAAACCATTTGTGGCGGAGGGGTAGCTGGCGGAACCATAAATCAGGAGCAGCGGGAGTGGCGGGCGAGAGGGATTTATAAAGATGTTGCGCTCGGCGGGCCCACTTGTGGACGTAGTGATGAATTCGCATAGCACATTGCCAAGGCAAACTACTTCATTATACTACGGCCCAGTGGTCATTAATCTCCCTGGGAGGCCGGCATCCTGAGGGATCGCCAGGCCAGAGAATTTATTCAGGCCTGGAGGTACCCATTTCATTAGCCATTCAATCTGTTCAGTCTCCCGCTCTCATTCTCTCACTTCATCCCTCACTCGACCATTGTTTGCCATCACCTCCAGTTTAAATAACCAAATGAAAAGTCTAATACTCTTTGTATCGCTCTCAGTGAAAATGTTTATTTACATCACATGTGTGCCATATAATTCCATACAACAGGTTTGTATGTGGATGTACTGTCCATCCATCCATCCATTTTCTACCGCTTATTCCCTTTGGGGTCGCGGGGGGCGCTGGGGCCTATCTCAGCTACAATCGGGCGGAAGGCGGGGTACACCCTGGACAAGTCGCCACCTCATCGCAGGGCCAACACAGATAGACAGACAACATTCGCACTCACATCCACACACTAGGGCCAATTTAGTGTTGCCAATCAACTTATCCCCAGGGGCATGTCTTTGGAGGTGGGAGGACATGCAAACTCCACACAGAAAGATCCCGAGCCCGGGATTGAACCCAAGACTACTCAGGACCTTCGTGACTTTGGAAAATATGTCATATTTTCAGAAACACATGGACAGTACAGCTGAGTCACTTTGCAACAAGATGTGATGACATATCAACATTCGGAGACTATTTTAGTCTAAAACTTGGTGACAAGCTTAGCTTCGGTCCAACACAAATAGCACATCCTTTGAGCACGTACTACAGCTTCAGCAATAATGACTGTAGAGCAGTGGTTCTCAAACTTTTTTCACCAAGTCCCACTTCAGAAAACACATGGCTTTCCAAGTATCACCATAATGACCTACATTAAAATACAATAGCATAGTAGGCCTAAGTATTCATTCAAACAAGGCAGAAGTTGTATTTAACAAGCACTGTATTTTTGATATGTTTGGCCGCTGTAACATTAGACACAGTTTAAAAATGAAGGTGAAGATAATGTTCGTCTTTGTTTACATGTGTTCTGCAAGTTGATTAGCTGGAAGGATGGGAAAGGGAGCTATAGGAGGAGACTGAGGAGAATATTCAATTCCCGTGCATGTTGAGTGATAGAAATGACGGAGTAGTGACTGAAGTGTAGTGAATTATATGTATGTAATAGTGAAACCCATTGTCTACATCTTTAACCAGATTTAGACCAGAGTGGGTGGCACTGAGGGCAGGTGGGTAAAGTGTCTTGCCCAAGAACACAACAGCGATGACTAGAATGGCGGAAGCAGGAATCAAAAATGAAACCCTAAAGTTGCCGGCACGGCCGCTCTACCAAGCAAGCCACGCCGTCCCTAAATAAGTAAGACATTTCTGTTTTTGTCTTGTTTATTTTGGCGTCAACTACTGCCTACAGTGCTCAGATTATAAGGATGTCCATTGAAGACTGATAAACCTTTACAACTCAAGTCACGTCATTAAGATATTTGATTAAGAGATTATTTGGCGTACCACTAGATGGAGCCCGCAGCCCAGCACATTTTGAGAATCACTGTTGTTGAGCAATCACATGCGCGACTTCACTGCAGAGGCGCTGTTGTATGACACAACAAATGTGCTGTTATATAATGCATATTGTAAGCTATGTCAAGTTGAGCTACGACCAAGTAACCATCAACTATGGCAGTTTGGCAATATATTTCTGAAAACAGCAGTAGTAGGGAAACAGAAGTTCAAGACATTCAAAGAAATGTGATTGCTTCCCTATATTTTTTTTTTATATTTGAGGTCTGACTATCCTACATTAATTTTGGATTGCCTTAATTCACCATTGGCCAGTAAGCCTTCATATACCTGCACATATTTCTAATGTGCAATGGAGTGTCATTTGTATTTTGTTGTTTCAATATATTTCAAAATAATTGTAGTTGCAAATAATCATTCTTGACACTGGTAATATACAGTAATTATATCTTATTAATTTTCAGAACTCAAAATAATGAAAAAAATATGTGTAAAAAATAACAGATTTACAATTTTGTTTTCAATTTAAAGGTGGGAATACTTGGGCACCTCACGATTTGATTAGTATTACGATTCCAAAGGTGGGTAGAGTACCCCAAAAGTGTACTCAAATAAGTGTACCGTTACTTTAGAATAAGACTGTAGTAAAAGTAAAAAGTAGTCATCAAAATCATTACTTGAGTAACAGTAAGTAAGCATTCCGTGAAAAAACTAAAAGTATTGAGTAACTAGTGAATAACTTCAAATGTATTTAGTTGCTAATATTTAATGGTTCTTGGACTACAACCGTAGTTGGTGGTGTGTGTGTGTGTGTGTGCGCACGCGTGCAATTTACTGTAGCATGTTTCTTCGAGTTTGAAGTGAAATTCTTGTAAGTTGAACATTTCTACAGACACAAATGACAGCACATGATGCAAATGTTATTTTTACTAGATTGAAAGTTCTCGACGATTTGAGCAGCCTTGTCTGACATCATGTCACTTTTTACAGTCAGTATGTTTCTATGCTCTAAAGTAGTCTGATTTGTCAAATAATTCAATTTCTTCTATTTTCTCACCTACATGTGAAGTGTTAGTTTCCATGCTCTTATGTCTAATGTGACTGTTGGCCATACGCAGTGTGCCTCTTGTACACTAGGAGTGGTCATTTCAGCTTGTTTAGCTATGTAATCATGTAAATACAGTAGAATAAGAGAATGCTACACGCTAACAAGCTAGTGCTAATAATTTTAAAGCTCTGGATCTAACATAAGTACTTTCCACTGCTAATTGGTGTTGTTGGTAATGCTTTAATGTTTTTAAATGACACTTGTGGTTGTCTATGAATGTTCTCATTCATCCAGGTCATTGTCATCTCAGGGCATTCAATCCATCGCAACTGTACTGTTTGGTTTGCATAGACGAGCAAACTCTTCAGGCCAAGACTTAGCTGTCTACCTGCACCTCAGGGAGAAACCGCACTCCTTTGAAAACAAAAATGTAGAGATTCTGGACAAGGAGGACGGATGGTACGAAAGAGGAGTGAGGGAAGCCATCTATGTCGAGATTGAAAAACCATCCCTGAACAGAGGAGTTGGTCTGAGAAACCACCTGTCTCCCGCATACAACACTGTCCTTTCTACCATTCCTAAAAAACATTCTGGTCACCTTCTGTGACCAGAATTCCATTTGTACCATTTGTTTACAACTGAATGAAAAGCTAACGTGGAGGCTTCCGAATATTTTGGACTGTTAGTAGTTGATCCACAGCAATACCTCAATGCTAACGAGGGGAAATTACACTTCAACGACGGTCGTTGGCTTTGACAGTTAGGATTGCTCGTTTGCATCAAAACTGTTGTTTTTCTCACTACGATAGGGCGAAACCATCCTTGCCCAAGCACATCCTCACGTTTTTTTGGTGTATAAACATTTGGGGGTTTTGGCACCAGCCACTAGATTCGATCTGACGAATCGAAGTCTATGAGCACGAATTGATGAAGCCTAATCGGATGAGCGGCGAAATGTCTTCTAAGACACTTGTGGTTATTATGAATATCAAAAACGTACAAAAGGATCACTATTTTAGTCAACTGTTTTAGGAGGTTTCTGTTTATCGGTTTTTTCAAACAGTCGGTATGTGCTGGCATTATGTCACATAATTAAGGTGACTTCTTCGGGAACATTCTGACACGTATTAATAAACAAGCAAGTTTCTATTTTATCATATACTGTAAAATAGTGACTTATATCAGCTTCTAAATCTGTACTTTGTGCTTGTTTGGCGTAAACGGTAACTCACCACCGGCTTGTTATTAGCCAGGTAGAATGCCAGTCTCTGTTTGATTGGTGAAACGGTCAAAAGGTCCCTAGTGCTTAAGTTGGATTGGCAAAACAGAGTCACATGACAGTGCCTGCCGGAAGAAGACTCGCTAACAAATCAATACGTCTTTGCAAGCCTTGATCAATAGATTATAAATAATGGTGATATAAATAAATGTGTAAAAGTAGTGTTTCTTCTTCACAAACATAGTTAAGTAAAAGTAAAATGCATGTTGCATTAAAACTACTCTGACAAGTACAATTTATCCAAAAAGTTACTAAGTAAATCTAATGGAGTAAATATCTCTGTACCATTCAGGGGCTATGATTCGATTATACATTGATTATTCATGCATCTTTAATAGTTATATTGTCCATCCATCCATCCATTCATCTATTTTCTACCGCTTGTCCCTTTCGGGGTCGCGGGGGGTGCTGGAGGCTATCTCAGCTGCATTCGGGCAGTAGGCGGGGTACACCCTGGACAAGTCGCCACCTCATCGCAGTAGTTATATTGTATATTAATATATTGTTCATGTACTGTATAAATGATTATTATTATATTGTTCATGGACTGTATAAATGTATTATATGTGTTATTATGAATATGTGTAAAGGGCTCCTTTGGCTACTACTCTTTTGGCAGGTGATAGCAACTCAAAGGGGTCACTCTGCACTGTGTATGGAGATAAACACAGTTAGCAGTAGGGTTGTACGGTATACCGCTATTAGTATAGTACCGGGTTACTAATGAATCATTTTCGGCACTATATCGCCTCTGAAACGTGCCGGTCCCGGCCATGGGTGGATCTACACCTAACATCCACTGTAATGATATCAAGTACAGGCACGTATCTAATCGATACTACTTTGATTACGTCGATACTTTTTGGCATCAAAACATCTTCTTTCATTTTTTAAAAATGTATATTATGTTTATAAACTCAGGAAATATGTCCCTGGACACATGCGGACTTTGAATATGACCAATGTAAGATCCTGTAACTACTTGGTATCGGATTGATACCCAAATTTGTGGTATCATCCAAAACTAATGTAAAGTATCAAACAACAGAAGAATAAGTGATTATTACATTTTCACAGAAGTGTAGACGGAACATGTTAAAAGAGAAAGTAAGCAGATATTAACAGTAAATGAACAAGTAGATTAATAATTAATTTTCTACCACTTGTCCGTAATAATGTTGACAAAATAATAGAATGATAAATGATACAACATGTTACTGCATACGTCAGCAGACTAATTAGGAGCCTTTGTTGGTTTACTTACTACTAAAAGGCAAGTTGTCTTGTCTTGTACATGTTTAATGTACCGTAAGATTTTTTGTTAAAATAAAGCTAATAATGCAATTTTTTGTGGTCCCCTTTATTTAGAAAAGTACCGAAAAGTACCGAAAAGTATCGAAATAATTTTAGTACCGGTACCAAAATATTGGTATTGTTACAACACTAGTTAGCAGTAGCCTCACCTGTCAACAATAGGACCAAGATGCACAGTATGAGCCATATGTGATATTTTGTGTGATCAGTATTGAAAGGCATCGATTGGCATCTAACGATCACAAACTTTTCCAAAAAATTTGGCCAATAATGATCGGTCTCTGATTGATTGGAACACCACTAGCGGCATCTTCTCCTCCGTTCAGGGCCATCTTTTCATAAGGTATTTACGTCATCGATGATGTCGATTGAATCGACGAATCGTTCCAGCCCTAGACTGCAGTAGATACTTGATAATATAGTGATAATATAAACACATGTTCCTACTTGGCGTGAAGGCATCCTTGATTTAATTGTCTTGCCTTCTCAAACCACAGAACACTTAGCCCCAAAAAGTGGGGAGTAGAAAAAACGAAATACCACTTTATTTTATCCAAACCCTTCTACAAACTTTAATCCAAGAAGTCAGTGTGAAAACATTTGGCCCAATGCAGCAGACATGTCCAGTGTTATGTCATCGTGAATCTTGTTCAGACAGGGTTGAGGCAAAGGTGAAACGGAGGAAGTACTCCCAGTGTGACTCTCAACTTTTGGCTACTTCAGGATGTGTAATGGTGTTGTGACATGCTTTGGGATGGCCAACACGGACACATTTACTTATTAATGACCTATGCTCCACATGCACCTGCTTTAGCTTTAAACAAAACAACCACTTCAGAAGAAGAATGCAACAAAAATATGGTTGCCTGTGCATGAATACACCAACGCTGAAAAGTGAATAGGCGTCAGCTTAATGAAGTCTAGAAATCAATATTCGTTTTCAGTCAAGCAGCTTAGTTGGTTTTGTGTGAAGCCGCTAACATGCCAATGCTGTCATTTGTGCATGAGGAAGAAATTCCTGCTCTGTTGTGGGGTGTGAAACACCATATCAATATCATGTGACCTCGCATTTATAAGTGAAGAAAGAGAGAAGTCTTCATCTTCTATTCTCCGTCTTCTCCGTTCCCTTGCTCATCTCCCTAAAGGATTTAACCATATATATGTGTGGAATAATTTCATCAACCACGCCGCCTCCCTGTGGACCCTTTCCACTTTAAACACTTAACGGGTTAAATAAATAATGATGGCTCGCGCAGTGCTGCGTGCGCTAACGTTAACGGCACCAGCCACTAGCCTCTGGGTCCCACAGCAGCAGGAGTCCTTAAAGTGAATCATTTGCTTTACGCTAAGGCCACCGCAGCCATTCGGCGAGCAGATTATGGGCCTTTAAGTAGCAGCCATGCCTGAAATGTGACTCTAGGGCTCACGGGCTGTCTGGGAGGAGGCGAGACTCCTGAGAGAGACGCAATGAAACAAGGGGGACAGAGGGAGACGGATAGGACTTGTAAGGACAGACCATAAATCTACAGCCAATGACATGCGAGGAAATGGTAGTAAAAGGATGAGTAATGCAAAGACATGTACAAAAAATAAATACAAACACCACAACGTAGCCCACCAGGCATCTTTTGACACGTCTTATAAATTCAAATACTGACAAAGTTAAGAAATTACTTGTTTTCCTACAAATCCCTGGCAACAAAACAACATCTATAATTTAGTTTAAAAAAAAAGATGATTAAGACACTTCTGTTTGGCCCATTTTAACACCTTAAGTATTGTTATTAATACACAAAATACAATTAACAAACCTACTGTGTAATACGGTAATGTGTGACAAATGTTTCTCTCCTCCCTAAAAAGCCTCTTCCAAAGTTTTTTTTCAAAAGAAAATATCATGCATTCATAAAATTGGCAATGAACATCCTATTTTTGGCAAATCTACAATATGGATACAAACTAGTGCTGTCCAACATTTGTTTTAATCAGAGTATCAAAATTTTGATTAATAGCAGTAAATTACCAGAAACCTGAGGGTTGCAGGTTGGCTCTCCACCTCTTGCCATCCAAATTCACTGCCGTTGTGTCCTTGGGCAAAGACAGTTGCCCCCAGTGCCGCTCACACTGGCAAATGAATGATAGATGGTGGTCGGAGGGGCCGTAGCCACAAATTGGCAGCCACGCTTCCGTCAGTCTACCACAGGGCAGCTGTGGCTACAAATGTAGCTTACCACCACCCAAGCGTGAATGTGGAATGAATGATGGGTTCTCACTTCTCTGTGAGCGCTTTGACTATCTAGTTGATAGAAAAGCGCCATATAAATCTAATCCATTATTATTATTATTACTATTATTATTGCTTGCATAACATAAATTAACTTTAAAAAAGACCTCAATAGTTTGACTCAAATGCAATTTTATTGTCAGACCGTCTCAGATGAATATTTTTTAATGTTTTGACCTGATCAATGACCATCTTTCAGGGAACCACCTGAATCTGCAGTTAAGAAAAAGGTGTGGTCAAAATAACTTGCGTGATTCATCTGTGTTTATACAAAATTCAAGCTATATATTGTTTGTGATTATTGCAGATGTATGCTAACACATCAACATTGATAGCTCTAATATAAACACAAAATGTTAACTTGATGAAACATGTATGTGGTAGAATAAATCACAACATAGGTGACTGGTTCAAAGTAAGCCGGACATACAAATATCCACAACAACAAAAAAGATAGTGATAGTTATAAATGAACATAACATAATGTATAATGTATTTTACATATGTATTCCCAAAGTATCATAAACATTATAAAAGCACAAAACAAGAGTGTAGTTGTATTTCCTAGGGAAGAAGCTTGTGAATAAAAGAATAAACTAGGCGTCATTTTGGGGCAGTGTTAAGATAGAAACTGTTGTTATAAACAGATTAAAATGCAAAACTCACCAAATAAAACTTAGCGTTACTTGGTTAAATGAAATTTAACCAAGGTTTTCCCTTAATGTAACTGAGGGTGGCGCACCTCCACGGCAAAAACACCTTAAAAAATTAATTTGTTTTCACGTAAAAAACCTTTAAGTAATATAAAGTATTGTAACCTCCAAAAGAAGTCACACAAATTCTGACGCTATTTTAAACTTTTATTGCCAATCTTATGATAACAACTTGCCCAATTCCAACAGGTTTTACCTCCCGTGCAAACACTTTTGTCTCCAAGTTTCCCTGACACACAACAAAACTTCATCATTTTCCACCAATCCGCTTTAAGGCACAAACTGTGTGTTTGCAATCATGGGAAAACTGAACATCAAATTAAAACCACACAAACATAACACATTCCCACCAGCAGGTCGTTACAGTATGAATGGATGTATACAAACGTTTGTATTTTGCCACCACACAGTGGAATGCACTACCAACAGACCTTAAAATTCGAACTTCCCTACTAAATTTTAAAACGGCCATAAAATCCTGGCTCAGCTCAACCTCTACCTGATCTGAACCAAAATTGATCCCCAGCAACTTTCCGAAGCATCGAGCAGGTTTATATGTGGTTATAGTGTATGTATATATTTTCTCATTCAGTTTTGCACACTCTTGGAGTCAACATGTGCATAGTCATGTACATAGTGTATATACCCCCCCCCATGTTTTGTATATATTGTTTTGTATATATTGTTATATATATATATATATATATATATATATATATATATATATATATATATATATATATATATTATAACGTAACTTTTTATATACATGTATGTTACAAATTATATATATTTTATTATTGAATGTATCAAATGTGATGAATATTTAATGGACCACAATGGAAACAAGCCTTTTGGCTTTCTGTGCCATCCATTTGCCTTTTTAAAGCATTACATGGATTAAATTCTTTAAGATGTCAATAAACTTCTCAATGAATCAATCAAGAATGGAGAAAACAGCAGCCTACCTTGCCCAAATGGATGTTCCAGACTTGAACGGATGAAAGAATGAAGCAAGCACCTGTCTCCATTACTGACAGTTTCATTTGGTGATAAATCCTTTAAAAACAATAAAATAAATAGAAATTAATCACCATGTTCTCAAACTACTTAGCCTAGTCCCACAAAATATTCATTAAGACACCACAGTTTAGCGAATAAATTCATTTCCTACATGTTTTGCTTTTTCTTTAGCTTTTTGTGGCCCACCAAACGTCACTTGTTATCAAAGTAAAAGTGGCGTGGCGCAGTGGAAGAATGGCCGTGCGCGACCCGAGGGTCCCTGGTTCAATCCCCACCTAGTACCAACCTCGTCATGTCCGTTGTGTCCTGAGCAAGACACTTCACCCTTGCTCCTGATGGGTGCTGGTTAGCGCCTTGCATGGCAGCTCCCTCCATCAGTGTGTGAATGTGTGTGTGAATGGGTAAATGTGGAAGTAGTGTCAAAGCGCTTTGAGTACCTTGAAGGTAGAAAAGCGCTATACAAGTACAACCCATTTATCATTTATTTATTTATTTATATTATATTTGCTGTGGTTAACTTATTTTCACACTCATATGATGCACTAGGAATATTAACATGTTATTTCAAAAAACTAATGACGGTGACAGTTTGACCCCGGAACACGTTTAGATCTTCTTTATTTTCTAAAATGTTTTAAAATCTGAACCAACACACATCACAAAATGTGCTTACAATTTGAAGTAAGGCTGCAGCTAACGATTATTTGTCTATCGATTAATCTATAGATTATTTTTTCGATTAATCTATAGATTATTTTTCCTTTTACCGATTATTTTTTTTATTCAAAATGAAGATGAAAAAATAAATGTTGGCCAGTTTTTTCAAAAGGCATGACTTTTATATACAAAAAAAAAAGTATGGCCACTCAGTCAACATTGACAACAACATGACAAAATATTCTGTAACAATGTAAACATTTAAAACTTTTAACATTTAACAAAATTAAAAGTAGCTTATTTGCTTTTTAATGTGCAAATATAAAAGTAAACATCCAGTGCAAATCTTAATATTCTGCAATAGTATAAGCATTTCTAAAGTAAAAGTATTGCTTATTTTGCTTTAAAATGTGCAAAAATAAAGATAAACATCCAATACAAAAAAGTGCAAAATGAAATATTCTGTAACAGTGTAAACATTTCAACAAAAGTAAAAGTATTGCTTATTTTGCTTAATAACACAACAATGATAGTATGATTAAAGTGAAAGTTAATTGTTGGTTTGTACATAGTATATGTAACTGTTAATGTTGTAAAAGGTATTTGCACAACTAATTAACGTTAGCGTTAAAGAGGAGCGCGTCTTTGTAAACACTGAACAGGCATGCCAAACGCGCCTCTCAGAGCGAAACAGTGTTTTAGTTTATGAATTTACAACGCAGATACAAATGACACATTCATGATTTTGTGTAATGATGACAATGTATACTCACGCGGACGATTGACTAGTTGATGGTGATGGCAAGAACGCTGTCGGGTGTTTTCTTTTCAAATGTTCCTTCATAGCCGTTGTGCTGCTATGATAGGCCATTTCCGCTCGACACAGTGTGCATACAACAACTGTCAAGTGTTTTGCTTTTTTCGCTGTGCTTATCCCACACTTGAAGGGATGTACCAATGCTGAATGTGGCTTCTGGATTTCACTCAAAAGACCAGACCGTAGTTACTTTTTCCTTTTATTTTCCTTTAGTTTGCAACAGTTTTTCCAACCAAGAAACAGCTTCTTTTTTCTTCTTTAGTCTTTTTAGCAGTCTTTAGCAGTGTTAATAGACTTTAGTTTCTTTAGCTGTCATTAGCTGTCTTTAGTAGCCTTTAGTAGCCTTTAGTAGCCTTTAGCTTCTTTAGTAGGTGAAAAACCTTTAAGGACAAAACACCACAAGATTAACATGCTGTAAAAAATCAATCAATTATCAATCCCATAATTTACAACTATTAATTAGCTATCAAACTCTTAACCATTAAACAAGTGCAAGAAAATGGACACATCTTTTCCCTTTAAGTTAAAACAAATTTTAAATAAATTGTCTCAACATAAATGCACCAAGATACATATAAAATACATTTAACACCAGAAACACAATAGATAAATGCAACAGAAAACCCAATATGCAAATACATAAATACCTAACCAATTAACCACCTATTTAGATACATATTTAAAATCCATATTCAATATAAATATATTATTAATTTAGCAGTGAAACACTCAATCTTAAACGCTGTCTACTGGTAGAAAAATGCCCCTTTTTCTACGCCCTCACCAACACAGTTAAATCCAACACTTTAAATTGAGCGACTTCACCCTCCTGATGAAGCAAACTGCTCCAACATTTATCAAACTAAGCAAAGAATATCAACACTAAACAACAGTTACATAACACACTGTGTGTATTTAGCCTCCAGACTAAGCACGCTACATGCACACACTCCCCCCCCCTCCCATCTCACCAGCGCAACAGGTGCGCCACACCCACGAAGAGAAATATTAAATCTTACATACTTTTGGCACAACTCTGGGTTATCTGTAATGAACTAAACCTTTTTCCACTCTGCGCTGGCGTCTTTTGTACTCCTTGATTTGACACAGCGGTCTAATTACCGGGCTCGCGCACCAGCAGATGAGACAGGAGCGCGCCGCGTTATACCTGCGCGCTAACGTAAACTGATCAGCTCTGATTTTATAAGCCGACTGGCCGAAATAATGCCGAATTATATACATTTGTTTATTGAAATACTCCCACACTTTTGACGACTTTTGGCGTGCTTTTTTTCCCTCGCTCGCACCGCTCGCATCATCTGCTTTGCGCTCCGCCATGACGGCAGTGTGACGTAAATATGCGACGCGTCGAAGCATAAAAACGACGTCGACGTATTTACGTAACCGATGACGTCGACTACGCCGACGCGTCGTTTCAGCCTTAATTTGAAGTTATACTAGTGTGAATTTTTGGGCACCAAATGATTCAATTTGATTCCGATTTGTGGGGTTGCAATTCAATACGAGTCTCGATTCGAACTGATTTTTGCAATGCATTATTTAACTAGAAAGACGCGGAAATTTTAATGGGCCTGCTATCTGTGCCCTGGACCTCTGGCCGGGGATCGCCGGAAGCCGCCGTACTTGTTAGATGTTGCCGAGTGTCTGAATCTGTAAGTTTTAGGTGTAACTGTACAAAAAGAGCCAAAGAGCTAGCCTAAAACAGTAGCATGTTTACATAATAATGCTAACACTGAGAAAGTGTACTAATGATAGCATGATAAAAGCAGCATGTTTCATATACCAAGTTATACGACTCGAAGGTGTATGGATGCGGGAATAAAAAAAAAAGTGTAAAATTAGATGAAAAAGTTAGCAAGCTAAAATTAGCTTGGTTGCATATTAACAGGAAACAAATGTCACATACCAAGTTATATGACTCTAGTGTAAACGGTTGCAAAACTAGCTCAAAAAGTTAGCATGGTAATATTAGCATGTTACCATGAATTGATTAACGTAGACCCCGACTTAAACAAGTTCGGGTGTTACCATTTAGTGGTCAATTGTACGGAATATGTTTTGTACTGTGCAATCTACTAATAAAAGTCCCAATCAATCAATCAGCAAGCTAAGGTTAGCATGCTAACAGTTAGCGTGTGTCACATACAAAGGTATATGACTGTAAAGTGTATGGCTGGGGAATAAAAAAAGTGTAAAATGCATGGAGATATTTTTAACATTGATTCTAATAAAAATATTTATATTTTTTGGGGGGGCTTGGTTGAAAATGATGAATCAATATAGAATCAGGATGTCAAAGAATCACAATGTGTGCACTCTTAATGTATGACTTGCTATAATAGCAATTTATTTAAAGCCTACTGAAAATGATTACTCTCAAAACACATGGGACTAACAATTAACTAATCATTTAGATAATATTGATTTTCTACCTAGCAACACCATTAAGAAACGGCATGATATAATTGTGTAATCCTGCTTGGATCAAAAGCCTTGACAGCCTCTTAATAATTGAAGGTATTAAGAATGCTAACACTAACGATTCCGTGTGCATCTTAATGTGATAACGTCTATCCTGGGTTTAGAGCTGATAACCGGATTAGAATACCACTATTTGATTTTTTAAAACAGGCTTTCCTGGTTGAAAAAAAAACAGTCGATAACATATTTCCCCAAATCTCGAAGGTTTTGTTTAAGACACTTAAATGAAGCTCTTTAATTTGAGTGTACTTTGCTCGAATGGAAAGCAGATGCAATCAGGCAATATCCAAAGTAATCTCATTGTAGAAAAGCAGACAGAAACGTTAAAAAAAACAACACAAGAACGTCAATAAACGGTCTCCACCCTGAGTAAAAGCTGTATTGATTCCCAGTCGGATTAAAGATGCAACAGGGAGCAATTAAAAAGAGTCAAGATGAACATGTTAGCATTGTTAATACTGCATGTAGGATACTTTATAAAATAGTTTATTTAAAATGAATATGACAACCAAGACAATTATAATGTGTGATTAATGTATTCTTAACATTTTAAAAACTGTTAGATGATAGAAAGAGTTACAATAAGTGTACTTTGTTAGGGTGTAGAGGCCGCAGGCTACTACACTACCAGCTAGTAGTGATGGGTCCGGTAACACCGATGCATCGGCGCATGCGTCGAGCTCATAGAGCAAAACCCTGTGTCGGTGCGCGTACCGCTTTTAGAAAGTCACGTGACCGATCATGAGCTGTTTTGGTCACGTGACCGATACGCGAACTGTGTCGCACTGACGCCTCCTCTGTGCCCTGTGAGCGGGTCTTTTCTACAACCGGAGAAATAATAACTAAGAAAAATCGTCTAAAATGTAATACGTCGGAAAAACTTTTTTTTTTTTTTTTAACAAAAATGTGTAAAAATAAAAAATTAAAAAAATTCCCAGTCCACAATCATCCACAACACGTTCTCTTAGATTTCCATGTTATGATACATGTTCACATTATTTATTGACTGTATCTAAAAATATATTTTTATTTAAATGAAGATATGAAATAATGCTAAATGAAATACAATGACTTGGTTTATATTATTGTATATACTAGGGCAGGGGTCACCAACGCGGTGCCCGCGGTCACCAGGTAGCCCGTAAGGACCAGATCAGTCGCCCGCTGGCCTGTTCTAAAAATAGCTCAAAGAGCAGCACTTACCAGTGAGCTGCCTCTATTTTTTAAATTGTATTTATTTACTAGCAAGCTGGTCTCGCTTTGCTCGACATTTTTAATTCTAAAAGAGACAAAACTCAAAATGAATTTGAAAATCCAAGAAAATATTTTAAAGACTTGGTCTTCACTTGGAATAAGCAGTAGAAAATGGATGGATGGATGGGTCTTCACTTGTTTAAATAAATTCATTTATTTTCTACTTTGCTTCTTATTACTTTTAGAAATACAATTTTAGAGAAAAAATACAACCTTAAAAATGATTTTAGGATTTTTAAACAAATATACCTTTTTACCTTTTAAATTTCTTCCTTTTCTTTCCTGACAATTTAAATCAATGTTCAAGTAATTTTTTTTTTTTCATTATTGTAAAGAATAATAAATATTTTAGCTTCTGGTTTTTCGACGAAGAATATTTGTAAAATATTTCTTCAAACTTACTATGATTAAAATTCAAAAAAATTATTCTGGCAAATCTAGAAAATCTGTAGAATCAAATTTAAATCTTATTTCAAAGTATTTTGAATTTCTTTTAAAAATTTTGTTCTGGAAAATCTAGAAGAAATACTGATTTGTCTTTGTTGGAAATATAGCTTGGTCCAATTTGTTAAATATTCTAACAAAGTGCAGATTGGATTTTAACCAATTCAAAACATGTCATCAAAATTCTAAAATGTATCTTAATCAGGAAAAATGACTAATGATCTTCCATAAATTCTTTTTTTAATTTTTTCAAAAAGATTCAAATTAGCTAGTTTTTCCTCTTCTTTTTGTCGGTTGAATTTTGAATTTTAAAGAGTCGAAATTGAAGATAAACTATGTTTCAAAATTTTATTTTAATTTTTTTCGTGTTTTCTCTTCTTTTAAACCGTTCAATTGAGTGTTTTTTTTCATCATTTATTCTCTACAAAAAACCTTCCGTAAAAGGAAAAAAAAAATGTACGACGGAATGACAGACAGAAATACCCATTTTTTTATATATATAAATTTATTTATTTAGCTATTCTTGTTTAAATCACACTTACGTATAACTTACAAATGACAATATATTTATTTATTTAAGTGTGTATCAAACTGGTAGCCCTTCGCATTAATCAGTACCCAAGAAGTAGTTTTTGGTTTCAAAAAGGTTGGTGACCCCTGTACTAGGGCATAAAATCAGTGTCAGTTGAGTCGGTCCATAGGTTGCCTGTAGGGATTTTTAATGTCCAGCAGATGTCAGTATTTAGTGACACAGTATCGACACAGTATCAATACAGTTTTGCAATGTGTCGAAACGCTTCATGAGGCCTCATCAACCCATCACTAACTAATACTCTTAAAACATGTTTAGAATGTTGCTTTCTTACCTGAAGTTATTATTTGCGACAGTTATATCCTCGTTAGTCTAAAAAATAAAAAATAAAACACCAAGTGCTAAGATAGCATTAGCATTCAGTAGCCATTGAGGCTAAACAGATGAGTCAGCTAAAAATTAGAAAAGGTTGATTGTGCTCCTCCCCCTTTTATAAACTCCTCTGGCCCATTCCCGCCGGGTGTTATTCTTCTTCTTCTCTATGGAATGCTCGTTCTGGCTTATTGCTGCCTCCCGCTGGATGGTAGAACACAGTGCACATAACACCCTATGTTTGGTTTTTTTCTACAAATGTAGCGTTGACTAGATCAGTGTTTTTTCAACCACTGTGCCGCGGCACACTAGTGTACCGTGAGATATTGTCTGGTGTGCCGTGGGAGATTATGTAATTTCACCTAATTGGGTTGAAAATATTTTTTTGCAAACCAGTAATTATAATCCGTAAATGTGCCGTTGTTGAGTGTCTGTACTGTCTAGAGCAGTGGTTCTTAACCTGGGTTTGATCAAACCCTAGGGGTTCTGTGAGTCAGCCTCAGGCGTTCGGCGGAGCCTCCGCCGCGGAGGTCAGAGCACACCCGACTCATCGTGTAAATAAAAACTTCTCCCTATCGGCGTATTATGGATACCCCCAAACAATGTTCCCTCTAACTCAGTGGCCTAGTGGTAAGAGTGTCCGCCCTGAGATCGGTAGGTTGTGAGTTCAAACCCCGGCCGAGTCATACCAAGGACTATAAAAATGGGACCCATTACCTCCCTGCTTGGTACTCAGCATCAAGGGTTGGAATTGGGGCTTAAATCACCAAAAATTATTCCCGGGCACGGCACCACTGCCCACTGCTCCCCTCACCTCACCTGAACAAGGGTGATGGGTCAAATGCATAGGACAAATTTGACCACACCTAGTGTGTGTATGACAATCATTGGTACTTTAACTTAGATGTGCACACTGTGGCCACACCAGCAGCGCACCTGTCCCAAACCTGACTAAATACTAAGTTAATGACGCCAAAAGGGACAAGCGGTAGAAAATGGATGGATGGATGGATGTTTTATTATTATAATCAAATGACAGCAGTCCTTTCCATGGGATTATTTTAAAAAATAAATGTTTTGGCCCACATACAATGACAGTAACACAACATATTGTTTTCATGAGCCGTGTACTAGTATTGTATGTCTGGGTGGGGGTCCTGCTTTGGAAATAATTTGTACCCCTTTCCGATATCGTATTTAGTTCCCACTAAAACATTCACATTTTGCACAATGAGATGTAAACATGGGATCATGTGTACATTCCTGTAACGTTCTGTTTGTAAAATATATCTTTATTAGTATGTATTTAATATATTAACATCATTTCATGATGAATATTTATAAATTAAGATTAAATTAAGAAAAAAATATTTTATTTTTCACTAAAGAAGGGTTCGGTGAAAGCGCATATGAAACTGGTAGGGTTCAGTACCTCCAACAAGGTTAAGAACCACTGGTCTAGAGCTCGGCAGAGTAACCGTGTAATATTCTTCCATATCAGTAGGTAGCAGCAGGTAGCTGATTGCTTTGTAGATGTCGGAACGACGACAATGGTTAGCAGGTAAAAATGCTTGAACCAAAAATAAACTAAAGGTGAGTGCCGCTAAGAAAAGGCATTGAAGCTTCGGGAAGGTTATGCAAAACTAAAATTGAACTTGCTGCAAAGTAAACAAAAACAGAATGCTGGACGACAGCAAAGACTTACAGCGTGTGGAGCAGACGGCGTCCACAAAGTACATCCGTACATGACATGACTATCAACAACAAAATAGGAGCGAAAGACAAGAACTAAAACACTACACACAGGAAAACAGCAAAAAACTCAATAAGTCACGACGTGATGTGACAGTACACCTACTTTGAGACGGGCTATAGTGATGCATGCTTGGTTATGGTTTGAATTCATATCAAACAATTGCGAGAACGACTTTTTATTGTCAATATCGGCTGCTGAGTTTCATTTTTTTAATGTTTTTTCTGCTGGTGGCGTGCCTCAGAATTTTTTCAACGGAAATAAATGTGTCTCATCTCAGAAAAGGTTGAAAAACACTGGACTAGATGTTTCAGATAAACAAGGAAAATAATAAGTTCAAAGCAATCATTTAAGATTATATTACATAAATTAAGTTATAAATGAACAATTTAATAAAGAAACTCTCTAATGATTAAAGTATATAAATACAGATAATTAATCCAATATAATAGTTAGATAATAATTATTTCAATAAGTAATATTTGTATATTTTGTTGAATTTATTTAATTTTACTGGTAACTATAGACATTCAAAATTCATTACATACTGTATAAATATTATGTAAAATATGGTGGATAAACAGACAAACAAACAACTTCTGGCGTATTCGAACCCTGGATTGTAACAAACATGTGCGACCATGCTTAAGAATAATCAAAATGTAAGTCCTGCATAGACAAATCAAGCAAAATAGTCCTGTGCATGTGTACTCAATGTAATGTTTAGGGTTTGTGTGTGTGTATGAATGTATTTAATATGTATATGTTAATATGTTTGTCATATTGGTAGTGAATTACAGCACGACACACCCACAGACGTGCAGTTGTACACACACACACACACACACACACACACACACACACACACACACACACACACACACACACACACACACACACACACACACACATTTACCTGGTGCAGACCTTGCCTCCTACCAGCTGTGTCGCAGTTCTGAGCTCATGTATCCTGACGGCACTGATGATGCGTCACGCAGACATCGGACCTCTGAAGGTTAACTCCTATGACCCCTGTGCTCTCCTGGCTCAGGACTGCTTTGATAAATCGACAGGACTGCAAATGGAATCTTTACGGAGAAGCCAAATGGAGTGCCACCTGTTTACTTGTCAAAGCATCATGTTGATGCATGATGACCATACTCAGAGTTATGCTATACACGCACGTGTGCACACATAACTAAATTATTATATTATTATTAAATGACTATATATGTGTGGGTGCAGTGCCAGAATTTTTTTGCCTAAAAATTGTTATATAATATGCTAAAACGCCTAATGTAAATCACCATGTACAAATGGGAAGGGATTAACATGGCCACATTCCCGCGTGAGAGGAAGGGGAGGGGTTAATCATTTTGCAATGCAGTCTGCTGAAAATAATGGAAAGCAACACTCTACATAGCAACCGACGCTGTGGTCAAAGTTGGAATTGCAAGTAAACACATTTTAAAATATTCAACACTCGACTGTCCACCTAAACCCCATCCTCCCACACCCATTGGTCACGTTTCATGTGTCAGGTGAACTGCAACGAATGGGGCGCACTTAAAATCCTTTTTTTCCTCAAAACTCGACAGTGCGCCTTATAACCCGGTGCGTCTAATGTAAGGAATAAGTTTGATTGAGCTTACCCACCTCGAAGCTGTTTTATTTGGTACATGGTGAAATGATAAGTGTGACCAGTAGATGGCAGTCAAACATAAGAGATAAGTGGAGCCTGCACTGATGGATTGTTGGCGCATTAAACATACAAGTATTATTATGGTGTGTGTATAAAGTAAGACATATTATCTGGCGTTTTGTTTTGCAATATTATGCAAAAGAAACTTTTCTTACCCTCTGGTAGGTGCTGATATGTGTTTGGGATCTGCATAAGTCCTGAAAAATTGCCCGCGTCCACCTTTGTAGTCCGTGGTGATGCCGTAGTCCATAAGCTTCTTCTTCTAATCTATCTTCTTGTTATGGGACATTCATCCTCCGCTGTTGCCATTTCTAATATAAAGTAGTGTAAAGTTCTTTCTTATATCTGTCAGTAAACTCGCCATGAAAGCGCTAAAACATACCGGTGTAGTGAGTTTACATTATTCACCCAAGGAGTGAGTTTACATTATTCACCCAAGGAACTTTAGTTATTAGAGTTCCGGTCGGACGGTTTTTCACGGGACACACTTCCTGTGTTGTTGTTTCCGGATGAGGAGATGCTGCTCCGTTATTGATAGAGATGTGCGATAATATCGGCAGGCTGATTAAGGTTAAGATATATATATATATATATATATATATATATATATATATATATATATATATATATATATATATATATATATATATATACTGTATATATATAAATAAATCAAATAAATACTTGAATTTCAGTGTTCATTTATTTACACATATACACACACATAACACTCATCTACTCATTGTTGAGTTAAGGGTTGAATTGTCCATCCTTGTTCTATTCTCTGTCACTATTTCAGAACACACACATTATACAAATATACATTGTACAATCAATAAGAAAACAGGAGCTCTAATTTGGGAGTCTGAATTAGGATCAGAAGTTCCTATATAAACATTGCGCACTCACGTCGCCATTTTGTATTGATTACTGCAGCTGTGCACTGAATTCATTCACAAATACAAACTACAACTCACAAACACTTTAGAGTTAGGCTCCACCATCAGAATGTGTACTTAAACTTATAAAGATCACATGGATATTATTCAGTGAGTTGATTCACCAAAACTAACCTGTTATACAGGATGAAAAAGCACACAGGACGTTTCAATTGTTCACAGACTGGTCGTGCTAATCAGAATGAAGACACTTCCGGTCTGCAGGTGATAGCATTCAATTGGAAATAAACCCTCTACTGCCCCCTACTGACCAATGTGAATACTGATAAATGTGTAATGACAGCTCCAAAAACGAATTCAAACCACAAAATAAAATAAATAAATCAATAAATCAACACAAAAATGTGACACATTATGGGTGGGTCACATATGCATGTACAGTAGATGGCAGTATTGTCCTGTTTAAAAGTGTCACAACATTGCTGTTTACGGCAGACGAACTGCTTTACGGTAGACGAAAACTTGACTGCTGTTGTTGTGTGTTGTTACCGCGCTGGGAGGACGCTAATAAAACTGCCTAACAATAAACCCACATAAGAAACCAAGAACTCGCCCTCCATCATTCTACAGTTATAACGTGATTGGGCAGGAACGCTTTTTATATTGTGAGAAAGGGACGTGAAAACAGGCTGTCGACACGTCACTCAGGTCCGCATGGAGCTGGAGGGGACGTGGCCTCCAGCTCCGCCTGAATTTCGGGAGACTTCCGGGAGAAAATTTGTCCTGGGAGGTTTTCGGGAGAGGCGCTGAATTTCGGGAGTCTCCCGGAAAATCCGGGAGGGTTGGCAAGTATGTCCTGAAGGGTCCTGGTTAGCGCCTTGCATGGCAGCTCCCGCCATCAGTGTGTGAATGTATGGGTGAATGTGGAAATAGTGTCAAAGCGCTTTGAGTTCCTTAAAAAGGTAGAAAAGCGCTATACAAGTACAACCCATTTACCATTTTATTTTATTACTCTAGTTAGTATACTCTGGACTGGAGCTGTGTGCCTTCATTGTTTTTGTAGCTTTTGTAGGACCCGTACTTTTCAGAGGCGGTACAGTACCGAATATGATTCGTTAGTATTGCGGGACCATACCAATACCGGCATACCGTACAACCCTAATCAAGAGAACTTGTTAGTGAAATTTCAGTGATCTGGACGCTGTGAATCATTTAAAGTTGACAGTTTAGGCCGTCTATTCATGTCTCTTGAGGGGGAGGAAAGTAGTAATATCCAGTACGGGATGGCAAGTCCAGCCCGAATGTTTGCAAGACTGCAAAGTGAGCAAATCCAGGACGAGAACAAGTGCGGTAAGATTGAATCAGTGTTATCTACTCCTCATATAGTCCTTGCAGGGCTACATTCATAGTGCTTACAAAAGGCAGTTTGCAGGCAGTAAATAAAGGGAGGAGAATCAATAGCAGTCAGTGATAAGGGGATAAAGCAACTAAATATGAAATACAGCCTAACAAAATGGTATGGATTTCCAATGGGGCCACGTGACACCACCTGCTTTGAAATGCAAATTTTAACTTTATGCACGTTGTCCTTCTCCAGCCTCGCCACCTATCGATCGGCTAAAACAAATTCCATTGATCAGTGAATATTTAATAGGTACAATTAAATCTCTCATGGAAGTACTTAGGGCCCATATCCACTTTTCAGCATCTTACCCCCCCTCGACACCCGCCGCCGACTCACTTAAGATTCAGCACGGCTCAATTAGGAATAACAGCTAATTGGGACAGAAATAGAAGACGTTTGTTTCTTGTCAAACTGCTCTTCAGAGGGGAAGGTTGCGCGTGTTAGCTATTCCTTCTGTAAAGTATGATATTGAATACCTTTCAGGTTTAGATATTGTTCCCCACATGGCATGATGAATAAACATCTTCCTTTTATGCAGAAAACACGCTGGTTACATGAATTTTATACCATGTTTGAAAATAAATAAAACATTTAAAATCAAAGTTCATGTATCAAAGTGTTACGTTACATTTTTCGAGTTTAGTTTTTCGTTGTTCACAATTGCAAAAAAAAATTGTTGTTTTATGTTTCTCTTCTTTATTTTTGCAGTCGCTCACATTTTTCAAAGAAAAAAATAATACATTTATTTTTTCATATTTATTTCCAAACGTTCTGTTTAAAGGGGAACATAATCACAATTTCAGAATGGTTAAAACCATTAAAATCAGTTCCCAGTGGCTTATTATAATTTTCGAAGTTTTTTTTCAAAATGTTACCCATCACGCAATATCCCTAAAAAAAGCTTCAAAGTGCCTGATTTTAACCATCGTTATAAACACCCGTCCATTTTCCTGTGACGCCGCATAGTGAAGCCAACACAAACAAACATGGCGGAAAGAACAGCAAGCTATAGCGACATTAGCTCGGATTCAGACTCGGATTTCTGCGGCTTAAGCGATTCAACAGATTACGAATGTATTGAAACGGATGGTTGTAGTGTGGAGGCAGGTAGCGAAAACGAAATTGAAGAAGAAACTGAAGCTATTGAGCCATATCGGTTTGAACCGTATGCAAGCCAAACCGACGAAAACGACACGACAGCCAGCGACACGGGAGAAAGCGAGGATGAAATCGGCGATCGCCTTCTAACCAACGATTGGTATTTGTTTGTTTGGCATTAAAGGAAACTAACAACTATGAACTAGGTTTACAGCATATGAAATACATTTGGCAACAACATTTTCATCAATTAATATATTCTGTAGACATACCCTCATCCGCGCTCTTTTCCTGAAAGCTGATCTGTCCAGTTTTGGAGTTGATGTCAGCAGGCCAGGGAAGCTAGGGTCGATAGGGGGTTTAGCTCGCTCGTCTGCGGTAACAAACTGCCGCCATTGCTTGCCGTGTACCGAGGTTCTTTGTCCCTGAATTGCTCACACACTCCGGCAGATTCAATGGGGGTCTGGCGGCAGATTTATTTGACTTTATCGTTGGAAATGCATCTGCTTTGAGTGTCGCAGGATATCCACACATTCTTGCCATCTCTGTCGTAGCATAGCTTTCGTCGGTAAAGTGTGCGGAACAAACGTCCAATTTCTTGCCACTTTCGCATCTTTGGGCCACTGGTGCAACTTGAATCCGTCCCTGTTCGTGTTGTTACACCCTCCGACAACACACCGACGAGGCATGATGTCTCCAAGGTACGGAAAACAGTCGAAAAAACGGAAAATAACAGAGCTGATTTGACTCGGTGTTTGAGAAAATGGCGGATTGCTTCCCGATGTGACGCCACGTTGTGACGTCATTGCTCCGAGAGGGAATATTAGAAAGGCGTTTAATTCGCCAAAATTCACCCATTTAGAGTTCGGAAATCGGTTAAAAAAATATATGGTCTTTTTTCTGCAACATCAAGGTATATATTGACGCTTACATAGGTCTGGTGTTAATGTTCCCCTTTAAACACCAATATCACTACTCGAGCTTCACAGGTGTCCCATCTGCACTAAATACGCGTGTATGCTTGGATGCTCTTTAGTTATACATACTGTTGCATCTTGCCTGTACTAACGCTGACTGTAATCATGCATCAATGAGTTCCAGCTGCAATAGCACTCCCCTTATTACTTTGAATAGCATTGTTCGCCACTGTCACGGCGCATGCGCAATGTCTCATGTCTTCTGCTGCAAGCTCGGCCGGCACTTCCGCTTGAAGCGCGCCGGGACACGTCCCCCCGCTCGCTCTGGCGCCACGCGCCGTCAAAATACCAACAAAACAGGAATAGCAAGACACTACACACAGAAAAACACCAAAAAACTCCAAATAAGTCACGGTATGATGTGACAGGTCGTCATCAATCAATCAATCTATCAATGTTTATTTATATAGCCCTAAATCACAAGTGTCTCAAAGGGCTGCACAAGCCACAACGACATCCTCGGTACAGAGCCCACATAAGGGCAAGGAAAAACTCACCCCAGTGGGACGGCGATGTGAATGACTATGAGAAACCTTGGAGAGGACCGCATATGTGGGTAACCCCCCCCCCCCTAGGGGAGACCGAATGCAATGGATGTCGAGTGGGTCTGACATAATATTGTGAGAGTCCAGTCCATAGTGGATCCAACATAATAGTAAGAGTCCAGTCCATAGTGGGGTCAGCAGGAAACCATCCCGAGCAGAGAAGGTCAGCAGCGCAGAGATGTTCCCAACCGATACACAGGCGAGCGGTCCATCCCGGGTCCCGACTCTGGACAGCCAGCACTTCATCCATGGCCACCGGACCTGTGTGTCTCCCCCTCCACAAGGGATAGGGGGGAGCAGAGGAGAAAGGAAAAGAAACGGCAGATCAACTGGTCGAAAAAAGGGGGTCTATATAAAGGCTAGAGTATACAAATTAGTTTTAATATGGGACTTAAATGCTTCTACTGAGGTAGCATCTCTAACTGTTACCGGGAGGGCATTCCATAGTACTGGAGCCCGAATAGAAAACGCTCTATAGCCCGCAGACTTTTTTTGGGCTCTGGGAATCACTAATAAGCCAGAGTTCTTTGAACGCAGATTTCTTGCCGGGACATATGGTACAATACAATCGGCAAGATAGGATGGAGCTAGACCGTGTAGTATTTTATACGTAAGTAGTAAAACCTTAAAGTCACATCTTAAGTGCACAGGAAGCCAGTGCAGGTGAGCCAGTATAGGCGTAATATGGTCGTGACACTTACTTTGAGACAAGAGCTATAGTGATGCATTGTTCGTTATGGTTTGAATTCATATCCAACAATTGCAACAATGACTTTTTACTGTCAATATCAACTACCGAGTTTACATTTTTTATGTTTTCTGCTGGCAGTGTGCCTCCGCACTTTTTCAAAGAACAAAAATGTGCCTTGGCTCCAAAAAGGTTGAAAAACAATGCTTTAGCCGATCCCGAGTCTGCCAATGTATGCGACGGCACATGCAACCCAGGTATGAAAAAACTGTTATCATTTTACATGAATAGGTACTCGGTAGTACTGATGGACTTTGGCCAACACCTATAAAAGTCCTGAATACGGTACACAACTGCTTTTAAACATCATTAGAACATCTACAGTGGTTCTGGAAATGCCACACATCTGCATTATCAAGCCTTTAAAGGGGAACATTATCACAATTTCAGAAGGGTTAAAACCATTAAAAATCAGTTCCCGGTGGCTTATTTTATTTTTTGAAGTTTTTTTCAAAATTTTACCCATCACGCAATATCCCTAAAAAAAGCTTCAAAGTGCCTGATTTTAACCATCGTTATATACACCCGTCCATTTTCCTGTGACGTCACATAGTGAAGCCAACACAAACAAACATGGCGCATAGAACAGCAAGCTATAGCGACATTAGCTAGGATTCAGACTCGGATTTCAGCGGCTTAAGCGATTCAACAGATTACGCATGTATTGAAACGGATGGTTGTAGTGTGGAGGCAGGTAGCGAAAACGAAATTGAAGAAGAAACTGAAGCTATTGAGCTATATCGGTTTGAACCGTATGCAAGCGAAACCAACGAAAACGACACGACAGCCAGCGACACGGGAGAAAGCGAGGACGAATTCGGCGATCGCCTTCTAGCCAACGATTGGTATGTGTTTGTTTGGCATTAAAGGAAACTAACAACTATGAACTAGGTTTACAGCATATGAAATACATTTGGCAACAACATGCATTTTGAGAGTGCAGACAGCCCAATTTTCGTCAATTAATATATTCTGTAGACATACCCTCACGTCAGCAGGCCATGGAAGCTAGGGTCGATATTCTTCTCTTGATCATCTTCGGTGGCATAAGGGACGGTGTGAGCCAAGACATCCAGGGAGTTTAGCTCGCTCGTCTGCGGGAACAAACTGCCGCCATTGCTTGCCGTGCTACCGAGGTCCTTTGTCCCTGAATTGCTCACACACTCCGGCAGATTCAATGGGGGTCTGGCGGCAGATTTCTTTGACTTTATCGTTGGAAATGCATCTGCTTTGAGTGTCGCAGGATATCCACACATTCTTGCTATCTCTGTCGTAGCATAGCTTTCGTCGGTAAAGTGTGCGGAACAAACGTCCAATTTCTTGCCACTTTCGCATCTTTGGGCCAGTGGTGCAACTTGAATCCGTCCCTGTTCGTGTTGTTACACCCTCCGACAACACACCCGACGAGGCATGATGTCTCCAAGGTACGGAAAACAGTCGAAAAAACGGAAAATAACAGAGCTGATTTGACTCGGTGTTTGAGAAAATGGCGGATTGCTTCCCGATGTGAAGTCACGTTGTGACGTCATCGCTCCGAGAGCGAATAATAGAAAAGGCGTTTAATTCGCCAAAATTCACCTATTTAGAGTTCGGAAATCGGTTAAAAAAATATATGGTCTTTTTTCTGCAACATCAAGGTATATATTGACGCTTACATAGGTCTGGTGATAATGTTCCCCTTTAAGTCTTTTGTATGATTTTTTAACGTTACTTTGTATAGTGAATAGGGCTGGGTATCGGTACTCGATACCTGAAAGGTATCGACTGAAACAACCCGATACCAAGTAGTATCGAAACTGCGTCTGTCAAACGATACCTGCAATCGGTTCTTTTTGTACCCAGATCAAGAAAAAATTACTGTTTGTTCGTTACAATGCGCCATGTAATTGGTGCACCACTGCAACAACAATAGTTTGTAAGGCGGTAAAGCAGAATTGTGCAGAATTGGCTGGTCATCATTCCGAGATGCCGACAGCAAAACGGTCAAAGGTATGGTTGTACTACACGCCTGTGGCGCCGGGTACAAATAAATGCATACAATGCGGCAAGATTATTTCGGGGGAAAACGGGGAATACTAGCAATATGATTAAACACCTTATCAAGCACGGAGCAAACTTAAGGGTGGAGAACTGTACTGTGTTTAAAAAGCCGGCTTCTACAACACCAGCATCGTCGTCGCCATCTCAACAGGACACTGCTCAACCGTCGATAACTTCAGGTAATATATAAATGGTTACTATGTTAACAGTACTCATCCCTTGTGTGTTAAAACACGTCTGCGCTGCTGACCCGTCTCCGCTCGGGATGGTCTCCTGCTGGCCCCACTACGGACTGGACTCTCACTATAATGTTAGATCCACTATGGACTGGACTTTCACAATATTATGCTAGTTATGCCACTCGACGTCCATTGCATCCGGTCTCCACTAGAGGGGGTGGGAGATCACCCACATCTGCGGTCCTCTCCAAAGTTTCTCATAGTCATTCACATTGACATCCCACTGGGTTGTGAGTTTTTCCTTGCCCTTATGTGGGCTCTGAACCGAGGATGTCGTCGTGGCTTGTGCAGCCCTTTGAGACACTTGTGATTTAGGGCTATATAAATCAGTGACGTGCAGTCACTAGAGGCAGGTGAGGCCCCGCCTCACCTGCCTCTAGTGACTGCAGGGAAAGAAAAAAAATGTAAAAAGAAAAAAAATGTATTAAATTGTTATATGTATCCAGTGATTATACTATAACGTTATTTTCCATTTAACTTCACCAGTTTTAGATTATTTTTATTCAAAATCGCTGAATTTTCACATTTGCCGTTCAAATACTGAGAAGAGACGGTGCGGTGATCAGCAGCCAGTTGAGGCACGTCACTGAATTGTGCCTCAACATGGATTGCGCAATGACCCGGCTAACTGCTGGCCTGCTGTGCAGTGAGACCGTATTGCTATATGAACTATATTATACATTTCCATAGTTTAGTTAGCTGAGGTATATAATGTACAGTGTATTTTGTCAACGACTGTATGTGTGTAACGTATTTCTTGTGCTGAGCAATCATAAAACTGCTGCGAAGACGCACTGTGTGAGGCTCGCAGTAATCCCGCCTCCTGGCGACGGTTAATGCACCCCCGCGCAGAATGCACCCCCGACGGGAGCGCCACACCAACCAAAGCCCACACCCAAACCCTCCACGTGCAAGACCGAATCCACCCAAAAAAAGTCACTTAACAAGAAGCCAAAAAGTGAAAAACAACAATGCTCGTGCCGAAGGAGCTGTGAACGACTGCAGGGACACAACATTAGGTACACCTGCAGACTGCAGCACGGATTTCATATTTCATTCATTCACAACTCCTCCAACACGAACACCACTGTTCCCGCACTTATAAGTAAAGGTAAGACCATAATAACGTTTTTTTTTTTATTAAATGTGCTTTTTTTGTGTGCTACAGTTTGTATGTGTAAAGTTAAAGTTAAGTTAAAGTACCAATGATTGTCACACACACACTAGGTGTGGTGAAATTTGTTCTCTGCATTTGACCCATCCCCTTGATCACCCCCTGGGAGGTGAGGGGAGCAGTGGGAAGCAGCGGCGCCGCGCCCGGGAATAATTTTTGGTGATTCAACCCCCAATTCCAACCCTTGATGCTGAGTGCCAAGCAGGGAAGAATGCTGGTATGAGCTTTTAAACATAACCCGTTAACTGCTGCCAATCAAATGGTGAATAAGATACTCTTTAGGATTCATATGTACTGAGGCACTGACTGTGATGAAGTCAGTGCCTCACCAGTCATGAACCTCACCGCACATCACTGATATAAATAAACATTGATTGATTGATTGAGTATTGTCAAGTAAATCGTTTTGGGCATGTCGTAGGCATGTGAGCTAATGCTAGCTTAGCTTGCTCACTAATTTTACTTAATTAGCAAGTTAGCGCCCTGCTCAGTCACATCTGTCAATATTTTGTTCAGTGGTTAGGTTACCAGTTTGGTGTGGAGTGGTGACAATTACGCAACCCATCCATCCATCCATCCATCTTCTTCCGCTTATCCGAGGTCGGGTCGCGGGGGCAGCAGCTTAAGCAGGGAAGCCCAGACTTCCCTCTCCCCAGCCACTTCGTCCAGCTCCTCCCGGGGGATCCCGAGGCGTTCCCAGGCCAGCCGGGAGAGATAGTCTTCCCAGCGTGTCCTGGGTCTTCCCCGTGGCCTCCTACCGGTCGGACGTGCCCGAAACACCTTCCTAGGGAGGCGTTCGGGTGGCATCCTGACCAGATGCCCGAACCACCTCATCTGGCTCCTCTCGATGTGGAGGAGCAGCGGCTTTACTTTGAGCTCCCTCCGAATGACAGAGCTTCTCACCCTATCTCTAAGGGAGAGCCCCGCCACTCGGCGGAGGAAACTCATTTCGGCCGCTTGTACCCGCGATCTTGTCCTTTCGGTCATGACCCAAAGCTCTTGACCATAGGTGAGGATGGGAACGTAGATCGACCGGTAAATCGAGAGCTTTGCCTTCCGGCTCAGCTCCTTCTTCACCACGACGGATCGATACAGCGTCCGCATTACTGAAGACGCCGCACCGATCCGCCTGTCGATCTCACGATCAACTCTTCCCCCACTCGTGAACAAGACTCCGAGGTACTTGAACTCCTCCACTTGGGGCAAGATCTCCTCCCCAACCCGGAGATGGCACTCCACCCTTTTCCGGGAGAGAACCATGGACTCGGACTTGGAGGTGCTGATTCCCATCCCAGTCGCTTCACACTCGGCTGCGAACCGATCCAGTGAGAGCTGAAGATCTTGGCCGGAGGAAGCCATCAGGACCACATCATCTGCAAATAGCAGTGACCTAATCCTGCAGCCACCAAACCAGATCCCCTCAACGCCCTGACTGCGCCTAGAAATTCTGTCCATAAAGGTTATGAACAGAATCGGTGACAAAGGGCAGCCTTGGCGGAGTCCAACCCTCACTGGAAACGTGTCCGACTTACTGCCGGCAATGCGGACCAAGCTCTGACACTGATTATACAGGGAGCGAACTGCCACAATAAGACAGTCCGTTACCCCATACTCTCTGAGCACTCCCCACAGGACTTCCCGGGGTACACGGTCGAATGCCTTCTCCAAGTCCACAAAGCACATGTAGACTGGTTGGGCAAACTCCCATGCACCCTCAAGGACCCTGCCGAGAGTATAGAGCTGGTCCACAGTTCCACGACCAGGACGAAAACCACACTGTTCCTCCTGAATCCGAGGTTCGACTATCCGGCGTAGCCTCCTCTCCAGTACACCTGAATAGACCTTACCGGGAAGGCTGAGGAGTGTGATCCCACGATAGTTGGAACACACCCTCCGGTTCCCCTTCTTAAAGAGAGGAACCACCACCCCGGTCTGCCAATCCAGAGGTACCGCCCCCGATGTCCACGCGATGTTGCAGAGTCTTGTCAACCAAGACAGCCCCACAACATCCAGAGCCTTAAGGAACTCCGGGCGGATCTCATCCACCCCCGGGGCCTTGCCACCGAGGAGCTTTTTAACTACCTCGGCAACCTCAGCCCCAGAAATAGGAGAGCCCACCACAGATTCCCCAGGCCCTGCTTCCTTATAGGAAGACGTGCTGGTAGGATTGAGGAGGTCTTCGAAGTATTCCCTCCACCGATCCACAACATCCGCAGTCGAGGTCAGCAGAGCACCATCCCCACCATACACGGTGTTGACACTGCACTGCTTCCCCTTCCTGAGGCGGCGGATGGTGGTCCAGAATTGCTTCGAAGCCGTCCGGAAGTCTTTTTCCATGGCCTCCCCGAACTCCTCCCATGTCCGAGTTTTTGCCTCCGCGACCGCTGAAGCCGCACACCGCTTGGCCTGTCGGTACCTGTCTGCTGCCTCAGGAGTCCCATGAGCCAAAAGAACCCGATAGGACTCCTTCTTCAGCCTGACGGCATCCCTCACCGCCGGCGTCCACCAACGGGTTCTAGGATTACCGCCACGACAGGCACCAACCACCTTGCGGCCACAGCTCCAATCGGCCGCCTCGACAATAGAGGTACGGAACATTGTCCACTCGGACTCAATGTCCAGCACCTCCCTCGTGACATGTTCAAAGTTCTTCCGGAGGTGGGAATTGAAACTCTCTCTGACAGGAGACTCTGCCAGGCGTTCCCAGCAAACCCTCACAATGCGTTTGGGCCTGCCAGGTCTGTCCGGCATCCTCCCCCACCATCGCAGCCAACTCACCACCAGGTGGTGATCGGTAGAAAGCTCCGCCCCTCTCTTCACCCGAGTGTCCAAAACATGAGGCCGCAAATCCGATGACACAACTACAAAGTCGATCATGGAACTGCGGCCTAGGGTGTCCTGGTGCCAAGTGCACATATGGACACCCTTATGTTTGAACATGGTGTTTGTTATCGACAATCTGTGACGAGCACAAAAGTCCAATAACAGAACACCACTCGGGTTCAGATCCGGGCGGCCATTCTTCCCAATCACACCTCTCCAGGTTTCACTGTCGCTGCCAACATGAGCGTTGAAGTCCCCCAGTAGAACGAGGGAATCACCCGGGGGAGCACTCTCCAGTACTCCCTCGAGTGAATCCAAAAAGGGTGGGTACTCTGAGCTGCTGTTTGGCGCGTAAACGCAAACAACAGTCAGGACCCGTCCCCCCACCCGAAGGCGGAGGGAAGCTACCCTCTCGTCCACCGGGTTGAACTCCAACGTGCAGGCTTTGAGCCGAGGGGAAACAAGAATTGCCACCCCAGCCCGTCGCCTCTCACTGCCGGCAACGCCAGAGTGGAAGAGAGTCCAGCCCCTCTCAAGAGAAGTGGTTCCAGAGCCCTTGCTGTGCGTCGAAGTGAGTCCGACTATATCTAGCCGGAACTTCTCCACCTCACGCACTAGCTCAGGCTCCTTCCCCCCCAGCGAAGTGACGTTCCACGTCCCAAGAGCCAGCTTATGTAGCCGAGGATCGGACCGCCAAGTGCCCTGCCCTCGGCTTCCGCCCAGCTCACACTGCACCCGACCTCTATGGCCCCTGCTATGGGTGGTGAGCCCATTGGAGGGGGGACCCACGTTGCCTCTTCGGGCTGTGCCCGGCCGGGCCCCATGGGGACAGGCCCGGCCACCAGGCGCTCGCCATCGTGCCCCACCTCCGGGCCTGGCTCCAGAGGGGGGCCCCGGTGACCCGCGTCCGGGCGAGGGAAATCTGGGTCCTTGGTTTGTGTTCTTCATCGAGGTCTTCGAGCTGCTCTTTGTCTGATCCCTCACCTAGGACCAGTTTGCCTTGGGAGACCCTACCAGGGGGCATAAAAACCCCCGGACAACATAGCTCCTAGGATCATTGGGACACGCAAACTCCTCTACCACGGTAAGGTGGCAGCTCAGAGAGGAGAATTACCCAACCCATTGCATTATTTTCACATGATTAATATCGATTGATTGCACAGTACAGTACATATTCCGTACAATTGACCACTAAATGGTAACACCCGAATACGTTTTTCAACTTGTTTAAGTCGGGGTCCACGTTAATCATTTCATGGTACAAATATATACTATCAGCATAATACAGTCATCACACAAGTTAATCATCAGAGTATATACATTGAGTTATTTACAATCCGGGGGGTGGGATGTGGACGGGGTTGGGGTTGGGAGTGGGGGTTAGGTTGGGTTGCTATCAGCATATTTCAGTCATTAACAGTTATATCATCTGAGAAATGGACATTGTAACAGTGTAGGTCTCACTTCGTAGGATATGTACAGCGAGCGGTGAACATAGTGAGCTCAGAAAGCATAAGAACAAGTATATACATTTGATTATTTACATTTGATTATTTACAATCCGGGGAGGTGGGATGTGGTGGGGGGAGGGGGTTAGGCTAGGGTTGTAGCTGCCTGGAGGTGTTCTTTTAGTGCGGTTTTGAAGGAGGACAGAGATGCACTTTCTTTTACACTTGTTGGGAGTGCATTTCATATTGATGTGGCATAGAAGAAGAATGAGTTAAAACCTTTGTTAGATCGGAATCTGGGTTGGACGTGGTTTGTGGAGCTCCCCCTGTTGTTGCGGTTATGGCGGTCACTTACGTTCGAATGAAGTACTCAGTTGGTATCGGTATCGTTTTAAGGGTACTGGTATTGGTACTGGTATCGAACATTTTCAAACGATACACAGCCCTAATACTGAAGCTATTCGTCGATGCAAATCATATGCGTGTCAGTTAAACAACGGACCGCAATTTCTCTCAAGAGCCTCATCCAAGAGTGAAGGGAATAGATCGAGCGACATGATTTATGACATCAGAAGATGTGCAAACAGGAAAAGGTTGCTGTCAGGATAGCCTAAGAGGGCAGCTCTTACTCGCATGAAGCGCTGTTATACAAAGTACCAATCAATAGCCCTTTTATTAGTGACTGCAATCAATGTACCTGTGACTGAGTGGGCCAATTAACGCTATCGACCGACAGGCCAGAAGAGATGAGAGGGGTCTGAAGGGGAAAGACATGGAATATTATGGGAGACGACAGGATGGGTTTCCAGTGTGTGAGTGGGGGGGATAGACCCTTACATAAAGCAGAGGCTCCCAAGAGGAAGTGACAGTGTGTATTGGCATGGGGAAGGGGCGTCGGCGGTCTACAAACAACCCCTCTTCCCACCACTTGTACGGACGGACGCCTGGAGGAGCTGCACTGGGAATGCAACGTTGCTCCTCTTCTCACCACCGCTTCTGAATAGTAATGAGGTCACCGGGTCACGGCTGCGCACGCTCCACGCTGGAGGGCCTCGGTCCCCAGGAGAATGAGCAGAGTGACACCTTGACTCGGGATGGTGTATTACATAATACCTTTCCCCGTCCTACAAACCCGGCATATAAGCCAGTATGCTTGTAAGTGTATGGAAACACATACAGTGCATAACTTGCATATTTGCAGGGAGATTTCAATGTTACACTGACATCACCGGCTTGTATTCGCTGGATAAGAACTTGCTTTGGTTTGAATTAGGGATGTCCGATAATGGCTTTTCGCCGATATCCGATATTCCGATATTGTCCAACTCTTTAATTACCGATACCGATATCAACCGATACCGATATCAACCGATATATGCAGTAGTGGAATTAACACATTATTATGCCTAATTTGGACAACCAGGTATGGTGAAGATAAGGTACTTTTAAAAAAAATTAATAAAATAAGATAAATAAATTAAAAACATTTTCTTGAATAAAAAAGAAAGTAAAACAATATAAAAACAGTTACATAGAAACTAGTAATTAATGAAAATTAGTAAAATTAACTGTTAAAGGTTAGAACTATTAGTGGACCAGCAGCACGCACAATCATGTGTGCTTACGGACTGTATCCCTTGCAGACTGTATTGATATGTATTGATATATAATGTAGGAACCAGAATATTAATAACAGAAAGAAACAACCCTTTTGTGTGAATGAGTGTGAATGAGTGTGAATGGGGGAGGGAGGTTTTTTGGGTTGGTGCACTAATTGTAAGTGTATCTTGTGTTTTTTATGTTGATTTAATAAAAAAACAAAAACAAAAAAAAACAAAAAAAACCCGATACCGATAATAAAAAACCGAAACCGATAATTTCCGATATTACATTTTAACGCATTCATCGGCCGATAATATCGGCCTGCCAATATTATCGGACATCCCTAGTTTGAATGTTACCCCACATTTCAAGATAGGGATTTTTTTTTTATACCTAGGTAAACATTTCAGAATGAGACTGAAATAATCAGGTAAAATCACAACTCTAAAGTTGTAAAAACTGTTTTGCCACAGTAAAATGTTAGCGTAACACCTGGGGTGCATTGCTTTTTCTTTGTTACGAAGGAACGGGTCTCAATCTCTTGTTTGCATGTAATGTACATGTAATGGTGGTTCGTTGGTCGAAATGTTGCATAGATTATGTTTTACAGACCATCTTCAAGCCGCTTTCTGAGTGGAAAAAGTGTCAAAAGATGGAGCTAACTGTTTTAATGACATTCAGACTTTACTTAAATCAATAACGGAGCAGCATCTCCTCATCCGTGGCTCACTAGTGCAACAACAACGCCGGAAATGTGTCCTGTGAAAAAACGTCCGACCGGAACTCTCTAATAATTAAAGTTCCTTGGGTAAATAATGGAAACTCACTACACCGGTATGTTTTAGCACTTTCATGGCGAGTTTACTGACAGATATAAGTAAAAACTGTACACTACTTTATATTAGAAATGGAGGATGAATGTCCCATGACAAGAAGATAGAGAAAAAGAAGAAGCTTATCGACTACAAATTTTTTAGGACTTATGCAGATCCCAAATACAGATCAGCAGGTATCAGAAGGTAAAAAAAGTTGCTTTTACATAATATCACGAAACAAAACGCTAGATAACACGTCTTACCTTATACACACACAACTTAATAATACTCTGATGTTGAAGCACAGTACAATCCATCAAGCGGTGCGGCTTCATAGCTTACAAAGTCGTACTAAAACATTTTCATAGATTTTTGAGCGCTGTGCGTAATGTTCTATATTTTCAATGGAACATATAACATTTCGGTGTTGTTTACTTGAGTCATATTGCAGTCTACACGTATCTCTTATGTGTGACTGCCATCAAAATGCAGTCTACACGTATCTCTTATGTGTGACTGCCATCTACTGGTCACACTTATAATTTCACCATGTACCAAATAAAATAGCTTCGAGGTCGGTAAGCACAACCAAAATTATTCCGTACATTAGGCGCACCGGGTTACAAGGCGCACTGTCGAGTTTTGAGAAAATGAAAGATTTTTAAGTGTGCCTTGTAGTCAGAAAAATACTCGGACTTAGACTTAGACAAACTTTAATGATCCACAAGGGAAATTGTTCAACACAGTAGCTCAGTTACAATGATGGAAAGTGTAAGGGTGGAAAGGACAATGCAGGTATAAATACACTAAATATAGCGAAATATATAATATAACATATGTACGGAATATTTACATAATATATGTACAGTATAGTATATATACTGATATATTATATTATATTATGTCTATATCATATAAACCAGTGGTCCCCAACCACCGGTACCGGTCCGTGGACCGATTGGTACCGGGCCGCACAAGGAAAAAAAAATTACTTTTTTTTTAATTTATTTAAATTTTTTTTAATTTTTATTAAATCAACATAAAAACACAATATATACACTATATATACATGTATATAAATACAGTCTGCAGGGATACAGTCCGTAAGCACACATGATTGTATTTCTTTATTAAAAAATTTTTTTTAAACCCCCTGTCCGCGGGACAAATTTTCAAGCATTGACCGGTCCGCAGCTACAAAAAGGTTGGGTACCACTGATATAAACCATATATAACAATTACCATGTACAATATTACAGTACCGTATTTTTCGGAGTATGAGTTGCACCTGAGTATAAGTCGCACCTGCCGAAAATGCATAATAAAGAAGGAAAAAAACATAAATAAGTTGCACTGGAGCCCGGCCAAACTATGAAAAAACTGAGACTTATAGTCCGAAAAATACAGTATATGTGACAGCTGCAGCATAAAATAGAGAGTAAATCCAGCAGAAAATAGAAAATAGACATTAAAAACAAAGAGAAGTAGCTAACATAGAAGGTGTCAGGTAAATACGGTATATTATGTTACAGTATAACTGCTAATAATGGTGACAGTTTTACCCTGAAACAAATTATTTATCTTTTCAATATTCCGTATGGGAAAACAGTTTGCCTTCTTGGCATTTTGGGGACGCTAGATGAAAGTCCAAAAGTTCAATAAGCACGTCTGTAAAGCCGATGATGTTTGAAGACTGAGGTCATGACAGAGGTGCTTCTCTTGACATGCCCTTCTCTCGGTATTTGCACCTGGGTGTCCTGTTCCCAAAGAGACAGAGGTCAGGGGGCCCTGCCTCATGTCATTTGACAGTGTAGCGCTCTCCTATCAGCCTCCCTCCGCTCCCAACGTTGACCTCTCCTTCCTGCAGGAAACTCTCCGCACCGGCGTGACGACTGCTTGAAGGAGCTGCAGGGAGGCGGAAGGAAGAGGTGGTGAGCAGAGAACGAGACGGTAGGAAATGACAGTGCGTGTGAAGTGATAAGCCCGCGGCAAAGACCCCCGCACCCTGAGGGAGGACTGGGGGCTACAAGACTTTAGCCTCAGTGCTCGCTCCTATACCGCTGTCCCACATGACCCCTCGGTCAGTCATCTCATGGCCAAGGATGTATAGACCAGACACACTTGCACTATCTGTTTTGCGTCTTCATTGGCACGTGTTCTTGCTGACAAAGCTTTTGTTTTATCAGACTTCCTGTGTGGTAGCGACACAACCAAGAGTGTTCCACTCTACAGTACATAAATGCACAAAATGATTTCCTGTACACTCAGGGCCTGATAGTGTATTGAAACGTGTACAAACTTGATAGCATCCGCAAAGCTGATCTACTCAACTCAGACAGAGGATTGTGTCTGTTAAAGGGGAACTGCACTTTTTTTGGAATTTTGCCGATCGTTCACAATCATTATGAGAGACAACAAGACAAAATTGTGTTTTTTTTGCATTCTAACATGTAAAAATCGTCTCGTTCTTGGTGGCGAGCAATGCAGCTAATGGGAGCAATCAATTCTACTTTTAAATCACTTTAAAAATGCGGTAGGCATAGTGTTCCTGGAAAGCCCTTACCTTTTCTCCTCCAAACATATTGCTGGGTATTGTGGCCAAACAGCTCAAATTTTGTTTCATCTCCATCCTTGCCAACCCTCCCGGATTTTCCGGGAGACTCCTGAAATTCAGCGCCTCTCCCGAAAACCTCCCGGGACAAATTTTCTCCCAAAATCTCCCGAAATTCCGGCGGAGCTGGAGGCCACGCTCCCTCCAGCTCCATGCGGACCTGAGTGAGAATCAGAATCAGAATCAGAATCAGCTTTATTGTCATTAGGCAAGGTAACAAGATTGAGGCCATTCCATACAGTGCGATGTGTGCATGCTAGAAAAACAATGTGCAAATATATAAACAGCATGCCTGCCCAATCTCGTTATAACTGTAGAATGATCGAGGGCGAGTTCTTGGTTTCTTATGTGGGTTTATTGTTAGGCAGTTTCATTAACGTCCTCTCAGCGCGGCAACAACACACAACAACAGCAGTCACGTTTTCGTCTACCGTAAAGCAGTTCGTCGGCCGTAAACAGCAATGTTGTGACACTCTTAAACAGGACAATACTGCCATCTACTGTACATGCATATGTGACAATAACATCTAGGGCTTTTAGAGAGTGCAGTGCACAACTGCAAGGGTGTTCAGCATGGTTAGAAAAATAGTGACAGAGAATAGAACAAGGATGGACAATTCAACCCTTAACTCAACAATGAGTAGATGAGTGTTATGTGTGTGTAATAAAATAAATAAACATATATGTATGTATATATATATATATATATATATATATATATATATATATATATATATATATATATATATATATATATATATATATATATATATACGGTAGCTAGAATTCACTGAAAGTCAAGTATTTATTTTATATATATATATATATATATATATATATATATATATATATATATATATATATATATATATATATATATATATATATATATATATATTCACCAAGTCAAGTATTTCATATATATATATATATATATATATATATATATATATATATGAAATACTTGACTTGGTGAATTTTAGCTGTAAATATATTCCTCCCCTATTAGCTACGCCCCGACCACGCCCCGACCACGCCCCCCCCCCCACCCCCCACCCCCACCTCCCGAAATCGGAGGTCTCAAGGTTGGCAAGTATGTTCATCTCACATCACATGGACAAAGATAAAACCTTCTGGAGGAAAATTCTGTGGTCGGATGAAACAAAAATTGAGCTGTTTGGCCACAATACCCAGCAATATGTTTGGAGGAGAAAAGGTGAGGCCCTTAATCCTACGAACACCAATTCCTATCGTCAAGCATGGTGGTGGTAGTATTATGCTCTGGGCCTGTTTTGCTGCCAATGGAACTGGTGCTTTACAGAGAGTAAATGGGACAATGAAAAAGGAGGATTACCTCCAAATTCTTCAGTACAACCTAAAATCATCAGCCCGGAGGTTGGGTCTTGGGCGCAGTTGGGTGTTCCAACAGGACAATGACCCCAAACACACGTCAAAATTGGTAAAGGAATGGCTAAATCAGGCTAGAATTAAGGTTTTAGAATGGCCTTCCCAGAGTCCTGACTTAAACGTGTGGACAATGTTGAAGAAACAAGTCCATTTCAGAAAAAACAAAAAATGTAGCTGAACTGCACCAATTTTGTCAAGAGGAGTGGTCAAAAATTCAACCAGAACCCAGAGCATAATGCTACCACCACCATGCTTGACGGTGGGTATGGTGTTCCTGGGATTAAAGGCCTCACCTTTTCTCCTCCAAACATATTGCTGGGTATTGTGGCCAAACATTTTTCATCTGACCACAGAACTTTCCTCCAGAAGGTCTTATCTTTGGCCATGTGATGTAATCACGGTCCCCACATCTGCGGTCCCCTCCAAGGTTTCTCATCGTATCCCATTGGGTTGAGTTTTTTCTTGCCCTGATGTGGGATCTGAGCCGAGGATGCCGTTGTGGCTTGTGCAGCCCTTTGAGACACTTGTGATTTAGGGCTATATAAATAAACGTTGATTGATTGATTGATTGATTGACATGAGTGCATGGCTGCTGCAAAATGACCCAAGTACAAACCAATGTAGCACAGAGTAACACACACACCACAGAATAAGTGAATAAACAAGAAATACACAAAATGGACAACACCGGGGAGTGATTCTGGGGAGCAACTGTTTATGAAGGTGTCAGGGAAATAGTGTATAAGAAGGATTATATTGTGTCCATTTTCTCCCCAGAATGTCAATGAGGATTTAGGAGTTGATCACTTGCTGACTTTGATCTCAGGGCATTAGTTGTCCTTTGTGTAGCTGTGACTAATGCAGTGGTTCTCAAACTTTTTTTGTCATCCCCCACTTTGGACAAGGGGGAGTTTTCAAGCCCCACCTGCCCCCATCGCCACAACAGAACACTAATGCCAAGCTTAACATTTTCAAATTTATTGAACATCAAGTAACATCAAGTTGTATACATTCAAACTCAATAACATAAAATAACATCAAGTTCAATAATGAATAAAATAACTGTGCAGCTGTGGTATAACTTGCATCAAGTTCAATAAGAAATAAAAGAACTTGCATAAAGTTCAATAATAAATAAAACAAAAGTGTTATAACTTGCATCAAGTTCAATAATAAATCAAATACAAGTGTTATAACTTGCATCAAGTTCAATAATAAATCAAATAAAAGTGTTATAACTTGCATCAAGTTCAATAATAAATCAAATAAAAGTGTTATAACTTGCATCAAGTTCAATAATAAATCAAAAAAAGTGTTATAAGTTGCATCAAGTTCAATAATAAATCAAATAAAAGTGTTATAACTTGCATCAAGTTCAATAATAAATCAAATAACTTGCATCAAGTTCAATAATAAATCAAATAAAAGTGCCACTTTGCAATCTTTGCAAAACAAAAGAGGAGCTTTGCATTTGGCAAGACAGGGCAAGTGACAGCACTTTGCCCCGGGAGAGCCACTTTGATTCACTGTGAAACAGCACGGCCGTATGATCAGCTCCCATTTCCTCACACAGTGCAGAGAACAGTCACGCTTTCAGTGGTCGTGTTTTGATCAAATGTACCGCGCTCACAACATGTTAAAACCTCATTGAGTTCGGGGCTGAGCTGCCTTGACGCGAGTGCTTCCCGGTGAATGACGCAGTGTGTCCAATGCGCATTTGGCGCAACCCTCTTTATTAAAGCCTACAGCCTGTTTCTTGACCCTGCCATGGTCATTGCGCCATCAGAGCAAAAGCCCACACAGTTTTCCCATTTAGGTCGTGTTCTTTGAGGAAACTGTCCATTATCTTGAACAGCTCATCAGCAGTGGCTCTATTTTTTATGTATTTGCAAAACAGCAAATCCTCGCACAGTGACTCGCCATTCACAAAGCGTACGTATGCGATGAACAGGCAGTCTTTATTGCTGTCAGTAGCTTCGTCCACTTGTAAAGCAAAACGACTTTCTTTTAATTTGTCTACGAGTTGTTCCTCAAGATCACTTGCAATGTCGCATATACGTCTCGCCACTGCGTCGTTTGACAGTGGGACAGCTTTTAATTTTGCTGCGCTTGTCTCGTCAAATTTGTTCCGCTTAGCCCCGCCCCCATTAGTTACTGTTGCTATGTCTGTCAAACTTTCGCTCCTCCAGAAATTGAAAGCCTACAGGAAAAATAAGTAATTTACATTTATTTATATAGCAGATTTCACAGACAGAATCACAAAGTGATTTACAGTGTGTATAGAAAATGAAAGCATAGTAAAAAAAAAAATGTATTTACATGCTGCCGCTAGGCGACATCATACGCAAATACGGTGTTAGCTTTCATTGTTATGCTGATGACACCCAACTCTACATGCCCCTAAAGCTGACCAACACGCCGGATTGTAGTCAGCTGGAGGCGTGTCTTAATGAAATTAAACAATGGATGTCCGCTAACTTCTTGCAACTCAACACTAAGAAAACGGAAATGCTGATTATCGGTCCTGCTAAACACCGACATTTATTTAATAATACCACCTTAACATTTGACAACCAAACAATTACACAAAGCGACTCAGTAAAGAATCTGGGTATTATCTTTGACCCAACTCTCTCCTTTGAGTCACACATTAAGAGTGTTACTAAAACGGCCTTCTTTCATCTCCGTAATATCGCTAAAATTCGTTCCATTTTGTCCACTAGCGACGCTGAGATCATTATTCATGCGTTCGTTACGTCTCGTCTCGATTACTGTAACGTATTATTTTCGGGTCTCCCTATGTCTAGCATTAAAAGATTACAGTTGGTACAAAATGCGGCTGCTAGACTTTTGACAAGAACAAGAAAGTTTGATCATATTACGCCTATACTGGCTCACCTGCACTGGCTTCCTGTGCACTTAAGATGCGACTTTAAGGTTTTACTACTTACGTATAAAATACTACACGGTCTAGCTCCAGCCTATCTTACCGATTGTATTGTACCATATGTCCCGGCAAGAAATCTGCGTTCAAAGAACTCCGGCTTATTAGTGATTCCCAGAGCCCAAAAAAAGTCTGCGGGCTGTAGAGCGTTTTCTATTCGGGCTCCAGCACTATGGAATGCCCTCCCGGTAACAGTTAGAGATGCTACCTCAGTAGAAACATTTAAGTCCCATCTCAAAACTCATTTGTATACTCTAGCCTTTGAATAGCCCCCCTTTTTTTAGACCAGTTGATCTGCCGTTTCTTTTCTTTTCTCCTCTGCTCCCCCCTATCCCTTGTGGAGGGGAAGACACACAGATCCGGTGGCCATGGATGGGGTGCTGGCTGTCCGGGGTCGGGACCCGGGGTGGACCGCTCGCCTGTATATTGGTTGGGAACATCTCTGCGCTGCTGACCCGTCTCCGCTCGGGATGGTTTCCTGCTGACCCCACTGTGGACTGGACTCTTACTGTTATGCTGGATCCACTATGGACTGGACTCTCACAATATTATGTTAGACCCACTCGACATCCATTGCATTCGGTCTCCCTAGAGGGGGGGGGGTTACCCACATATGCGGTCCTCTCCAAGGTTTCTCATAGTCATTCACATCGACGTCCCACTGGGGTGAGTTTTTCCTTGCCCTTATGTGGGCTATACCGAGGATGTCGTTGTGGCTTGTGCAGCCCTTTGAGACACTTGTGATTTAGGGCTATATAAATAAACATTGATTGATTGAAGAATATAATTTAAAAAAAAAAATTAAAGTGAAATTTCCTCCCGTTCCTCGCGCCCCACCTGTCATGTCTCTATTCCCCACCAGTGGGGCGCGCCCCACACTTTGAGAAACGCTGGACTAATGTGTCAACTTTGGCCTTGCATACATACTGCATTCATACTGTATGTCACTGACTGCACAACAACACCCCGGACATAAATAATATGAAGTGTGTTTGGAGGAATATGGTATTCAGGCTGGCTTCTTGTCACTTTGTGCATTCCATGCGCATGTAAGGTCTTGATTGACAAACTCAAAGGAGGACGCCTGCAGCATGAATGTGTAGTATGTTCAACAGGCCGTACTACAACTACCATATTTTCCGCACTATGAGGCACACCTTCATGAATGGCCTATTTTAAAACGTTGTTCATATATAAGGCGCACCGCATTATAAGGTGCATAGAATAGACGCTACAGTAGAGGCTGGGGTTACGTTATGCATCCCGTAGTTGCAAGACCTGTTGTGGCTCAATATTGGTCCATATATAAGGCGCACCGGATTATAAGACGCACTGTCAGCTTTCGAGATAATTGGAGGTTTTTAGGTGCGCCTTATAGTGCGGAAAATACGGTACTCATAAAAAGAATACCACATAAATATGTTGCAAATCATAGCTTCTTGTCACCACACAAAGTAATCATTTATTAAAGCACTGTTGACGCTATAAGGTAGAACAATGATCTCATATTTAGTAAGTGCATATGGAGTAAGTGGTTATAGGCAGTGAAAAAAATTCAACAGGATTTGACCTCTGACCTCAGACACTACCGGTGTCAAAAATGACAAAGCAAACATAATTGTTGCTTGTTTGTTCCCATTGGGTTGAGTTTTTTCTTTCCTTGATGTAGGATCTGAGCCGAGGATGTCGTTGTGGCTTGAGCAGCCCTTTGAGACGTTTGTGATGAAGGGCTATATACAGCCGTGGTCAAAAGTTTACATACATTTGTAAAGAACATAATGTCATGGCTGTCTTGAGTTTCCAATCATTTCTACAACTCTTATTTTTTTGTGATAGAGTGATTGGAGCACATACTTGTTGGTCACAAAAAACATTCATGAAGTTTGGTTCTTTTATGAATTTATTATGGGTCTACTGAAAATGTGACCAAATCTGCTGGGTCAAAAGTATACATACAGCAATGTTAATATTTGGTTACATGTTCCTTGGCAAGTTTCACTGCAATAAGACGCTTTTGGTAGCCATCCACAAGCTTCTGGTTGAATTTTTGACCACTCCTCTTGACAAAATTGGTGCAGTTCAGCTAAATGTGTTGGTTTTCTGACATGGACTTGTTTCTTCAGCATTGTCCACACGTATAAGTCAGGACTTTGGGAAGGCCATTCTAAAACCTTAATTCTAGCCTGATTTAGCCATTCCTTTATCACTTTTGATGTGTGTTTGGGGTCATTGTCCTGTTGGAACACCCAACTGCGCCCAAGACCCAACCTACGGGCTGATGATTTTAGGTTGTCCTGAAGAATTTGGAGGTAATCCTCCTTTTTCTTTGTCCCATTTACTCTCTGTAAAGCAACAGTTCTATTGGCAGCAAAACAGGCCCAGAGCATAATAATACCACCACCATGCTTGACGGTAGGAAAAAATTGAGCTGTTTGGCCACAATACCCAGCAGTATGTTTGGAGGAGAAAAGGTGAGGCCTTTAATCCCAGGAACACCATGCCTACGGAAAAAATATTTTTGATACGTACAACAAAGAGAAGGAAATATCTATTATATATTTTAAATAATATGTAATGTATTGTTTTCTGTGATGAGGTGGTATTCATTTTATACAAATTACATTTAATGAAATGATGATTCCCAGCAGGCACAAGACATTAATACATCCATCCATCCATTTTCTACCGCTTGTCCCTCTCAGGGTCGCGGGTGGTGCTGGAGCCTATACCAGCTGCACTCGGGCAGAGGCGGGGTACACCCTGGACAAGTCGCCACCTCATCACAGGGCCAACACAGATAGACAGACAACATTCACACTCACATCCACACACTAGGGCCAATTTAGTGTTGCCAATCAACCTATCCCCAGGTGCATGTCTTTGGAGGTGGGAGGAAGCCAGAGTGCCCGAAGGGAACCCACGCAGTCACGGGGAGAACATGCAAACTCCATACAGAAAGATTGTACAGTAGATGCATGTCCTGTAAAACTGACTTTGAAACAACGTTGCAAAATAGTTGTATTGTAAAGTGAGACAACGTTGATGTCTAATGTTGGATCCAAGTTGTTGGTTGGGAAATGACCTAATTTCAATTGTCAAATCAACATCACAACCTATTGAACAAACGTTATCAAAAAGCATGTTGTTGTAGAATATTGGTTGGAAAATGGCCAAAAGTCAATGGTCAAATCAACGTCAGAACACAACAATGATGAACGTTGTCAAAAAGCATGTTGTTTCAACGTTAGGTTTGAGTTGCTCAACGTCAGGACCTAATTCAACAAGTTCTCAACATTGTTTCAATGCCGTGTGCCTGCTGGGTTGGGAGTGTTACTGTTTTAAACGTGAGGCCTGTTTCGCCAAAGCACCAACAGGACAAAGAAAAAGCACACTTAATGCTAGCTGAACTGAATGCTGATAAAGTGATACCTCAACTTAAGTGTGTCCCAACTTGAGAGTGTTTTGAAATAAGAGCCGTCTCTAAGCTAATTGGTATGCTTCAAGTTATAAGCAAAAAATTTAGTTACGAGCGTCACTTTCATTAGTTGGCGTAGCAAATACCACAGTAAACCCCGTAAGATCCGAACAAAACATCTGGTCTTACTCGCCAGCATTAGCTTATAGCTAGAGACTGACATAACTTTGTTTTTCCAACCTTGGGAAGGAAGAACGCAAGTGTGAAGGACAGTGCTGAGAATGATGGACGATATTCATTGGCTATCAGCAGAAAATGTTAAAATAATATCTAAACAGAACATTTATCCTTGAAAATATGGGAAAGGGAGATACCAATGTATTTTTCAAGGTAAATACTGCATATTATTACTACATTACTTCAAAAACCTACTGGGTAACACTTTAGTATGGGGAACATGTTCACCATTAATTGGTTGCTTATTAACATGCAAATAAGTTACATATTGGCTCTTAATTAGTCGTTATTAAATACTTATTAATGCCTTATTCTGCATGGCCTTATTATACAACCAGTAAGCCATTAACTAAGAGTCTTCCCTCAATAATCTCAGAATTATTGCTTATTAGTAACTAGGGATGTCCGATAATGGCTTTTTGCCGATATCCGATATTCCGATATTGTCCAACTCTTTAATTACCGATACCGATATCAACCGATACTGATATCAACCGATATATACAGTCGTGGAATTAACACATTATTATGCCTAATTTGGACAACCAGGTATGGTGAAGATAAGGTACTTTAAAAAAAATAAAAAAAAAATAAGATAAATAAATTAAAAAACATTTCTTTAATAAAAAAGAAAGTAAAACAATATAAAAACAGTTACATTGAAACTAGTAATTAATGAAAATTAGTAAAATTAACTGTTAAAGGCTAATACTATTAGTGGACCAGCAGCACGCACAATCATGTGTGCTTACGGACTGTATCCCTTGCAGACTGTATTGATATATATTGATATATAATGTAGGAACCAGAATATTAATAACAGAAAGAAACAACCCTTTTGTGTGAATGAGTGTAAATGGGGGAGGAAGGTTTTTTGGGTTGGTGCACAATTGTAAGTGTATCTTGTGTTTTTTATGTTGATTTAATAAAAACAAAACAGAAAACAAACAAAAAAAAACCGATACCGACAGTAAAAAAACGATACCGATAATTGCCGATATTACATTTTAACGCATTTATCGGCCGATAGAGTGTTCGCCCTGAGATCGGTAGGTTGTGTGTTCAAACCCCGGCCGAGTCATACCAAAGACTATAAAAATGGGACCCATTACCTCCCTGCTTGGCACTCAGCATCAAGGGTTGGAATTGGGGGTTAAATCACCAAAATGATTCCCGGGCGCGGCCACCGCTGCTGCCCACTGCTCCCCTCACCTCCCAGGGGGTGATCAAGGGTGATGGGTCAAATGCAGAGAATAATCTCGCCACACCTAGTGTGTGTGTGACAATCATTGGTACTTTAACTTTAACTTAACTTTAATATCGGCAGGCCGAAATTATCGGACATCTCTATTAGTAACCCTAACCTTAACCCTTATATGTTCCCCTAGTGTCCAAATAACTCTAAATTAAGTCTTTGTTACTTAGAATATGTTCCCCATACTAAAGTGTTACCATCTACTGTAGTTGTTGATAGTACATATTGTATTGTTTATATTATTTTTATGAATATTTTTTTATAACAGTTTGTTTTTCCTTTAAAAGGGCATGTTCCATGTTAAAATTGCAATGTTTTGGGGGAACCAAGTACAGATTAAATTGATTTTTATACATTTCAATGGCAGACGTTGATATGAGTTAAGAACTCCGTCACAGAACCAATTAATATCATAAATTGAGGTACGACTGCACCACGATTTTGCATTACTTTTATAGGATTTTTTTTTGTTGTTAAATTGTTGGTCAAATTCAGGGTAGAGGGCATATGATTTTATAGATTCCTACTACAATTTAATTGTCATATTCCATAAAAATCACCCAGAAATTGTGAAAAAGGTGAGTAAAGCTTAGGAGACTTGAGATGCAGCACGCAAGGACAGAAAAGGCCAAGCCCCATCTGGTCCTGGTTCAGTCGTGTTTACTGGAGAGTGGTGCCAATACAAATAACCCTGCGAGATGTTTGCTTGCATAAATTGTTTTGAAAAGCTTCACTAAAAGTTTTTTGGTGTGGATTATGGAGGGCAACTGGAGGGGGGCGGGCAACCGTGGTGGAATAATCCTCACCGACTTGACAGCGAGATGTTTTTCCTAAAGAAAGGATTGTTTTGGATCTTTTGTTCTCGGCCCCATGCATGTTTTGCAGTCGATTTGGACGGGCTTTTGTTTTTTTGTTTTTTATTATTAATTGTGCATGTTTCTTCCTGCATTGCAGCGTCAATTTCAATAGCATCAATGTAACATTAAACACATGTTTAAAAGTTCCACGGGAAGTTCAGAAGCTTGATGTTTGTCCCACGTGAGTAAAAGCAAGCACGTATGTGTCGAGAATTAGATCACGTTTGACAGAATAAATCAGTAAAATGTGCTTCAGGCATGTATTACGTATTTTGCTGTGAACGCACACTACCATGCTGTGAATAAAAGAGCAATTTTAAATGATTACAGTAGTATGATATATTGGACAAGTGTGAAGAAAATAATTGGCCCTTTTAGACACTAAGGGCCTGATCTATTGAGATCCAAAAACAAGTGTTAAACATCGTATAAATATACAATTTTTAATTTTGTGTACTATTGCCGTGTTGCGTGTGATCTAGTAAGACTGCTTGTGCAATTGACAACCCCGGTGCAATGGACGTCGAGTGGATCTAGTTAATAGTGTGAGAGTCCTGTCCATAGTGGGGCCAGCAGGGGATCATCTTGAGTGGAGACAAGTCAGCAGTGCAGAGACGTCCCCAACTGATACATCTGTGGTCACCTGATAATCTCTCCACGCAGGAGAGGGGGACAGAGCAGAAAAGAGACGGCAGATCAACTGGTCTAAAAAAGGGGGTCTATTTAAAGGCTAGAGTATACAAATGAGTTTTAAGACGGGACTTAAACGCTTCTACTGAGGTAGCATTTTTAACTGTAGGGCATTCTAGAGTACTGGAGTCCGAATAGAAAATGCTCTATAGCCCGCAGACTGTTTTTGGGCTCTGGGAATCACTAATAAGCAGGAGTTCTTAGAACGCAGATGTCATTCTGTATGAACCTAGTTTATACAGAAAACCATTTTCTGGGACATGTTTTCTTCAACTTTTTTCAGGCCAAGGACCTCTAAACCAGTGTTTTTCAACGACTGTGCCGCCGCACACTAGTGTGCCGTGAGATACAGTCTGGTGTGCCATGGGAGATTATCTAGTTTCACCTATTTGGGTTAAAAATATTTTTTGCAAACCAGTAATTATAGTCTGCAAATGATGTGTTGTTGTTGAGTGTCGGTGCTGTCTAGAGCTCGGCAGAGTAACCTTGTAATACTCTTCCATATCAGTGGGTGGCAGCAGGTAGCTAATTGCTTTGTAGATGTTCGGAAACAGCGGGAGGCAGGGTGAAGGTAAAAAGGTGTCTAATGCTTAAACCAAAAATAAACAAGGTGAGTGCCCCTAAAGAAAAGGCATTGAAGCTAGGGAAGACTATGCAGAACGAAACTAAAACTGAACTGGCTACAAAGTAAACAAAAACATAATGCTGGACGACAGCAAAGACTTACTGTGGAACAAAGACGGCGTCTATGAGGTACATCCAAACATGACATGACAATCAACAATGTGCCCACAAAGAAGGATAAAAACAACTGAAATATTCTTGATTGCTAAAACAAAGTAGATGCGGTAAATATCGCTCAAAGGAAGACATGAAACTGCTACAGGAAAATACAGAAAAAAGAGAAAAAGACACCAAAATAGGAGCGCAAGACAAGAACTAAAACACTACACTAGGGCTGCAACTAACAACTAATTTGATAATCGATTAATCTGTCGATTATTACTTTGATTAATCGATTAGTAATCGGATAAAAGAGACAAACTACATTTCTATCCTTTCCAGTATTTTATTGAAAAAAAAAAACAGCATACTGGCACCATACTTATTTTGATTATTGTTTCTCAGCTGTTTGTAGATGTTGCAGTTTATAAAAAAAAAAAAAAAGTAGCCTCTGCGCATAGCATAGATCCAACGAATCGATGACCAAATTAATCGCCAACTAAATTAATCGACAACTATTTTTATAATCGAATTTAATCGATTAGTTGTTGCAGCCCTACACTACACACAGGAACACAGCAATAAACTCCGAATAAGTCAGGGTGTGATGTGACAGGTGGTGACAGTACACCTACTTTGAGACAAGAGCTATAGTGATGCATGTTTGGTTATGCTTTAAAGTCATATCCAACAACTGCGACAACAACTTTTTATTGTCTACTGAGTTTCGTTTTTTAATGAGTTCTGCTGGTGGTATGCCTCTGCATTTTTTCTATGCAAAACATGTGCCTTGGCTCAAAAAAGGTTGAAAAACATTGCTCTAAACTGATGAAGAGATGGAGCAGGGACTCCTTATTTATATATTCGTTATAAAATTGTGTTTTGAAATAAACTGGTCCTATAGGCACCTTGTTGTTGTGCAATACCAAGACATTAAAATAATACAGTATATCTCTAGCTGGAAACTAGCTCAGCTAATCACTAGCTGGAAACTAGTGCTGATAATCGCCAACGAGTAACTAGCACTGCTAATCGCTAGCTGGAACTAGTGCTGCTAATCGCTAAATAGTAACTAGCACTGCTCATCGCGAGCTGGCAACGAGTGCTGCTAATCTCTAGCTGAAAACTAGCACGGCTAATATCTAACTAGAAACTAACATCACTAATTGCTACCAGGAAGCTAGCACTGCTAATTGCTAGCTAGTGAAGTGTATTTATGGTCAGAAGGACGACGCGGCTGCGTAGCTGGATCAAAAGAGATGTCGGAGACGCTTTGCTGAACAAAAAGTTGCTTTATTACAAGCGAGCGTCATTTAAACAGGTTTGCAGTAACCGGATAAATCTAAGTCAAAACATGGAGGTCTCCTAACTTGGAGAAGCCAAACCACCAGTCTTATAGTCCTACCTCCTGTCTGTGTGTGTGTGCTGGGTCAGGAGAGCACATCCTGACCATAAAAGGAGATGTTCGTGTGTAAAGTGTCTGGAAACAACTGCTTTAAGTCATAACTTAAATGTTGGCGTTGAGCTAGACAGGTAGTCTCTTCTCAAGGATATGGTTATCTCTTTTGCATTCCAAAGTCCCAATTAGGGCCTCTTTCCTACAAGAAGTGATCCAATCCACCTGCGAATATCAAACTAAGGGGCCTTATCTTATTATGTGCTCAAACTGAAATACCACCTTAAACTTGGTGGTTTACTTTCTCCAAGATGAATATGAACATTCATCTTATGTAGAACATAAAATTAGTTAATTAATTCACTTCACTAGCATCTGGAACACTAATTATCTTAAATGCTCACTAGAATATGATGATATAAATGTTTATTCACGTTTTTATTTTAAACCCGCAGGGTACAGTGAGTAGGGTGGCCATGCCAAGGCTGTTTGTAAACTACACTGCAGTGTGTTGGATCACTGTTGATGTGTATTCGAAAACATTCACATTTGTGGAAAAATTGTGGAGAATTTAAAAAGTAGAACTGTCATACCGAACAAACATTTCCCGATCGCTCTGCAGTGTCTCTGATGTTGAAGAACTCTCTGAAGACCTATGCTCTAATGCAAAACAATAAAAAGAAAATTAGCTACAATAAAACCTATATAAAGTGAATTTTTTTGCTAACACTTCAGACCTTATCAGTGCGAGCAACCATTTAATCCTGACCTGTACGTCATGAGGCTTTAGTGCCGCCCTAGTGGCTCCCTGGAGCATTTTTAAAAAATGACTGAAAATGGAAAAAAATGGGGGGGAAATTTTTTTTTTGTTATAGTATGTTTTTTGTTTGAGGACAAGCATTCATTGTTAGAAAGTCCACTGTTTAATATGTATTTGATGAGAGTATTTGGTGAACCTTGTTTTGTCCTACTAATTTTGACGGTTCTTGAACTCACCATAGTGTGGACTGTGACGCAACAGTTTGTTTACATGAAAAATATTCCACTCCTTCTTTGTCTCATTTTGTCCACCAAAAGTTTCATGCTGTGCGTGAATGCACAAAGGTGCACTTTGTTGACGTTATTGACTTGTTGGCGTGCTAATCAGGCATATTTGGTCAGTGCATGACTGCAAGCTAATCAATGCTAACATGCTATCTAGGCTAGCTGTATGTACATATTGCATCATTATGCCTCATTTGTAGCTATATTTGAGATCATTTAATACCATTTCTTTTATCATCTTTGTATATATTTAGTTTTGCATGTCTCATGACATATTATCTGTATATATTAGTGGCTGCATTTCAGATAGTTGTTCGTGTGCCATATTTTTCCAGACCACAGCAAACATTACCAAGATTGCCAAAGATTGTAATAAATCTATTAAAAGAAGACAACCTGCAGTTGCCTTTTAAATGGACACACACATCTATACCTTTGGCCATTAAAAGCCAGTCATTTCTAGGAGTTATCTCACCTTCTGAGTAGCCTCTGATTTACTAATGGTTTCTAATGTTGTAAAAATGTGTAGAATAAATATAAAATTTCAACATTTCTGTCAACGAAGATTTGCTTCAGCACATAGTCAGACACAGAGTCATTTTAATAGTAGGCTATATAGACACTTACATCATGTGTTTCCTTCATTATAAGACTTATATAAGGCTTTTAATTTTTTGCGGCTCCAGACAGATTTCAACATTTTGGGTTGCCGACCCCTGTCATGAGATTAGACATGATTTACATGTATTATTATTAGGGCTGTCAAACGATTAAAATATTTAACCGTGATTAATTGCATTGTTCATAGTTAACTCAAAATTAATCGAAATAATCACAGGTAGGTATAATTTTTCCTCATTATTGTGTACCCCAAAACAGATGATTTTCAAGTTTTTAATACCATGACTGGAAAATTTGTTTGTTTTCATGACATATTTTAAACATAATGCTTTTTTTAAACAGCTCAACCCCAAAATTAACACAAACACACTTTTAATGACTATAAAAAATACATTCAATGCATTGGTGCCTTGCCAGAGTATGTCTTTTTTAGGAATACAGAATTTGTATTCCTGCTGTAGGAGCACTTGCATTCAGAGAAGGAGCTACACCATGTTTCGATACCAGCTTCAAGCAATGACAACACAAAATATGGATTGTTACGATCATGTTTTGATAGTCAAAGATGTTTGGTAATGTAATCTGTGATATTTCTATAAATACATATTTCTAATATTCTGTACATCACATGTTTTTAATGGTATTCGTTTTGCTGCATGACAATGCTTTAACCTTCTCTCTTTATTTTGAAAATTGAATAGTCAGCCTGTTAAACATTCTGTAATTGAGGACTATCAACATACTTGCCAACCCTCCCGGATTTTCCGGGAGACTCCCGAAAACCTCCCGGGACAAATTTTCTCCCGAAAATCTACCGAAATTCAGGCTGAGCTGGAGGCCACGCCCCCTCCAGCTCCATGCGGACCTGACCTGTTTTCACGTCCGCTTTCCCACAATATAAACAGCGTGCCTGCGCAATGACGTTATAACTGTAGACTGATCGAGGGCGAGTTCTTGGTTTCTTATGTGGGTTTATTGTTAGGCAGTTTCATTAACTTCCTCCCAACGCGGTACCAACACACAACAACAGCAGTCACGTTCTCGTCTACCGTAAAGCAGTTCGTCTGCCGTGAACAGCAATGTTGTGACACTCTTCAACAGGACAATACTGCCATCTACTGTACATGCATATGTGACAGTAACATCTAGGGCTTTTAGAGAGTGCAGTGCACAACTGCGCACACAACAAGGAGACGAAGCAGAATGCATCATCAGAGAGAAAAATAGTGACAGAGAATAGAACAAGGATGGACAATTCAACCCGTAACTCAACAATGAGTAGATGAGTGTTATGTGTGTGTATATATGTAAATAAATAAACACTGAAATTCAAGTATTTCTTTTATATATATATATATATATATATATATATATATATATATATATATATATATATATATATATATATATATATATATGAAATACCTGACTTGGTGAATTCTAGTGTGTGAATGTGAGTGTGAATGTTGTCTGTCTATCTGTGTTGGCCCTGCGATGAGGTGGCGACTTGTCCAGGGTGTACCCCACCTTCCGCCCGATTGTTGCTGAGATAGGCTCCAGCGCCCCCCGCGACCCCAAAGGGAATAAGCGGTAGAAAATGGATGGATGGATGGATGGATGGTGAATTCTGGCTGTAAATATACTCCTCCCCGCTAAATACCTACTCAGTGGCCTAGTGGTTAGAGTGTCCGCCCTGAGATCGGTAGGTTGTGAGTTCAAAACCCCGGCCGAGTCATACCAAAGACTATAAAAATGGGACCCATTACCTCCCTGCTTGGCACTCAGCATCAAGGGTTGGAATTGGGGGTTAAATCACCAAAAATGATTCCCGGGCGCGGCCACCGCTGCTGCCCACTGCTCCCCTCACCTCCCAGGGGGTGATCAAGGGTGATGGGTTAAATGCAGAGAATAATCTCGCCACACCTAGTGTGTGTGTGACAATCATTGGTACTTTAACTTTTAACTTTTTAACTTTAAATCACGCCCCCCGACCACGCCCACCCCCCAACCCCCACCTCCCGAAATCGGAGGTCTCAAGGTTGGCAAGTATGCTATCAACCAGAGCACATTATAAAAGAATATAGACTTTATTTCAATCTGCCACAAAATGTCCCTCTCTACAATGTATTCCACAATTGATGTATTAATATTCATGTAGATGGAAATATCACAGATTACATTACAAAACATATTTGACATTTAAAGCACGATTGTAATGAGATATTTTTTTATAATACTACTGTAGTGGATGTGACGCATAGCGCTATTATTGTGAGGGCCGAAGTGGGTGATTGGTTTCGAGAAGGTGTCTTGACAAGTTTTGACAGCGACAAAAATGAAGAATTATAAAGACTTCCTGCCTACTTTCTGCCTCTGCCTTTGTCTTTCCTTTCTGCTGAGCTTTTATTCCATCTTACTAAAGCAGTTAGGGTAACAACCCAGACTTTATGTGACCGATGCAGTAAACTGCATTTTGGATCTGGTATCTCCATAATATACCCTTTTCTTTGTGCATTTCTGCTCGCTATTTTCCCGCTTGTGGCCAGACAGAAACTGGATGCCATTACATTTTTTCACACTACAGAATGTCCCGAGGGTCATAAAGGAGTCAGGACGCATGCACGTTAAAAGAATTTGCGCCGTTAAAATAACTTAGAATTAACACATTATTATTATTAACTTTAATAGCCCTAATTATCCATTATTAGTATTAATATTTTTAAAAAATGTATATTACTTGCAGTGCAGAAATGTGTTTAAATAAAGATAACACTATAGGTAAATTATCATTTTTTGAAAGAATGTCATGAAACCCTTAGAAGTCCACTCTTCGGTAGGTTAGCATCACTCCATGATCCAAGTCTTGGCAATTTCTTTCAAATTATTCTAAAGGTACATTTCCAGTAATATTATGGTAAAACCTCTTAAAAGTAAATTTTATATTATTTTAAAATTTTTCTAAATGACCAGAAACTGAAGTCCCCTCTTAGCAGTTTTGTGTGCGTGTGTGTGTGTGTGTGTGTGTGTGACAAGCTACAAATCCCTGACACCACCAATGATAGCTTTTCCAGTAGAGCCTGAAGGGGGACTCTGCCACACAAACATCCCACACGAGTGCATCAACAACACCCGCCCCCATCCCCTTTCTCCCCGTGCGCTTGTCTCTTCTCACCTTCTCCCATGAGGAGCCCCCGAGGGCCTCTGGGATGCACGGCTCCCAACACAAAGTGCCTTGGGTTTGTTTGAGTTAAACATGAGACTACAAGCCGTCACCATGACAGGGCTACAAATGAAACACGAATCATGCCTCCTCGCTCACGTGCTGATTTGTTTCGAGAGAAAGTCAAAATGAACAGATTTAATATACGGCGTGTCATCAAAGCGACTAAGTTGTCGACGCACTCATTGCCTTTTATCCCTTTGTTCCCGATTGATTTATGGAGACGGTCCTAATGATGTCACACCCTCGTTTTCTGGTTTGGATGACTCCCTCTGTGTGTGATGTAATTATTCACACGCCTCGCAGATTGTTTGTCTTAGCATTAACAGGCCACTGCTGTGACAACTTGAATATTTATTACTTCTCTTTCTATTTCGGCTAATTTAGACCAAGCCTTCACCATTCAGCTGTGTGAGTGTGTGCAGGGTGACTAATATATATATATTTATATATATATTTTATTTTTTTGGCGCATAGCAATTTAGGCTGTAATGAGATCACACACGTCCAGGTGTAGGTGCTGCTCGACTCATACCTTCCCCTTCCACTCTCTCCTTCCTTGCTTATTACCATTTCATACGCGCCTCCCCTTCTATTTGATGAAAAAGCCCATAAAAGGCTTGGCGTGGTTCATTAAGTCAGCATAGGAAACGTATTAAATAGGAGAAGGGGGTGTTGGGAGCTATTGAGTGTTGACTTAACCTTTCCGGTATTTTCTTTTCAGCGCCGGGATGCTTTTAATGAAAGAGGCCGGCATCACTCAGCCTCATTAGACACCAGCAGATCAGACGGAACAGTATCCTGTACTTGGGCAACACGACCGACAGTGTATAGACAGTGACGACCTTTACTGGGTTGTCAGAAAACACTTAGTCCTCCAAGCCCAACCATATTGACCGTTACAGTAGCGTAGTAGGCCTAAGTATTCATTAAAACAAGGCAGGGGTTTTAACTAGCATATTTAATAGTGTGGCCACTGTAACATTACACACAGTTGGAACAGTAACACTGTGTTTGAATATAGAAATAAAACACTGTACTTTAATCAAGTGATTATTTGGTGTACAAACGATGGAGCCTGTGACTCTTGAACGCATCATAATTAAACTATCCCCTCAACTCCCCCCAAAATGGATCAACTCGCTGGAATAAAAAAGACAATATAACATACATCCATAAACGTGGACGCATGTGAAAAAGTGCAATATATTTATCTGTACAGTAATCTACTTATTTATTTATTTATATATATTTATTTATTCTATATATATATATATTTGTCAGGACTTGGTCCTTGGGTTTTGTTTTTCCGGAAGGCAACGGAAAGTTGGCTCGGGCGAGACGGGAATGTAAGTACATGATTTAATATTAACCCTCAAAAAAAGGGAACAAACAAAAGGCGGCTCACAGTGGAGGTACAAAACTTGGCTATAAACACAAAACTTGCACAAAGGCAGAAACTATGAACAACAAAAAACACTAACTGTGGCATTAATAAACAAAAACTTACATGGCACGGACTAAAGGAGCAGCATGAACGATGGACATGAAAACAAGTGTCAGGAATGTGCAGAGCATAAATGTGGATGTCGCCAGAAAGACAAACTGAAAACAATGAACTTAAATACTACGGACATGATTAGTGAAAACAGGTGCGTGACTCAAAACGTGAAACAGGTGCGTGACGTGACAGGTGAAAACTAATGGTTGCTATGGTGACAAAACAAACAAAAGTGCACAAAAAGTCCAAAAACAAAACCGAACATGACTAAAACAAAACATGATCACACAGACATGACAATATTTATATATTATTTATATATATGTATTTATTTATATATGCACCTTATTGCTTTTATATCCTGCACTACCATGAGCTTATGTAACGAAATTTAGTTCTTATCCGTGCTCTAAACTTCAAATTTGAATAACAATAAAAAGTAAGTCAAGTGTACCACTAGTGGTAAGCGTACCACAGTTTTAGAATCCCTGAAATAGAATATATTGTAACCAAAAAGAAATACATTGTTACGGTGAAAACACCTGCCGCCTCTCTCTCCGCTGAGCGCACCTCGGGACACGACCACGGGCGTTACTCTCCTGCAGCAGCCGCACCTCCGCACTCACTCTTCAATCAACACACCTGACGCTGATGAGACCCCTGCCTTCATAAGCGAGCGCGTCCTGCGTTCCAGTGCCAGAACGTAGCTACTTGTACCAGTAAAGTCGTCTTACACGTCTCTAGCTTCCTTTCTTACCGTATTTTTCAGAGTATAAGTCACTCCGGAGTATAGGTCGCACCGGCCGAAAATGCATAATAAAGAAGGAAAAAAACATATATAAGTCGCATTTTTGGGGGACATTTTTTTGATAAAACCCAACACCAAGAATAGACATTTGAAAAGCAATTTAAAATAAATAAAGAATAGTGAACAACAGGCTGAATAAGTGTACGTTATATGACGCATAAATAACCAACTGAGAACGTGCCTGGAATGTTAACGTAACATATTATAGTAAGAGTCATTCAAATAACTATAATATATAGAACATGCTATACGTTTACCAAATCCCATGATATCTTATACGTCTAGTCTCTTGCGTGAATGAGCTAAATAATATTATTTGATATTTTACGGTAATGTGTTAATAATTTCACACATAAGCCGCTCCTGAGTATAAGCTATGAAAAAAACTGCGACTTGTAGTCCGAAAAATACGGTTTGTGCTTCCTCGCTCTTTGTGTTTCCCCTCCGTTGTGCTCATTGGGTCTTGTCCTGTGTCGTCATCCAGCGCCCCTTTGTCATCCCCTGGTTTCGAGCTGTGTGTCTCGTCTCCCCGCATCCCCTCTGGACTTCTTGCTGCCTTCCTGTAACTCGACCTCACTCCAGCCCCCTGACAACGACGCCTCGCCTCCGAGCCTGCTTTCGCACCGATCTCAACACGCACCTTCAACACCATCCGGTAACACTCCACATATAATCGCTACACATAGTCACACCGCATACATTTGGATTAGTCACACACTTCATTCATATATTTTAATAAACACCCTGCAAGCTAACGACATCCCTACCTCTGTGCCGTCTCCTTTTCCCACTGTACCGTTACATAAATAAACAAAAATAAAAAACAATATATTGACATCTAGCAAACAAAATCGGGTAAAGCTGTGAACAAAGTGTGATGATGTTAGGGGTGCGTGATAAATATCAGTTATGGCATCACACATATAATCCGATAACATTTTAAAAAACTGCGATATGCAATAATAAAAAAAAGAAAAACCAAGATATTGTGCTATTTTGGGTGACAAATCAAGCGCTCCTACCTCATAGGAAAAGGGTGTTCAAACTACGGCCCGCCGACGTCTTCAATTTGGCTCCTGAGACGTCATGACTTTAATAAGGAATCTTACCCGCAGGGAGAATGGCCATAAAATAGGGTTGATGCCGCTATTACATCACCGTCTAGTAGACATGTGACCATTAATTATGCTCTGAATGATACCAAGTGCAGCATTCACTTGTATGACCCAATGCAAATAACCTTCCCTTGTCATGGTGCAAAAAAATAAAGAAATAAATAAAAAAATCCAACCAACACAAAATGTCAACAGACATGGTGACACATCACACAACCTACTCACTGAGAATGGCCGTAAAATAGGTTTGATGCTGCTATTGCATCACCGTCTAGTAGACATGTGACCATTAATTATGCTCTGAATGATACCAAGTGCAGCATTTACTTGTATGACCCAATGCAAACAACCTTCCCTTGTCATGGTGAAAAAAAAAAAAGAAAAAAAAAAATCCAACCAACACAAAATGTCAACAGACATGGTGACACATCACACAACCTACTCACTGAACCTTGTGGACATTATAAAAAAAACGTCCATGCACCATAACAAATTTCAAAATGTCACCCATTTAAATTCGTTACAAAGCACGATGGGAAAAATGCAAAACACTTTCCACATTTATCCATGTTTGCCGCATCTTAGCTGCTTAATATTTCTGATGGATTACAAAACTTTAAGAAAGTTGTTAGAGAAGTAAACAAGTTAGAAGTTGAAATTTCACAATTTCCTAATATCCAATTATATTACTTTAATATAATATGTACACATATATGTGTATAGGCCATATATATATATATATATAGTAATATTTTGGATAGTAATGAGACAAGCAATGATAGTAATGCTTTTTTAACTTTATTGCTGACCTTAACACGCCAACAGCAGTCCTCAATACACGGTAGCACTGCAGAGCCAATCGAGCCAGTAGCCACAACAACAACACATCACTCCCTCATGAGGGTTACAGCGAGCGAGGTTGCGTTCAAGGACACCCGGAATTTTGAGCATCAAAAATTACAAGCAAGTCAATTTTTGCATGCCCTTCTCTATTTTGTATTGCTGCAATAATTATGACAATGTGTCGAACATTGCATTTTTTATCATTTGAATGTATTACTTAGCAATTATGTAATTTATATCACTAAAGTATTTGAATTATTAGTGCGTGGCTGCCCTCATATTATGACACAGTTGCCCCATCATTCAATGATCATTGTTCACCAACACACTGATGGAAAACTTGCTTTGGGATCAAAAGTCAAGTCCTGTCAAGAAATAATTTTAGCTATCACAGAATATATATACAACAAAACATAAGATTGTTGCATTAATAATAATGAGTTAAAAACAACTGCAGTTGGCTGGAGTAAAAATATTTCTTTCAAGATTAAGATGCATTTAGCAGGAAAGATACAGTGTCTTATTGGTGCACATTATTTCTAGGCTTTTTCGGGCCACATGTTTGAGTTTGACAGTTTAATAGGAAACTAGACTAAATGTAAAAAAAATATGGGTGGAGGCAGGCCGCTAAGATAAAGACACAGAAACAGAGGCTCGTAATGTAAGCGTAAGGGAAGGTCGTATTATCCAAGAAATTTAATGACTTGTTGCTTGTTCTGACATTTCCAAAAAGGTAGCTAACCATATCCACCCATTATTTTTTTTTAACTATCTATAGCCGTATGAAAGAACAACTCTACAGGGCAGCTGGAAAACACATGCAAAAATTCAGTAACAAAAAAATAAGGTAGGATCGTGGAATTGATCCAGATCAAACCCCAAACCTACAGTTTGTAACAAAGTGTTCCTTATCCTTGTCATGACTTATTTATGTTCCTGTTCTTTGTATTACCGTATTTTCCGCACTATAAGGCGCACCTAAAAACCACAAATTTTCTCAAAAGCTGACAGTGCGCCTTATAACCCGGTGCGCTTTATATATGGATTAATATTAAGATTCATTTTCATAAAGTTTCGGTCTCGCAACTACGGTAAACAGCCACCATCTTTTTTCCCCGAAGAAGAGGAAGTGCTTCTTCTTCTACGCAAGCAACCGCCAAGGTAAGCACCCGCCCCCATAGAACAGGAAGCGCTTCTTCTTCTACTGTAAGCAACCACCCGCCCGCGTAGAAGAAGAAGAAGCGCGCGGATATTACCGTACGTTTCATTTCCTTTGTGTGTTTACATCTGTAAAGACCACAAAATGGCTCCTACTAAGCGACAGGGATCCGGTTCATGAAAAGACGCAATCTCTCCATCCGCACACGGATTACTATTTCACAGCAACTGCCTAAAGACTTTCAAGAAAAGCTGGCTACTTTCCGTGCATATTGTAAAAACAAGATAGCTGAAAAAAAGATCCGGCCAGAGAACATTATCAACATGGACGAGGTTCCACTGACTTTTGATATTCCTGTGAACCGCACTGTGGATACAACGGGAGCACGTACGGTGAATATTCGCACCACAGGGAATGAGAAGTCATCCTTCACTGTGGTTCTAGCTTGCCATGCTAATGGCCAGAAACTTCCACCCATGGTGATATTCAAAAGGAAGACCTTGCCAAAAGAGACCTTTCCAGCCGGCGTCATCATAAAAGCTAACTCGAAGGGATGGATGAAGAAAAGATGAGCGAGTGGTTAAGGTAAGTTTACGCGAAGAGGCCGGGTGGCTTTTTTCACGCAGCTCCGTCCATGTTGATATACGACTCCGTCCGCGCCCACATCACGCTGGTTTTTAATATATTATTAAAGTTTCACTGACCTATCTGACTGTTTTTTTGACATTCCTTTAGCGCAGTTAGATGCGGCTTATAACACGGGGCGTCTTATAGGTGGACAACGTTTTGAAATATGCCGTTCATTGAAGGCGCGGCTTATAACCCAGGGCGCCTTATGGTGCGGAAAATACGGTATTTCCCTTACAGCACTCTTATTTCCAGATACACTTCCTTTTTTCTCTTTTTGTCACCAGTTATCCAGTCTGAGTGCTTTATTTGTTTTGTTTGTTTTAGCTTTTTTGTACTAATTGTTTTACATTATTAAAATACATTTTTACCTGCACATTGCCTGCCGTCTCTGCATCCTGGGGTCAAGATCAGCACTACTGGGACACGTTCCATAGCTCTGGCACACTGGAATGTAAAAAATCCCATTCGGGACATTGTCTGAAAATTTCATGAAGATCCGCCCATACATTTTTGAGTTAGTCTGCCAATGAACTAAATAAAAGACTGTCATGGTCCTCCTTGACAGTTATTGGACTTGCGTTGTTTTTTCCTGTACATTGTGTTATTTTCTCTTCCAGTACTCTTGCTTTCTTGTTTCCACTTACTGTGGGTATTTTTCCGTCTGTCTCTGATCCCTGGCTTCCACACCTGTCCCTAAATGGCAACCAGGATCAGGTGTGTCCAGGTTGCCGATCAGGGACAGGTGCTATATATGCCAGAATTGCCCATTGTATAGGACTGAGACAACGTTGGTGTCTAACGTTGGATCCACATTGTTGGTTGGGAAATTACCAAATTTCAATGGTCAAATCAACGTCAGAACCCATTATTGATTAAACGTCGTCAAAAAGCATGTTGTGTCAACGTTATGTTTGAGTTGCTCAACATCAGGACCTAATTCAACAAGTTCTCAACGTCGTTTTAACGTCTTGTGCCTGCTGAGATTGTTCTTTGTCAGTGGTACTCGACAGAGACATGTTCTTTCCCCCGAACAAGTTTTGTTCCTGTGCACTCCCTCGCTGCACTAACTTTATTTTGTACTTTTACCCGCATTCCGCCTGCCGCGCTCTGCATCCTTGGGGTCACGCTGCAGGCAACCCTTCCCATGATGACCGACAGCACATAATTCAGCGTTTTTGGACATGCAGTATTAGGCAAAAAAAAAGCGGTACTAGTCACTCTTTCTTATGCTATCGAATAAGAAGGACAGACGAAATGTAATCAAATATACATGTTTAACCCCATGTCTGTTGTATTTGAACTGTGGTGTGAAAGTACAGGATTTTGCGCTATATTTGCTGCATTTTATCCAATTGACTTTTTGTTGTTGTTGTTGTCGTTGTACTGAAATGCATATTGTGTGTGTGCTACTCCTAGTTGTAGCTCTAAACTTGACATGAAGCTGACTTAAACCACTCTGAAACACAATATCAGGATGAAGAGATTAAGACTTTAAGGCAGTGGTAAAAAAGGAGTTGTGTCATTGTGAAGATGCCACACTGTGTGGAGAAGGAAGGGCACGGTGGTCAGTCTTCCACTACAATTAGGTGTTCATTTGGGCCAGATTCAGGGAGATGACTGCTGGCCATGCATTATGCATGAGTGTGTCCATATGCACTTGGGCCATCATGGATGCCCTTGTAGAAATGCATCGACCACCAGCCAGCAATTACATTTCGCTTGCTCCAACTTTCTCTCGCCGCGTAATCGCCTATGTAACACTGCACCGAGCACCAGAAAGGACGATTATTTCATATTAGGATCATTACATAGTGTCAAGTGATATATTCCGCCCTACCTTGACTATATACAGTGTGTATATCATAAACATTTTAACCCGCTAAAGTGTTAAAATGAGATCTGACAAATGGTTAATTGTTTAATCAATCATTTTGGAATTTGGATTCCCTTATTTTCCGGACTATAAAGCGCACTTAAAATCCTTTTTTCCCCCTTAAAACTCGATCGTGCGCCTAATGTAAGAAATAATTCTGGTTTTGTTTACCGACCTCAAAGCAATTTTATTTGGTACATGGTGTAATGATAAGTGTGACCGGTAGATGGCAGTCAAACATAAGAGATACGTGTAGACTGCACTATGATGGCGATATGACTCAAGTAAACAACACCAACATTGTATATGTTCCATTGAAAATATAGAACATTACACACGGCGCTCAAAAATCTTTCAAAATGTTTTAGTACGACTTTGGTAAGCTATGAAGCCGAACCACTTGATGGATTGACGGTGCATTAAACATAGGAGTATTATTATGGTGTGTGTATAAGGTAAGACATTATCCGGCGTTTTGTTTCACAATATTATGCAAAAGCAACTTTTCTTACCTTCTGGTACCTGCTGATATGTATTTGGGATCTGTATAAGTCCTTCAAAATTGCGCACTTCCACCTTTGTAGTCTGTGCGACACCGTAGTCGATAAGCTTCTTCTTTTTCTCAATCTTCTTGTTATGAGACATTCATCCTCCGCTGTTGCCATTTCTAATATAAAGTAGTGTAAAGTTCTTACTTATATCTGTCAGTAAACTCGCCATGAAAGTGCTAAAACATACCGGTGTAGTGAGTTTACATTATTTACCTAAGGAACTTTAGTTATTAGACAGTTCCGGCCGGATGTTTTGTTGTTTTATTGTCTTGTTGTTGTTTCCGGATGAGGAGACGCTGCTCCGTTATTGATTTAAGTAAAGTCTGAATGTCATTAAAACAGTTAGCTCCATCTTTTGACACTTCTTCCACTCCCGTCCTTGCACGCTACACCGCTACAACAAAGATGACGGGGAGAAGACGCTGTCGAAGGTGAGCCACGTAAATAAGACCGCCCACAAAACGGCGCATCCTGAAGTGACTGTCAGAAAGCGACTTGAAGATGATCTGTAAAACATAATCTATGCAACATTTTGACCAAAGAACCACCATTACATGTTATGTAGACCACAAGGAAGTGTTTTACATTTAGAAAATATATTATAATCATAAGACTCCTTTTAATGCGCCCTATAATCCAGTGCGCCTTATATATGAAAAAAAGATCGAAAATAGACCAGTCATTGGCAGTGCACCTTATAATCCGGTGCGCCCTATGGTCCGGAAAATACGTGATTAATCACAGGTGATTACTTGCTTGCATAACTAAAATTTGCTTTAAAAAAGACCCCAATATTAGTACATAAATGCAGTTTTATTGTCAGAATTTCACGCAGGAACATTTTTTTTTACGTTTCACTTGAATGCTTGTAATTTATTTGCACAAACCTTGGTAACGGTTTTAGCTAAAGTTATTTCAGGATGCATTTTGGAGGGAAATTTACCAGCGAGCATTCCAGTCGGAGTCTCCTCATTGACCACTGACCGTGTAGCAGTTAAGGGGAGGGGGGTCTGCAACCTGCGGCTCTGGAGCCGCATGTGGCTCTTTAGTGCTGCCCTAGTGGCTCCCTGGAGCTTTTTCAAAAATGCATGAAAATAGAAAAATATGGGGAAAAAATATATTTTTGTTTTAATAGGGTTTCTGTAGGACAAACATGACACAAACCTCCCTAATTGTTAGAAATCCCACTGTTTATATTAAACATGATTCTTTGATGAGAGTATTTGGTGATCGCCGTTTTGTCTTACTAATTTTACTAAGTTTGTTTACTTTATTTGCTTCAGCCTGCGACACATAGTCATTTTGATAGTAGGCTAATATAGCTAGACACTTACATCATGTGTTGCCTTCATTATAACACTTATATAAGACTTTTAAAGTCATTTTGATAGTAGGCTAATATAGCTTTTATAGACACTTACATCATGTGTTAACTTCGTTATAACACTTATATAAGACTTTTAAAGTAATTTTGATAGTAGGCTAATATAGCTAATATAGACACTTACACCATGTGTTAATTTCATTATAACACTTATACAAGACTTTTTAATTCATTTTGATAGTAGGCTAATATAGCTAATATAGACACTTACACCATGTGTTGACTTCATTATATGACTTACATAAGACTTTTAAAGTATTTTTGATAGTAGGCTAATATAGCTAATATAGACACTTACATCATGTGTTGCCTTCATTATAACACTTATATAAGGCTTTTAATTTTTTTGCGGCTCCAGACAGATTTTATTTGTGTATTTATGGTCCAATATGGCTCTTTCAATCTTTTCGGTTGCCGGCCCCTGGGTTAAGATACAAGTGGTCAAAATAAATTGCACGATTAATCTAAGTGTGTACATGATTAATATGATATTGTTTGTGATAAATCACATTTGTGAACTCATTAATTTTGACAGCCGTAATTAAAATGCATGCATTACTAAAAAGCCACATATCTTTCTTTGTTTATTAGAGAGACATTTTTTAACTTTAGCAGCAAAAAAATATAAAAATAAAAATAATATAATAGTAATAATAATATAATATTTATTTCCTATAAACAACACATTGAACATAAATCGTTCTCAGGACTCCTTTTGCACTATTTTTCTTTTCTTTTCTTCCCATGTTTTGCACATTGTGTAGACCAGGGGTAGGGAACCTATGGCTCTAGAGCCAAATGTGGCTCTTTTGATGACTGCATCTGGCTCTCAGATAAATCCTAGCTGACATTGCTTAACACGATAAGTAATGAATAATTCCGCTGGTAATCACAGTGTTAAAAATAACCATGTATCAATCAGACTGCAAAGCCATCAGCAAAACCATGCAGCACCAGAAGTCACATTAATGGTAAGAAGCATTTTATTTATTATTGGTTACCTTCAGAATAACTGTTATTAAAAAGAAAAAGAGACTTATTATACCGTATTTTTCGGAGTATAAGTCGCACCGGCCGAAAATGCATAATAAAGAAGGAAAAAAAAACATATATAAGTCGCACTGGAGTATAAGTCGCATTTTTTGGGGAAATTTATTTGATAAAACCCAACACCAAGAATAGACATTTGAAAGGCAATTTAAAATAAATAAAGAATAGTGAACAACAGGCTGAATAAGTGTACGTTATATGAGGCATAAATAACCAACTGAGAACGTGCCTGGTATGTTAACGTAACATATTATGGTAAGAGTCATTCAAATAACTATAACATATAGAACATGCTATACGTTTACCAAACAATCTGTCACTCCTAATCACTAAATCCCATGAAATCTTATACGTCTAGTCTCTTACGTGAATGAGCTAAATAATATTATTTAATATTTCACGGTAATGTGTTAATAATTTCACACATAAGTCGCTCCTGAGAACGATTTATGTTCAATGTGTTGTTTATAAGAAATAAATATTATATTATTATTACTATTATATTATTTTTATTTTTATATTTTTTGCTGCTAAAGTTAAAAAATGTCTCTCTAATAAACAAAGAAAAATATGTGGCTTTATAGTAATGCATGCATTTTAATTAGGGCTGTCAAAATTAATGAGTTCACAAATGTGATTTATCACAAACTATGAAAAAAACTGCGACTTATGGTCCGAAAAATACGGTACTCTAAAAATGTTGGCCTTACTTAAAAATGCACGCTTTTAGTTGTATTCAGTGTTAAAGAATATTATATGGCTCTCACGGAAATACATTTTAAAATATTTGGCTTTCATTGCTCTCTCACCCAAAAAGGTTCCGGACGCCCTGGTGTAGACTGTCGCACTGATACTGGAGTTGCTTTTAATCTCATTGTACCTGTGTATAGTGACAATAAAAGGCATTCTATTCTGTTCTATTCTATTCTATTAAAAGTCCCAAAAACCCCGCCTATTATGTGACTTTGAACTTGGGTCCTAAAATGCTAAATCAGATCAGCTCAATTATAAAAAAACGTATAATAATAATAATAAACACAGCTCTCACTGTGGCACATTGCAGTAGGCCACCACTGCAAACTACAATCACAACAATAACATTTTTTGCTCAATTAGTACCTTTCAGACACTGTCAATCAAAAACAAGCATTATTTCCATTACAGAGTCAAACCAATAGATGGACTTGATTGTGCAAGGTGTACCTAATGACGTGTCCCTAGGAGTCTTCTTATCTGACAGGGATCTCTCTCTCTCTCCCCCTTCTTTCCTGTTAGACGTGACTCTTTAGCGCCCCCCGAAGAGAGAGACTATAACTGCAGGTGCGTCTCCAGGGACTTGGGGGGGGGAGGAGGAGGGTAAGTAACACCATTCTTGACCTGAAGAATCAGTCAAGTCCACCTGTTTTTTTTTTTTGGGACAAGTCTCTAGGTCACGTGACTGGATATAATAATTAAAAACCATATAAGGAAAAAAAAATGTTTACTGGTGATTTAATAAAGCTTCATTTCACTTTGTCATCCTTCCAACTGAGCATCATTCAATTAAAAAGCAATCCTCACCTCCCCACTCATCCACTCTAATATTTAATTACTGCATTTTTTTTTTTTTTTTTTTCAGATTTCACCTCCCAGGCATATTTTCACTCTGCTCCTGCAAGTTAAACACGTGGGGCGTGGAGCATTCGTTAATTGACACAATTACGCACAGGCGCGTCGTGGTCACGCAGGTCCCCAGAGAGGCATCAATCACTGCGTTACTGGCCTGCCAAAAAAAAACAAAAAAAAAACATCCCTGTTCTCATCAATATTCATTTATAAATATCAATAAATTGAACATGAAAATAAAACATTTTGTATCCAAGGACATTTTTTTTTTGTGTGCCTATTTTTAGTGCCCTAGCCTCACTATCTGTGCATCTTTAAAAAAAATAAATAAAAAACCTTGTATTAGACATGATTGGCAAAAAGACTTTATCCCATCACTGGGATTACAGTGACGTCACGCAGCTCCCCTTGCATGGATGCATGCTAAAGAACTATTGAGGCACAAATAATAGCACAAGCACAGTCCATATCTTGCAAGTCTTTCGTTATCCTTTAAGCCTCCTTCCACAACAACATTTTTTTTTTCCTTTAATGACGCTTAATTTCAGCTCCTTAGGAGAGGAGGGGGATTATTCATTCATATAAAACAATCTGCAGCATGGTGCCAGTCTTCAAATCCTATTCCCTCCTATATGTGGCGAAAGTCATGTATTATTAAGAGAGAGGGGGGTGAAAAAAAAAGAAAGGCCGTGTGGAAACGCGTGTATGCCCGTGGATTTGAGGTGGATTTTTTTTTTTTTTTTTTTTTTTTTTTTGTGGGGGGGAAGCAATCGATCCATCCAAGGCTTGAGGAGGAATATTGCTGATGGTTACAAAAGAAGGCGAGATGTCTTTCTCTCAATTTGGATATCCTTACAATGCAACCTCACAGGTAAGACTCTTTTATAACTTTTTTTCTTCTTCTTCTTTAACTTAGATTAAGTGTGTGTTCCTCCCTTCTCCACGTGTGATGTTGTCGTGCGGAATATTGACACACACGCACCCCGTGTCCAATAACGCTGAATTATGAATGAACTTTTTTTTTCTCTCTCTCCCCTTGGTGACAATAGTGATGAATGTCACCTATTGCGCGCCGTGCGTAATTACGCACCACGCACTATTCTGGCGCGCAATCAAATCACTCCATTTTTAGTTTAATGGCACATGTTTTGCTGAGGGTTCAGTCTGAGCACTTTATTAATGTAAAATACACTTTTAATTTAAAAAAAAGAAGAAAAAAAAGTGTAATATATATATTCCATCCATCCATCCATTTTTCTACCGCTTGTCCCGTTCAGCACTCGACAATTCAAAACCCCCCCAAAACTTTGTCACATGTCAGGAATTGTTACAAAAGTGACTTACCTCAATAAAATATGTTTTTCTTTTTTTTTTAAGCTCCAAACTAACTTTCAAGTTTTTTTTTGTTTTTTTGTTTTTTTTTTGCAATCTAAAATCTCCACCATTCATTTCTCTCTGTGCAGTTTTTCGTGTCGGCAAACCCCAGTACGACTTGCTGCGATTCGATTTCCAGGTCGGTACCGGACGGGTCCACGGCGGGAGCGCAGAACTCCACCTCCGCCGCGGCCGCGGCAGCAGCCGCCGCTGCCGCCGCCGCCGCCTCCTTCTGTTGCCCGCCTTACGAGAACCGGCTGCTGACGGGGAGTCGCTCGGAGCTCAACGCGGCTCTGGGCGTGTACGGATCCCCCTACGCGGCGGCGGCTGCAGCCAGCCAGAACTACGCCAACTACTTCCCCTATGGAGCAGACCCTTCCGCCGCTATCTACTCCTCTCTGGTGGGCTGCACTCAAGAAGGGGGGAGGGAGTGGATATGGATCAATTAATCCATTTTTTTTGCACAGTGCCACCTCTCAAAAGGCTCCATTTAGTCTATTAGCTTATATTAAAAAAAACCAAAAAAACGAAGAAAACATGCAAAAATATGCATAAAGCCTACAGTATATTTTATTTATTTTTTCTCAGGGGCTGTACTTTTTTTTTATATTTAAAAAAATAATAATATTTATTTATTAATGTGATAGGGAAATCATAATACAAGTACTGAGAAAACAGACCCTTTTTTGTCCACCACCCCAAAAAAAAAGTATAAAAAATTAACAAAAAAAATTACAAAAATACAAAAAAAAAATACAAAATTACAGAAAAATAATATAGGTAAAATAATAACACCCCTCCAACCCCTCGTCCTACATTTCAGTCATAGTGGGTAACAATGCAATGTACAGTAACTACAAGTTATATTACTATATGACATTATGTTACTATATTACAGAAACTAAGTAAAAGGAAAAAAAAGTAACAACAAAAATAAAAATTACAAACATACATGTCACTGAATAAAAACAACAACAACAAAGAAAAAAAGAGTTGAGGTAAGTGAAAAAGTTTATTGTCAACAGTCAGTGTCACGTTTATCATATAGTGTCTTTAATTTAGCTGTGTAACTAGTTATGCAGCCCCACGTCAAATTCAAATTGTTTTGGTGTACCCCTCAGATTATGTTTTATTTTCTCTAAATCTAAGAAAAACGTGAGGTCCTTAAGCCATAGGGAGGCCTTGGGGGAAAACTGTGATTTACACTCCAATAAAATCCTTCTACGAGCTATTAGTGATGCAAAGGCGATACTATCCCTAAAAGTCTGCTTAATGTTTTGATAGTTTGGTGGGATTCCAAAAACAGCCAATTCTGCACAAGGCGTCAATATTAGTCCAGTAGGGGTGTACTTTTTTTAAACATTTTACTCAACAACAACACTAAAAAATAATAATTAATACACATATAAAATAATAATATTACAGGCCTGGATCAAGGTAGCGAGTGACCTATTTTATATAAAATACATTTTAAATATGGTGCAAAAGTTAATTCATGTCAGCAATGCGACTCCAAATATGAAATTATAAATAATGCAAAGTGAGATATGTATGTCACGCCTTCTTTTGTGACAATTGTGCTGATCGGGGCTTACAGTTTTTGAAGAAAAAAAAACCCCACATTTTCTGAGATTTCCAATTTGTGCTTTTTAAAAAGATGTAAGTCATATTCATCAAAAAATTAAAATATTGAGTTGCAATGTTATGAGCTTGTTAGTTTCGCCTTGTAAATAGTTGCTGGAATAAACATACATGCGCATGATATTGTAATGTTTGAAATGTTCACCAGTATACTCTATGTCAGGGGTGTCAAATTATTTTAGATGGAGAAAAATCTACTCTCAAGTGGGCGGGACTGGTAAAATCACGGCACGATAACTTAAAAATAAAGACAACTTCAGATTGTTTTCTTCATTTAAAAATAGAACAAAAACATTCTGAAATTGTACAAATCATAATGTTGTTGTCTTTTTGTTTTTTACACTTACATGTTGCGGTTAATAGTATTCTATTCTTATTTGTCGTTATTTATACTTTCTGAATAAATTATTTGATAATGTTCATCAGTCAACTCATTGGTGTTAATTTTCAATCCATCAAGATAAAACAATAATATAAAAATCTAACTATAGGATGCTATTCATGTAGTTTGATCATTTTCCTTATCTGGTGCACTAATGTCATGTGGTTTATCAACTGCAAAGATACAAAGAATAGCTATTGCGACATCTAGTGGGCACATTTAGAACAGCTGTTTCTTTCATTCAAAAATTCCAGGTTAATTGTTATACTTAGCAAACTCATCCCGCGGGCCAGATAAAACCTGTTCGCGGGCCGTACGTTTGATACCCCTGCTCTATGTATTATAATCATTTAAAAGCTCCACTCTTACAGTTTCCCATAGTGTATTTTTAGTGTTGTTGTCTTTTAACTCAGATTAATCACACATTTGAGATGTAATTAATCACGATTAATCACAGCAAATTGCTTATTGCAACAGCAATAACAGTGCAATACATTTTAAAGGTGCAATATACACATCACATCTTTCATATAATCGACAGTATTACCGTTTTGCAAAAACATTTTCTCTTCATAACATGGTCACTACTGCCTAGTTTCTCTTGTTATATTCTTATTTTTTCTGTTATATTTTTATTCTTATTGTTGTTACTTTTTATTTTTGTTCTTATTGTTATATTTTCTATTTTATTTCCATTTATACCCCCATTATTTACTTTTTAAATTATTTTAAATTCTATCTCAATTCTGTACACTTGCTGCTGGAATTTTAATTTTCTTTAGGGAACTTTCCTGAAGGAATCAATAAAGTACTATCCATCTATCTATCTATCTATCTATCTATTGCTTGTTTGCAGAATTGGAATCAATTTTAAAAATGACCCCAAATGCAATTTTATCCTCAGGATGTCACATCTAAAAATGACTTTCCATCACGTTTCATCAAACATATATTAACGTTGTTGCCCTAGGGTAAACTGGGTGTAACACATGGCACACTGACAAAGCTTAACCTATTGTGACTATAACAATCTACAAGGTTAATGTAGGTTGCTTCTCTTTCTCCCCCTCCATTTTTCTGCATTCTTTCGTATCTCAAGTTATCATTACGTATATGTATTGTTGCATTTAAACAACTGTATTGTTGATAATAAAGGTAAATTATTGGTATTGTTCATTATCAATAGCGCTATTTCTATTGGTATTTGTATTGATCCATTTGTAGTGTAATAATGCTCATTGTCATTTCTGTATTATTTTTTATTTTTCGCTAACTGCTTATTTGCTATTACTTTTACCATCATATTTGTACATGTCATATTTGCTGATGTTGCTCTATTGTTGTTGTTGTTGTTGTTTGCTGTTGTTGTTTTTGTCTCTCTGTCTAATCCCCCTCTTGTCCCCACAATTTCCCCCTCTGTCTTCTTTTTTTTTCTCTTTCTATCCCCTCCTGCTCCGGCCCGGCTGCACTAAATGATAATATAAATACATTTAATAAAGTCAAATACAAATAAGGCAACAAGAGAAGTATCCTACACTTCTCTTTTGTAAAGTAAATCTGAACAGCCGACATGGGCATCTACATCAACTATATGATTTGCCTGAGAAGCTGGACAGGACATTTAAAAAAAAAAAAAAAAAAAAAAAAAAAAAAAAAAAAAAAGACTTTCCACCGTCATTTGTTTGTTAAAAACTGAAGTCTGTTTTAAAGTGATATGCAATAACCTGCTCCGACTTTCATGTTCGCTCAAATAAAACTGGATGATTAATCTGCATTGATACACAATTAATGGATAATATTTTGTGATTAATCACATCCGTTAACTAGTTAAATTTGACAGTGCTAGCATTTGTATTACTTTTTTATGAACCAGAAAGCTAAACCCCCTTAATTGCACTACTTTTTTTTTGTATTGCTATAATTTTGGGTATAAAATGTTGCATAAAAATTAATAATGTTTTTTTTCCCCCCCTGGCAGAATCCGCAGTACGACATGAAGGAGAGCACGGGCACTTTGCACTCGGGCATCAGTCAGACAGCAGCCTACTATCCCTATGATCCCTCCCTGGGCCAGTATCAGTATGACAGGTGAGATCTACGCTCCGATTTTTTCGGTCCACTTTGTGTAATTTAAGCCCGGGCGAGCGTCGCTTGTCAAGAACCGCTTCCACTTTTCATTAGTGTGCCGTGTTCCTGTCAAAGGTCAGGGCGTTAGCTGCGTTTTAGGTGTATATCGAGCGGTCAGACACGGGCGCTCTTGTGATGCTCCGCGGTCTACCTTTCCTGTGTCAGATACGGGACGGTGGACTTCAACAGCACGGCCAGACGGAAGAACGCCACCCGGGAAACCACCAGCACCTTGAAAACCTGGCTGTACGAGCACCGCAAGAACCCCTACCCCACCAAGGGCGAGAAGATCATGCTGGCCATCATCACCAAGATGACCCTCACCCAGGTCTCCACCTGGTTCGCCAACGCCCGCCGGAGGCTCAAGAAGGAGAACAAGATGACGTGGTCGCCCAAGAACAAGGCCAACGACGACAGGAAGGACGACATCGGCAAGGGCGACCAGGACTGCCTCACCAAAGGTTGGAACTGCACATTTTGAGACATATCCGGAATCATTTAGTCGTGCATGGGCTTCACGGTGGCAGAGGGGTTAGTGCATCTGCCTCACAATACGAAGGTCCTGAGTAGTCTTGGGTTCAATCCCGGGCTCGGGATCTTTCTGTGTGGAGTTTGCATGTTCTCCCCGTGACTGCGTGGGTTCCCTCCGGGTACTCCGGCTTCCTCCCACCTCCAAAGACATGCACCTGGGGATAGGTTGATTGGCAACACTAAATTGGCCCTAGTGTGTGAATGTTGTCTGTCTATCTGTGTTGGCCCTGCGATGAGGTGGCGACTTGTCCAGGGTGTACCCCGCCCTCCGCCCGATTGTAGCTAAGATAGGCTCCAGCGCCCCCCGCGACCCCAAAAGGGAATAAGCGGTAGAAAATGGATGGATGGATGGATTTAGTCGTGCATGGGTAAGAATAATAGGCAGTCACATTTTGGTGCATATCAAAACATTTATAAAGTACTCACCCAATTTTTGGACTAACTTAATTTTGTACATATTTTAACCACTATCGCGTCAATGGTACATTCCACCTAGCGCTAACTAACATCCGTCCATTCGTACGTCGTCCCCGATTGATTAGAAATAATCCTGCTAATTAAAGGGGAACATTATCACAATTTCAGAAGGGTTAAAACCATTAAAAATCAGTTCCCAGTGGCTTATTTTATTTATCAAAGTTTTTTTCAAAATTTTACCCATCACGCAATATCCCTAAAAAAAGCTTCAAAGTGCCTGATTTTAACCATCGTTATATACACCCGTCCATTTTCCTGTGACGTCACACAGTGATGCCAATACAAACAAACAGCAAAGGTATAGCGACATTAGCTCGGATTCAGACTCGGATTTCAGCGGCTTAACACTGTCTGATAAGATAATTACTAACAACTATGAACTAGGTTTACAGCATATGAAATACATTTGGCAACAACATGCACTTTGAGAGTGCAGACAGCCCATTTCAGGCGCGCTAAGAACATATATTTTTCCACGATTTCAGCACTCAGGTTAACCATACCTAAATAGACACAAAACACTGCATTACACAAGACTACCCGAATGTACTCGAATGATTGAAAAAAATATATGTTTTTAAGCTAAATTATTGGTAAACATAGTTTATGCATAATAATTTACGTAAAACCGCGAGTAATGAATAAAGTTTTCATCAATTAATATATTCTGTAGACATACCCTCATCCGCTCTCTTTTCCTGAAAGCTGATCTGTCCAGTTTTGGAGTTGATGTCAGCAGGCCAGGGAAGCTAGGGTCGATATTCGTCTCTTGATCAGCTTCGGTGGCATAAGGGACGGTGTGAGCCAAGACATCCAGGGGGTTTAGCTCGCTCGTCTGCGGGAACAAACTGCCGCCATTGCTTGCCGTGCTACCGAGGACCTTTGTCCCTGAATTGCTCACACACTCCGGCAGATTCAATGGGGGTCTGGCGGCAGATTTCTTTGACTTTATCGTTGGAAATGCATCTGCTTTGAGTGTCGCAGGATATCCACACATTCTTGCCATCTCTGTCGTAGCATAGCTTTCGTCGGTAAAGTGTGCGGAACAAACGACTGACCATTTCGTCGGCTTTCCCCACACCCTCGTATTTTGAACAAATTTCGTCCAATTTCTTGCCACTTTCGCATCTTTGGGCCACTGGTGCAACTTGAATCCGTCCCTGTTCGTGTTGTTACACCCTCCGACAACACACCGACGAAAGTGAGAAAATGGCGGATTGCTTCCCGATGTGACGTCACAACAACGCCTTTCTATTATTCGCTCCGAGAGCGAATAATAGAAAGGCGTTTAATTCACCAAAATTCACCCATTTAGAGTTCGGAAATCGGTTAAAAAAAATATGGTTTTTTTTCTGCAACATCAAGGTATATATTGACGCTTACATAGGTCTGGTGATAATGTTCCCCTTTAACCAACAACATTTCAGCGCGGCTCAGTTTTTATTTGTTGTGCCTTTTGTTTGGGGTATGGAAGAGTTACGGTTGTCAGCTTTTAAACTTCATTTTGTGACGCTTTGCTCAACTTAACTCTCAATAAGTGCAGATTTTCCTTTCAAGAGCTAAAACACTGTTACCTTACTGTAGCAAAAGAAAACAAATTCATTTTTGTGCCGATCAAATAATTTATTTTCATTGTTTACCGTTTGATTCTTTATGGTTTCAATGGTGCAGTCGTACCAGGAATTAAGTAGCCTGCTATTTACTGAACAAAAGCGTGACCTAGCTTAACCTAATACAACATTTTAATGGCTTGACACGTGAGCCCCGACATAAAATTGGTATTGTCTATCAATTTTCATTTTTCACCCCTTATGAACCAGAATGTACCTGGCTAACAATGTCCTTTTTATTTGATTCCCTCATTCTAATAACATTTTGTGTCATCCTTCATGAACCAGAAAGTACTTAGCTAACTAACTCATTTTTAATTTAATAATGTTTAACGTCGTTCCTTCATGAACCAGGAAGACCTAGCGAACTAAGTCACTTTTCTTATAAATATGTTTTGTTTCATCCTTAAAGAGCTAGGAAGTACCTAGCAAATTAACTCACTTTTATTTAAGTAATGTTCAGCGTCATTCTTCATGAACCAGAAAGTACCGAGGTAACTAATTCACTTTTATTAGAATAATGTTTTGTGTCATCCTTCATGAACCAGGAAATACCTAGCTAAGTAACTAAATTTTATTGTAAATTTTTTTGTTTCATTCTTTGTGAACCAGAAAGTAACTAGCTAACTAACTCACTTTTATTTTAATAATGTTTAACGTCGTCCTTCATGAACCAGGCAGTATCTAGCTAACTAACTCACTTTTCTTATAAAAATGTCTTGTTTCATTCTTCATGAACCAGAAAGTACCTAGCGAACTAACTCACTTTTATTTTCATAATGTTTAACATCGTCCCTCATGAACTAGGAAGTACCTAGCGAACTAAGTCACTTTTCTTATAAATATGTTTTGTTTCATCCTTAATGAGCTAGGAAGTACCTAGCGAATTAACTCACTTTTATTTAAGTAATGTTCAGCGTCGTTCTTCATGAACCAGAAAGTACCGAGGTAACTAATTCACTTTTATTAGAATAATGTTTTGTGTCATCCTTCATGAACCAGGAAATACCTAGCTAAGTAACTAAATTTTATTGTAAATTTTTTTGTTTCATTCTTTGTGAACCAGAAAGTAACTAGCTAACTAACTCACTTTTATTTTAATAATGTTTAACGTCGTCCTTCATGAACCAGGCAGTATCTAGCTAACTAACTCACTTTTCTTATAAAAATGTCTTGTTTCATTCTTCATGAACCAGAAAGTACCTAACTAACTAACTCACTTTTATTTTGATAATGTTTAACGTTGTCCTTCATGAACCAGGAAGTACCTAGCTAACTAAGTCACTTTTATTAGAATAATGTTTTGTTTCATCCTTAATGAACCAAAAAGTACTTAGCTAACTAACTCACTTTTATTTTCATAATGTTTAACATCGTCCCTCATGAACTAGGAAGTACCTAGCTAACTAAGTCACTTTTCTTATAAAAATGTTTTGTTTCATCCTTAATGAGCCAGGAAGTACCTAGCGAATTAACTCACTTTTATTTAAGTAATGTTCAGCGTCATTCTTCATGAACCAGAAAGTACCGAGCTAACTAATTCACTTTTATTAGAATAATGTTTTGTTTCATCCTTAATGAACCAAAAAGTACTTAGCTAACTAACTCACTTTGATTTTCATAATGTTTAACATCGTCCCTCATGAACCAGGGAGTACCTAGCTAACTAAGTCACTTTTCTTATAAAAATGTTTTGTTTCATCCTTAATGAGCCAGGAAGTACCTAGCGAATTAACTCACTTTTATTTAAGTAATGTTCAGCGTCATTCTTCATGAACCAGAAAGTACCGAGCTAACTAATTCACTTTTATTAGAATAATGTTTTGTGTCATCCTTCATGAACCAGGAAATACCTAGCTAAGTAACTAATTTTTATTGTAAGATTTTTTTGTTTCATTCTTTGTGAACCAGAAAGTAACTAGCTAACTAACTCACTTTTATTTTAATAATGTTTAACGTCGTCCTTCATGAACCAGGCAGTATCTAGCTAACTAACTCACTTTTCTTATAAAAATGTCTTGTTTCATTCTTCATGAACCAGAAAGTACCTAGCGAACTAACTCACTTTTATTTTGATAATGTTTAACGTTGTCCTTCATGAACCAGGAAGTACCTAGCTAACTAAGTCACTTTTATTAGAATAATGTTTTGTTTCATCCTTAATGAACCAAAAAGTACCGAGCAAATTAACTCACTTTTATTTAAGTAATGTTTAGCGTCGTTCTTCATAAACCAGAAAATACCGAGCTAACTAATTCACTTTTATTAGAATAATGTTTTGTGTCGTCCTTCATGAACCAGGAAATACCTAGCTAAGTAACTCATTTTTATTGTAAGATTTTTTTGTTTCATTCTTTGTGAACCAGGAAGTACTTAGCTAACTAACTCACTTTTATTCTAATAATGTTTAGCTTCGTCCTTCATGAACCAAGAAGTACCTAGCTAACTAACTCACTTTTATTTAATAATGTTTTGTGTCATGCTTCCTGACCCAGAAAATATCTAGCGAACTAACTCACTTTTACTATAAAATATTTAGCGTCAGCCTTCATGAACCAGGAAGTACCTAGCCAACTGACTTTTTAATATAAAAATGTTTTGTGTCATGCTTCATGACCCAGGAAGTATCTAGCAAACTAACTCACTTTTATCATAAAAATGTTTTGTATCGTCCTTAATGAACCAGGACGTACCTAGCTAACTAACTCACTTTTATTATAAGAATATTTTGTTGAATTCTTCGTGAACCAGAAAGTATTTAGCTAACTAACTCGCTTTTATTTTAATAATGTTTTGTGTCATGCTTCATGAACCAGAAAATATCTAGCGAACTAACTCACTTTTATTATAAAAATGTTTTGTGTCGTCCTTCATTAACCAGAAAGTACCTGGCGAACTAACTCACTTTTATTTTGATAACGTTTAGCGTCATCCTTCATGACCCAGGGAATATCTTGCGAACTAACTCACTTTTATTACACATTTTTTTTGTATCGTTCTTCATGAACCAGAAAGTACCTAGCTAACTAACTCACTTTTCTTATAAAAATGTGTTGTTTCATTCTTCATGACCCAGAAAGTACCGAGCTAACTAACTCACTTATATTTTAGTAATGTTTTGTATCGTCCTTCATGAACCAGGAAGTACCTAGCTAACTAACTCACTTTTATTTTAATAATTTATTGAGTCATGATTCATGAACCAGGAAGTACCAAGCGAACTAACTCACTTTTATTATAAAAATGTTTTGTGTCGTAACTTCATGAACCAGGACGTACCTAGCTAACTAACTCTCTTTTATTATAAGAATATTTTGTTGAATTCTTTGTGAACCAGAAAGTATCTAGCGAACTAACTCGCTTTTATTATAAAAATGTTTTGTGTCGTCCTTCATGAACCAGAAAGTACCTAGCGAACTAACTCACTTTTATTTTAATAATGTTTAGCGTCATCCTTCATGACCCAGGGAATATCTTGCGAACTAACTCACTTTTATTACACATTTTTTTTGTATCGTTCTTCATGAACCAGAAAGTACCTCGATAACTAACTATATTTTATTATAAAAATGTTTTGCGTCGTCCTTCATGAACCAGGAAGTACCTAGCGAACTAACTCACTTTTATTTTAATAATGTTTAGTGTCGTCCTTCATGAACCAGGAAGTACCTAGCTAACTAAGTCATTTTTCTTATAAAAATGTGTTGTTTCATTCTTCATGACCCAGAAAGTACCTCGATAACTAACTATATTTTATTATAAAAATGTTTTGCGTCGTCCTTCATGAACCAGGAAGTACCTAGCTAACTAAGTCATTTTTCTTATAAAAATGTGTTGTTTCATTCTTCATGACCCAGAAAGTACCGAGCTAACTAACTCACTTATATTTTAGTAATGTTTTGTATCGTCCTTCATGAACCAGGAAGTACCTAGCTAACTAACTCACTTTTATTTTAATAATTTATTGAGTCATGATTCATAAACCAGGAAGTACCAAGCGAACTAACTCACTTTTATTATAAAAATGTTTTGTGTCGTCCTTCATGAACCAGGACGTACCTAGCTAACTAACTCTCTTTTATTATAAGAATATTTTGTTGAATTCTTTGTGAACCAGAAAGTATTTAGCGAACTAACTCGCTTTTATTATAAAAATGTTTTGTGTCGTCCTTCATGAACCAGAAAGTACCTAGCAAACTAACTCACTTTTATTTTAATAATGTTTAGTGTCGTCCTTCATGAACCAGGAAGTACCTAGCTAACTAAGTCACTTTTCTTATAAAAATGTGTTGTTTCATTCTTCATGACCCAGAAAGTACCTAGCTAACTAACTCAATTTTATTATAAAAATGTTTTGCGTCGTCCTTCATGAACCAGGAAGTACCTAGCTAATTAATTGACTTTTAATATAAATATGTTTTGTGTCATGCTTCATGACCCAGGAAGTATCTAGCGAACTAACTCACTTTTATCATAAAAATGTTTTGTATCGTCCTTCATGAACCAGGACGTACCTAGCTAACTCACTCACTTTTATTATAAGAATATTTTGTTGAATTCTTCGTGAACCAGAAAGTATTTAGCTAACTAACTCACTTTTATTATAAAAATGTTTTGTGTCGTCCTTCATGAACCAGAAAGTACCTAGCTAACTAACTCACTTTTATTTTGATAATGTTTAGCATCATCCTTCATGACCCAGGCAGTATCTAGCGAACTAACTCACTTTTATTATAAAAATGTTTCGTATCGTCCTCCATGAACCACAAAGTACCTAGAAAACTAACTCACTTTTATTTTAATAATGTTTAGTGTCGTCCTTCATGAACCAGGAAGTACCTAGCTAACTAAGTCACTTTTCTTATAAAAATGTGTTGTTTCATTCTTCATGACCCAGAAAGTACCTAGCTATAACTAACTCAATTTTATTATAAAAATGTTTTGCGTCGTCCTTCATGAACCAGGAAGTACCTAGCTAATTAATTGACTTTTAATATAAATATGTTTTGTGTCATGCTTCATGACCCAGGAAGTATCTAGCGAACTAACTCACTTTTATCATAAAAATGTTTTGCATCGACCTTAATGAACCAGGACGTACCTAGCTAACTAACTCACTTTTATTATAAGAATATTTTGTTGAATTCTTCGTGAACCAGAAAGTATTTAGCTAACTAACTCACTTTTATTATAAAAATGTTTTGTGTCGTCCTTCATGAACCAGAAAGTACCTAGCTAACTAACTCACTTTTCTTATAAAAATGTGTTGTTTCATTCTTCATGACCCAGAAAGTACCGAGCTAACTAACTCACTTATATTTTAGTAATGTTTTGTATCGTCCTTCATGAACCAGGAAGTACCTAGCTAACTAACTCACTTTTATTTTAATAATTTATTGAGTCATGATTCATGAACCAGGAAGTACCAAGCGAACTAACTCACTTTTATTATAAAAATGTTTTGTGTCGTAACTTCATGAACCAGGACGTACCTAGCTAACTAACTCTCTTTTATTATAAGAATATTTTGTTGAATTCTTTGTGAACCAGAAAGTATCTAGCTAACTAACTCACTTTTATTTTAATAATGTTTTGTGTCATGCTTCATGAACCAGGAAGTATCTAGCGAACTAACTCGCTCTTATTATAAAAATGTTTTGTGTCGTCCTTCATGAACCAGAAAGTACCTAGCGAACTAACTCACTTTTATTTTAATAATGTTTAGTGTCGTCCTTCATGAACCAGGAAGTACCTAGCTAACTAAGTCACTTTTCTTAGAAAAATGTGTTGTTTCATTCTTCATGACCCAGAAAGTACCTCGATAACTAACTATATTTTATTATAAAAATGTTTTGCGTCGTCCTTCATGAACCTGGAAGTACCTAGCTAATTAATTGACTTTTAATATAAATATGTTTTGTGTCATGCTTCATGACCCAGGAAGTATCTAGCGAACTAACTCACTTTTATCATAAAAATGTTTTGCATCGACCTTAATGAACCAGGACGTACCTAGCTAACTCACTCACTTTTATTATAAGAATATTTTGTTGAATTCTTCGTGAACCAGAAAGTATCTCGCTAACTAACTCACTTTTATTATAAAAATGTTTTGTGTCGTCCTTCATGAACCAGAAAGTAACTAGCTAACTAACTCACTTTTATTTTGATAATGTTTAGCATCATCCTTCATGACCCAGGAAGTATCTAGCGAACTAACTCACTTTTATTATAAAAATGTTTCGTATCGTCCTCCATGAACCAGAAAGTACCTAGCAAACTAACTCACTTTTATTTTAATAATGTTTAGTGTCGTCCTTCATGAACCAGGAAGTACCTAGCTAACTAAGTCACTTTTCTTATAAAAATGTGTTGTTTCATTCTTCATGACCCAGAAAGTACCTAGCTAACTAACTCAATTTTATTATAAAAATGTTTTGCGTCGTCCTTCATGAACCAGGAAGTACCTAGCTAATTAATTGACTTTTAATATAAATATGTTTTGTGTCATGCTTCATGACCCAGGAAGTATCTAGCGAACTAACTCACTTTTATCATAAAAATGTTTTGTATTGTCCTTATTGAACCAGGACGTACCTAGCTAACTAACTCACTTTTATTATAAGAATATTTTGTTGAATTCTTCGTGAACCAGAAAGTATCTAGCTAACTAACTCACTTTTATTTTAATGTTTTGTGCCATGCTTCATGAACCAGAAAATATCTAGCGAACTAACTCACTTTTATTATAAAAATGTTTTTTGTCGTCCTTCATGAATCAGAAAGTACCTAGCTACCTAACTCACTTTTATTTTGATAACGTTTAGCGTCATCCTTCATGACCCAGGGAGTATCTAGCGAACTAACTCACTTTTATTATAAAAATGTTTTGTATCGTCCTTCATGAACCAGGACGTACCGAGCGAACTAACTCACTTTTCTTATAAAAATGTGTTGTTTCATTCTTCATGATCCAGAAAGTACCTAGCTATCTAACTCACTTTTATTTTAGTAATTCTTCGCGTCATCCTTCATGAACTAGGAAGTACATAGCTAACTAACTCACTTTTCTTTCAAAAACGTTTTGAGTTGTCCTTCATGAACCAAGAATTAGCCTGCAAACAATTACACCAACTAAATACTCAACACTTATTTATTTTCTTTGTAAAACTGTTCTCCCCACCTGGAAAGGTTGTTAATTATTCTACCAACAATTAGAACCAGGAAGTAACCTGCTGTTGTTTGTAGTCCTTATCCTGCTTCCGAGCTCACGATTGTCTTCACATTCCGCAGATTCCAGCGACTGCAAGGAGGAAAAGGACTTGCACCTGAGCGATTTGGACGACATGGACGAGGACGACTGCGACAAGCTGGAAAGCGAATGTGAAAAGGTGGTCTCGGACGAGCAGGACCTCCATAGGCCCCTACCTGGCTCGCCCCCAAAGAGAGACTGTTCCTCGGAGCTTCACCTCAACCTGGTCAACAGCTTCCACCACGCCTTCCCCTGCGCCGTCAAAACCGGCCTCCCTTCTCTTCCGCCCGACTTCTTGGATCCGTCGAAGACCGCTTCCACCACAGGGACCTTGACCCTGTCTCACTTTGAAGCTTCGGACAAACCGAGGATTTGGTCTCTGGCTCGTACGGCTGCTTCGGGTGTCATCCTGAGCCCCCAGCACGTACCTGAGCTGAGGAACTCCAGCGGGGACTGCCAGCTCCAGAGGTTGGCTGGCGCTCCTGGCGGACAATGCGGGCTCATGAGAGGCCTCCAGGATGTCCCCGGTGCTGTGAGCCCCTTTCCTGAGGGCCCCTCTTTGCATTCCAAAGTCTACGGCCCCGGCAGCTACAATCACAAGGGCCTCCAACTGCACTGTCCGTCCTACGCTGCGCTCCCTGACGCATGCCAGTACTCCACTTCGGAAGGTACGTCCGCTTTAGTCGTCACTTTTTCAAATTGTTTGTCTTTCCAAGACTGTATTTGTTTATTTCCGCGCCTGCGTAGGATTCTCCAGCAAGGCGGCAGAGACATCACAATCATCAGAACTCAGTGACGCCTGTGCGAGCATGCATGAAGACAAGGCTGCTGCATTCAGACCTGCGATGAAGAGGTGAAGCAGGTGGGTGTCGCCCTGAAACTAATCCGTTTGAATCAAGAAGGACCTTTCATTAGGTACACCTCAACTGTCTAAGGCAGGGGTCGGCAACCCAAAATGTTGAAAGAGCCACATTGGACCAAAAATACAAAAAATAAGCCTTTCATGTAAGTATCTATTATTATCGGCGGTCACTCGAACGAGTATGACGATCCTCCTGGCAGGGGTTTGATTGATTGATTGAGACTTTTATCAGTAGATAGCACAGTGAAGTACAAACGTTTGTACATATTCCGTACAATTGACCACTAAATGGTAACACCCGAATACGTTTTCTAACTTGTTTAAGTCGGGGTCTACTTAAATTGATTCATGATACAGATATATACCATCAGATATATCCCTTTATGGAGGATGCCTGTGCGTGACTTAGTTTTACGTGGAGACTGGTGCACAGACAGTCACCACACGATCCTTGACAGATCCGGGTCAGGGTCCAGTGGCATGGAGTCTAAGACCCTTTTCTGCTGCAGCCTTCTTGTATCCATTGTGGTAGTTCTTAAATCTACCGTCTTCCGCCTGCTCCGCCGTTGAGGTCTTCACAGTATCCCTGGCTAGGGGGCAGTCAGGTACTAGGCCTTTGCCAAGGGCCACCTGGGGTAACAGTAGTAAAGGGGTTAACCTCCTAGTGCCCCAGGACCCCATAGAGGAGCCTCCACTGCCGGATGTGTAAGTGTCTATATCAGCTATGTCAGCCTACTATCAAAATAACTATGTGTCGCAGGCTGACGCAAATCTTCGTTGACAGAAATGCTGAAATGTAATATTTATTCAACCCATTTTTACAACATTGGAAAACATTACTAAAACGGAGGCTTTTCAGAGGGTGTGATAACTCCTGGAAATGACTGGCTTTAACTTTTAACAGGGACCAGGAAACACGAGCATATAACCCCAATTCTTCAGAGTTTGCACTGGCTCCCTGTTCATTTTAGAATTGATTTTAAAACCTTGCTGTTTGTTTTTAAAGCTTTACATGGACTGGCACCTCAGTATATCTCGGACCTCATCCAAATTTACACTCCTGCGCTCGCTCTGAGGTCCGAGAGCCAGCTCCAGCTCGTGGTGCCCGAGACCAGACTTAAATCCAGGGGAGACTGGGCCTTCTCTGTGGTCGGCCCTAAGCTCTGGAACACTCTGCCCCTCCATGTTCACACTGCTCCCACAGTGGAGTGTTTTAAGTCTCGTCTTAAGACCCACTTTTATTCTTTGGCTTTTAACACTACGTTAGTTGTGTGGTCCTCTGTCCTCTGTTGTCCTCTGTGTTTTTAAAAATTGTTGATTTCTATTTACGGTTTTAATTGGTTTTACCTTTTAAAATCGTTTTGAATCCTATTTATTTTTATATTGGTTTTATATTTATTTATTTATTGTTTTTATTCAGTCATTGGCGGAGCTAAGGATAATATTTGAATATTGTTTTTAATATTGTTGTCCAGCACTTTGGAAACATTTTTGTTGTTTAAATGTGCTATATAAATAAAGTGGATTGGATTGGATTGGCTTAGAATGGCCAAAGGTAAAGATGTGTGTGTTCAAGTTGAAGGAAACGGAAACTGCAAATAAAATAAACTCAAATATACCTATAATGATGCATTATGTACATACAGTTAGCATAAATAGCATGTTAGCATCGATTAGCTCGCAGTCATGCCGTGACCAAATATGTCTGATTAGCACTCCACACAAGTCAATAATGTCAACAAAGCTCACCTTTGTGCATTCACGCACAGTATAAAATGTGTGGTGGACAAAATGAGACAAAGAAGGAGTGGCATAAAACACCTCTTGCTGTGGCAGCGTCGAGGAAAGATGTACATGTAAACAAACTATGGTGCGTTCAAGGACTTACGAAATGAGGAGGACAAAATGGCGCATGACAAATATTCTTTTCATCGAAGCATGTTTAATGTAAACAGTGGGATTTCTAACAGTTAGGGAGGTTTTTGTCATGTTTGTCCTCCTACAGAAACCATATTAAAACAAAAAATATATATTTTTCCTCATCTTTTTCCATTTTCATAAAATTTTTGAAAAAGCTCCAGGGAGCCACTAGGGCGGTGCTAAAGACCCCCGGTCTAATGCCTTCATGTCCAAGACAGTAAATCATGACGCTTGGTTTTGGTTGGCAGTCCAACCTCTAAAATTCATCCTAGATTTTTGCAACCAAATACAGTAGGGAAAGGATTTGTATGGCCCCATTCCTGGGTGGATCTCGCATGAGAGGAAAAGGGGGTGGGGGTTTAATCATTTTGCAACGCAGTTTGCTGAAAATGATGGAAAGCGCCACTCTACATAGCAAATGACGCAAGTATGCATTGCCACAAAACATTTTTTAAGATGTTAAACACTAAAGTGGTTAGTGCACATCCTCAATTTGTCACGTTTCATGTGTCAGGTATACCGCGACGATTGGGGCCATATGAATTCCCTTCCTACTGTTTGTTTTTCATCCTAATCCACCGTTAAAGTCGCATAAAACTTGCATGTTTTGCAATGAGCTCTTCAAAAAACACAAAAAAAGGACAATACACATGAAGTAAGAGAACCATACACTTTTTAAAGTCAAGGTAAAATGGTATTCTTGTTTTTTGTTATTATTATTATTAACGGTGGTTCATTTTTTTTTCAACTATGTTGCTAAAGTTAAGCTGCAGCATGTCACGGATAGGTTTTTGGCCATTTATTTTGTCAGAGGTACAAAATTCTGAAAAAATTATCCAAAAAAGGTAGTTGACATGAACTACAAGGCCCCCGTTTACACTGCACACTAAATCAGATTTTTTGTTTGCCCTCAAGTGACACAGATCGGATTTTCTTTGCCATTTTGAACACTCCAAAGTGCTTCATATTTGAATATTTTCGCATCACATTCAGGCCACATCAGAGGGGTAGTCTGAATCCGAATCTGATCTTTTCATATGTGACTTCAGTCTAAACGACAATGGGTCCTAAATGACTTTTTCGTCACCTTTTGGGCGAGCTACGTCATTCATTCATCACAACCTTCGGTTTCGGTGAGCAAAGTCTTTTTTTGATGGCCGCATTTCAATCAATCAATCAATCAAAGTGTACTTATCCAGCCCTAAATCACGAGTGTCTCAAAGGGCTGCACAAGCCACAACGACATCCTCGGCTCAGATCCCACATCAGGGCAAGGAAAAACTCAACCCAATGGAATGACAATGAGAAACCTTGAAGGGGACTGCAGATGTGTAATATTACTGTATGTAATATGTAAAAATATATTTTGATTCCGAATAAATCGCGATTGTTGAAGGACCGGAATTGACACTGTGGCATATTTGCTTACTAGTTACATACATTGCGTAATTTGTTTACATAAACGAGTTCAAAAATAAAGCTAATTAAAAGTTAAAGTACCAATGATTGTCACACACACACTAGGTGTGGCGAAATTATTCTCTGCATTTGACCCATTACCCTTGATCACCCCCTGGGAGGTGAGGGGAGCAGTGGGCAGCAGCGGTAGCCGCTCCCGGGAATCATTTTTGGTGATTTAACCCCCAATTCCAACCCTTGATGCTGAGTGCCAAGCAGGGAGGTAATGGGTCCCATTTTTATAGTCTTTGGTATGACTCGGCCGGGGTTTGAACTGTCCGTTTTGCCTCTACTTACTGTAAATATTAGAACCCTCCGAAATATATTACACTGTATATATCCATTAATTCATTATATGACTTTAATTTCTGTTCACGTAAAATAAAAACACAAATTTTTGAGGTGTGGCGACTTGTATTTTATTTCGTACTAGTAGTAGCGACTTCCTTATTCATTTACAGAATCTGGTCAACTTCCTTTGTTTTCACTTTATCGAACCGCACATGCAAATGACGTCAAGGCCACATTTGGACCACATTGGGGCCACATACCGAAGTCTGATATGGACCACATTTTACTTGCAGTTAAAAACAGTCGGCTGGAAAAAATCAGATTTCGAAAAAAAAATCAGATTTGGGCCACTTAGGCAAATGACAATATGACAGTGCTCCAGTGTTTCTAGGAATCTGCTGAAATAATAGTAGTCTCCTCTGAGTTTTTCTAACTGAACTGAACTGAAGTGAATTAATTAAACTCATATCATGTTCTACATATGGTGAATGTTCATATTCATCTCGGAGAAAGTAAACCACCAAGTTTAATTAACAGTGGTATTTCAGTTTGTGCACATAATAAGATAAGGCCCCTTAGTTTGATATTCGCAGGTGGATTGGATCACTTCTTGTAGGAAATAAGGGATAGCCTTATCCTTGAGAAGAGACTACCTGTCTAGCTCAACGCCAACATTTAAGTTATGACTTAAAGCAGTTGTTTTCCAGACACTTTACACACGAACATCTCCTTTTATGGTCAGGATGTGCTCTCCTGACCCAGCACACACACAGACAGGAGGTAGGAATATAAGACTGGTGGTTTGGCTTCTCCAGTTTAGTAGTCCTTCATTTTTTTGACCTAGGTTCCTCCGGTTAGTGCAGACTTGCAAAATGACGCTCGCTTGTAATAAATGCAACTTTTGGTTCAGTAAAGCGTCTCCGACGTCTCTTTTGATCCAGCCGCACTGCCGTGACGTCCTTCTGTCCGGGCAAGGATAACAAGACCAGAAATACACTTCACCGGTCTTTTCCGGGGCAGATTTGGCCCCCAACCCACGAGTTGGCTAAGCTTAGGTTAGGACAGGTTGTAAAAACACATGTTTTTAAAAAATGATAAAAAATGTCATCACATTGAAAAGTTTGTGACAGCTATTTTTTTTTTTTTTTTTTTTTTTTAAAGCTCCTAAAATCTCTTAGTTTTTTATTTGTCCGGTAAAACTGAAAAATAGAGTTAATGTTTTCTATTCTAAAACAGAAGATATGTTATTTGGCCCTAGTGTGTGAATGTTGTCTGTCTAACTGTGTTGGCACTGCGATGAGGTGGCGACTTGTCCAGGGTGTACCCCGCCTTCCGTCCGAATGCACTCCACGCCACCCCGAACGGGACAAGCGGTAGAAAATGGATGGATGGATGTTATTTCTATTCTTGTTTAATTCCCAAAGATTTCCGAGTTATTTTTGCACCATTGAAACTGATCAAAGAGATAAAAAGCCTATATGAATGTGTGTCTTTGGTTATAGGGAGTATTTTGCAATATACCAATATACAAGCAAAAGAGGCATACTTAAATGTATTGAAATTATAAAATATCTTGAGTGTCCTGGTTTTCGGTAATTAAGATATTAGGGATGGGAACCTTTACGATTCGATTCCGAAGGTGACGATTAGTTCCATAATCAATTCTCATACATACATAACACAACTTTTTCAAAACAGGTTGCAAAAGCTGGTCTTAGCTGCTGAGGTATGACGTATACACGCAGAAATGGCCTCTGAAACCACCTTTTTAAAAGTTTAAAAGTTGATGTCCCAACATTAGCTATTATTGAATGTATATCTTATCATAACAACAACATGACTGCATATTGATGGTCTTCCTTCTGAGACTGTTTGTGTGTGTGTGCGCATGTTTATATGGCGATATAAATACAACGCAATACTTGTTCTAACGATATAATATCAAAAGTTTTCATATTATTATTATTTTTTTATTTTTATTTTAAATGCATCATTTGAATGACATTGGGTTTTTGCTGAGTTTGTCAAAAAATGTTTGTTGTCACTTAGTGTACATATATACAACTTGAATTATTTTAAGCTGTATTTTACTATTAGTATTACTAAAAGTATTAGTGAACTATGTAGAACAGGGATCCCCAAACTTTTTGACTCGGGGGCCGCATTGGGTTAAAACAATATGGCCGGGGGCCGGGCTGTGTGTACATATATATATATATATATATATATATATATATATATATATATATATATATATATATATATATATATATATATATATATACTGTATATATCTATACTTTAGGTCAGGAAAAAACGCGGAGGCTTTTTCATCCCTACAAGCCTGCTTTTCAGGGGAGTTTCTCCTGAAGAGAAACAGGCTTGTACGGATGAAATAGCCTCCTTGTTTTCTCCTGACCTTCCCCTGAAAGGCAGGGAAACCTGCGAAACAGGCTTGTAGGGATGAAATAGCCTCCGTGTTTTTTTCCTGAAGAGAAACAGGCTTGTAGGGATGAAATAGCCTTTGTGTTTTTTCCTGACCTTCCCCTGAAGAGCAGGGAAACCTGCGAAACAGGCGTGTAGGAATGAAATAGCCTCCGTGTTTTTTTCCTGAAGAGAAACAGGCTTGTAGGGATGAAATAGCCTTTGTGTTTTTTCCTGACCTTCCTCTGAAGAGCATTAAACCTGCGAAACAGGCTTGTATGGATGAAATAGCCTCCGTATTTTTTCCTGAAGAGAAACAGGCTTGTACGGATGAAATAGCCTCCGTGTTTTTTCCTGACCTTCCCCTGAAGAGCAGGGAAACCTGCGAAACAGGCTTGTAGGGATGAAATAGCCTACGTGTTTTTTCCTGAAGAGAAACAGGCTTGTAGGGATGAAACAGCCTCCGTGTTTTTTTCCTGAACAGACACAGGCTCTTAGGGATGAAATAGCCTCTGTGTTTTTTCCTGACCTTCCCCTGAAGAGCAGGGTAACCTGCGAAACAGGCTTGTAGGGATGAAATAGCCTCCGTGTTTTTTCCTGACTTCTATTGAGCACTGTATAACGGATAAACCACACACAGTAACCTCGACTATATATATATATATTTTTTTTTTAGATATATTCCTTGCGCACTAATTGACTGAAAGAGCGCGCACTTTGCTGATGATGTCACGTTATTGATGAGAATATGCATTTTTAGACAATATGATTTGCCTGAGCGGCTAGGAGACACCGAACAAGCGGTATAAAATGGATTAGAAAGGACAGATTAAAAAAAAAAATAAATAAATAAAAATAATAATAATAATAATATACATATATATATATATATATATATATATATATATATATATATATATATATATATTTTTTTTTTTTTTTTAACTTGGGACTTCCTGCGGGCCGGATTTTGGGGACCCCTGATGTCGAACATCAAAATGTATCGCAACACATCAGAAAGTTGCAATACAAGTATCGCATTGTAAAGTTCTTTGTAATACTCGGCCTTAATTTTTTGTACAATCTGTTCTATTACAGCACAATTAGTACCAGATGCTAGACAGTGGTGGTAATCTTATATTTTTGATAGGGAGAAAAACGTTTTAACATATTGTTTTTACTTCTTCCTACTAACATGGCTTAACTTCTTTTTACACTTGTAATGCAGTCTATAATTTGCACTTAAAACAAAGAGTGGAATATTGATGTCACGTCTTCGTATTAACTTATTTCTGTGTGACAATTAAGAATGCTAATGTGTATTTATTGATAGATTATTATCAAGGCAAGCAATGATATATATACTAGATCTGATTACTAATGTTGTGGCCAGTCACTCAAATAAAACTACATGATCATACTTTCAAGAAACTTTTTATTGTTTTTTGTCAATTTAACATCATATTTCTTCTTCTTTTTTATCCCCTCTAGATGAACGGAGGATGTCCCACGATAACAAACTGGGAAGTTAATTATGCACTAATGGACATACTGGTCTCAGTGGGACATTTGCTGTGTGGAACATTTTGCACAACTTTTTTTTTTTTTTTTTTTAAATATACGGTGTTGAAGACTTTATGCAAAAACCATACAAAGGTATGAGAAATGTGTGTGGCAATCGCAATTTGTGTATTTATTTTATTTATTGTGCAAATGTTTGTTGAGTGACTTTGTGTCTCCTTTAAGTGTTCTGTTAAAAAAAGTGTATTGTCGTGCATTTGTCTTCAAAAAAAGACAAAAGTGGCCACTTATTCGTGTTATTGTGTAAAAATGTGAACAAATTCTGTGGGGTTTTTTTTTGTTATTTTTTTTTCTAAAAATACATGTGTTTTTTCCAAGACTTTTCTGTGTCATGGCTATTTAAAGACCTGAGGGGGCGCGCTTTCAAAGACCGGAAGAAGTAGAGTTGATCAAAGTTGATCGTCTCCACTTTGACGCGCGTGAGCCGAATCCACGAGTTGCAGAAGAAAGGCGTCCCGGTCTCCGCGCTGACATGCTCTAATCGCTAGCGGCGCCGAGCGCTTTGTAGACGGGACGCCGGAACACATGCTTGAATGATGGCGGGTCCCCGGTGTGCTGCACTAACTTGGCATTGTGTTCATTAAAAGGTCATTTGTAGCATCAAACCATTCACACGCTCCATCAAAGTTGCTTTGATTCGCCTCGTTTGCCAACGGCCCATCTCGTTACAACTAACGACGCGCTCCAAGTTGATTACTAAAAAGACAATCGTAAAACTTTTTCACTGCAGAAGATTGAACAAATGATCAATAACCCGTTCCAGTGTCCTAAAACTTTTACAGAAAATTTCAAAATAAGATTTGCACATTCGACAGAATTGGTTTTCAAACTTCTTTCATCAGAAAAATCGTTTCTCTCCGAGTACCATTATCATTACCAAAATTAAGCTACAGTAGCGTAGTAGGCCTAAGTATTCATCAAAAACAAGACAGAGGTTTAATTTAAGAAGCATAGTCAATATTTTTGGCCACTGTTACATTGCACACAGTTTGAACACTAACACTGTGTTCGAACATAGGAAAATAAGCCATTTTAAGTGTGAAAACACAAATAGCCTAAATGATACTAAATTACTAAATAATACAGTTCCTTTAATTGGTGCGAAGAAAAATGATGCATGAAGAATTTTATTTAAAAACATATTGTCACCCTTTTTTGTGTGTGTAAAACAATGTTTATACTACCGTATTTTTCGGACTATAAGTCACAGTTTTTTTTCATACTTTGGCCGGGCTCCAAGTGCGATTTATATATGTTTTTTTTCCTTCTTTATTACGCATTTTCGGCAGGTGCGACTTATACTCCGAAAAATACGGTACTTTGAATTTACAAACTTGAATTTAATTGGATATACGATTAGGACTAAAAACAACGGAAAATGAGTTGTTTAATATTTTCTAGTACAACATTGCTAATCCATAACTTAAATTAGGGTTAGGCACATTCAATGCTGTGGAAGGTAACGTTGAGGTGGGACATTTGTAGGGGTGCACAAAAAAAAATCCATGCACATCCGAATCCCAAAAGCCAGCATGTTAACATTAGAGTCCAGTAGCAAACTATATAATTCGTCAGTGTTCACCTGCAAAATGAGCTAAAAAAGTTAGCATACTAATATTAGCATGATAACAGTCGGCACGAGTAAAAAAGTAAATATTCGACTCTGATGTGAATACCTGCATGTTAACTTTAACATGCTGGCAAGATAGTAGCAAACTATTTAATTTGTAGGTGTATACCTGCAAAATTAGCCAAAAAAAAGTTAGCATATTAATGTTAGCATGATAACAGTCAGCAAAAGTAAAAAACTAAATATTTGACTCTGATGTGAATACCAGCATGTTAACATGAACATGCTGGCAAGACTTCAGTGGGAAACTATTTAATTTGTAGGTGTATATCTGCAAAATGAGCAACAAAAAGTTAGCATATTAATGTTAGCATGATAAAAGGTAGCACAAGTAAAAGATCAAATATTTTACTCTGATGTGAATACCAGCATGTTAACATTAACATGCTGTCAAGATCGTAGCAAACTATTTAATTTGTAGGTGTATATCTGCAAAATCAGCACAAAAAAAAGTTAGCATTCTAATGTTAGCATGATAACAGTTAGCACAAGTAAAAAATAAAATATTTGACTATGAGGTGTATACCTTCAAAATGAGCTCCAAGGCCAGCATGTTAACATTAACATGCAGTCAAGATAGAGTCTAGTATCAAACTATGTAATTTGTAATAGTACATCTGCAAAATGAGCTAAAAAAAAATGTTAGCATACTAATGTTAGCATGATAACAGTTAGCACAGGCAAAAAACTAAATATTCGACTTTGATGTGAATACCAGCATGTTAACATTAACATGCTGGCAAGATAGAGTTCAGTAGCAAACTATTTAATTTGTAGGTGTATATCTGCAAAATTAGCACACAAAAAAAAAGTTAGCATATTAATGTTAGCATGATAACAGTTAGCACAAGTAAAAAATACAATATTTGACTCTGAGGTGTACACCTGCAAAATTAGCTCCAATGCCAGCATGTTAACATTAACATGCAGTCAAGATAGAGTCCAGTATCAAACTATGTAATTTGTAAGTGTACATCTGCAAAATGAGCAAAAAAATTTTTTTTTAGCATACTAATGTTAGCATGATAACAGTTAGCACAAGCAAAAAACTAAATATTCGACTCTGATGTGAATACCAGCATGTTAACATAAACATGCTGGCAAGATAGAGTTCAGTAGCAAACTATTTAATTTGTAGGAGTATATCTGCAAAATGAGCAAGAAAAAAGTTAGCATATTAATGTTAGCATGATAACAGTTAGCACAAGAAACAAATAAAATATTTGACTCAGAGGCGTATACCTGCAAAATTAGTTCCAAGGCCAGCATGTTAACATTGACATGCAGGCAAGATAGAGTCCAGTAGCAAACTATATCATTTGTAAGTGTACACCTGCAAAATGAGCTAAAAAAAAAAAAAAAAAGTTAGCATGCTAATGTTAGCATGATAACAGTTGGCAAAAGGTAAAATAACAAAATATTTTACTGTGATGTGAGAAGATAATGGTGAGGTGGGAAATTTGTAGGGGTGCACAAAAAACTCGATATACGAATCCTAATTTGTATTCATCCCGATTCTAAATCGATTCATAATTTTCAAAAATCAATTTAAATAATTCAAATAAGAATCTGTTTTTAAAAATGTGTTTTTAGACCATCTCCATGCGGCCAGGAGGATCTTTTCTAACATGTAACCCGTTTTGAAAAAGTTTAATTAATTTATTTTACTGGACTCTAGCTTGCCAGCATGCTAATGTTTACATGCTGGTATACACCCCAGAGCCAAATATTTTGTTTTTTACTTGTGCTAACTGTTATCATGCTAACATGAGTATGCTAACAATTTTTTAGCTCATTTTACAGGTGTACTTCAACAAATTATATAGTTTGCTCCTGGACTCTATCTTGCTAGCATGCTAATGTTTACATACTGGTATACATCCCAGAGTCAATTATTTTGTTTTTTTACGTGTGGTAACTGTTATCATGCTAGCATTAGTTTGCTAACTTTTTTTTTTTTTTTAGCAAATTTTGCAGCTGTACACCAACAAAATATATAGTTAGCTACTGGACTTTATCTTGCTAGCATGCTAATGTTTACATGCTGGTATTCACCTCAAAGTCAAATATTGTGTTATTTTACATTTTCTAATTGTTATCATGCTAACATTAGTATGCAAACTTTTTTTTTTTAGTACATTTTACAGGTGTACACCAACAAATTATATAGATTCCTACTGGACTCTATCTTGCCAGCATGCTAATGCTTACATGCTGGTATTCACCTCAAAGTCAAATATTTAGTTATTTTACCTTTGTTAACTATTATCATGCTAACATTAGTATGCTAACTTTTTTTTGTTTAACTCATTTTGCAGTTGTACACCTACAATTATACAGTTTGCTACTGGACTCTATCTTGCCAGCATGCTAATGTTTACATGCTGGTATTTACCACAGAGTTAAATATTTAGTTTTTTACTTGTGCTAACTGTTATCATGCTAACATTAGTATGCTAACTTTTTATTTTTTTATTTTTAGCTTATTTTGCAGGTGTACACCAACAAATTATATAGTTTACTACTGGACTCTAGCTTGCCAGCATGCTAATGTTTACATGCTGGTATACACCCCAGAGTCAATTATTTTGTTTTTTTACATGTGGTAACTGTTATCATGCTAACATTAGTATGCTAGCTTTTTTTTTTTTTTTTTTTAGCTCATTTTGCAGGTGTACACCAACAAATTATATAGTTTGTTACTGGACTCTATCTTGCCAGCATGCTAATGTTTACATGCTGGTATTCACCTCAAAGTCAAATATTTAGTTATTTTACCTTTGCTAACTGTTATCATGCTAACATTAGTATGCTAACTTTTTTTTTAGCTCATTTTGCAGGTGTACACCAACAAAATATATAGTTAGTTACTTGACTTTATCTTGCTAGCATGCTAATGTTTACATGCTTGTATACACCCCAGAGTCAATTATTTTGTTTTTTACGTGTGGTAACTGTTAACATGCTAACATTAGTTTGCTAACTTCTTTTTTTTTTTTTAGTTCATTTTGCAGGTGTACACCAACAAATGATATAGATTTCTACTGGACTCTATCTTGCCTGCATGCTAATGTTTACATGCTGGTATTCACCTCAAAGTCAAATATTGTGTTATTTTACCTTTGCTAACTGTTATCATGCCAACATTAGTATGCTAACTTTTTTTTAGCAAATTTTGCAGGTGTACACTTACAAATGATATAGTTTGCTACTGGACTCTATCTTGCCTGCATGCTAATGTTAACATGCTGGTCTTTAAAATAATTTTACAGGTATAAACTTCAGAGACTAATCGTTTGTTATTTTACTTGTGCTAACTATTATCATGCTAACAATAGTAGGCTAATTTATTTTCATTTTTTTTGTGCTCATTTTGCATATACACACCTACAAATTATATAGTTTGCTAATGTGAGCATGCTAGCTAGTATTTGAATACATTTTGCAGGTAGAGTCAAATGTTTAATTTCTCACAGGCTAACATTAGCATGTTAGCTTTTTTTGCTAATTTGACCGTTATACACACCTAAGAGCAAAGTTTTGGTAATTGACACTAACTGTTAGCATTTCAGCTCAGCTGTTCTGCTTTCACACGCCATTTTCTACTGAAATTGCTTGTTTTAGTTAGCATTAAAGCTACAATTGTTATTGTTTTTTCCTCCTTAATATTCCTTTGCAGTCTCTATTATCGAATAAAATACAACAAACTTCCCAGACACATTTATAGTATATTAAAACGTTATAAAAACAAATTATGTATATCTTTGAGGCAAAAGATGAGATCTTAAACAGAATATTGAGATTTGGCAGAGGAGGGGGGGGGGGGGGGGGGCACTTTGTTTGTGCGACATGTCTAATCTGAGGTCAGACATGAAATCTGTGGTAAACTTCCATGTTTGCCAATAATAATGATAAGTTTCTTTACGCAGCCTCCACTAAATCGCCCTAATACGTTTCATCTTGCCAAATTACATTTTTCACAGGAGAGGGGGGGGGAAGAAGACGCATCATGGCTGCGTTTAAGAGAGGGGTGGGGGATGCATGCCCACCAGTGTAATCCAAAACAGATTTGAAGATAATCTGAGAATAAAGCAGAAAAATATACACACACACACACACAAAAAAAACAACAAGACATGAATATTTAAACATAATTAAAATCTGTCATGAAGTGTGATGATGACCTCCTTCATCAAGCTGAGGTCACGCTTGTTGATCTTTTCCAGTGAGGAGGCCAAGAGGCTAACGTTAATCACACTTATTCTCTCAGATTAAGCTGCTTTTAAACACGCCACATTAAGTGTCTTCCCACCTTTATTTGTGCACCATTGCCAACATTTAAACATTATTTTGTAACATTACTTTTAGCATTAATAAACTCTTAAACTCCACGTATTAGACATGCGATGGAATTTTACAGATTTATCAATTACCGAATAACAAAAAACTAAATATTATTTTCATTGTCCATAAAGATGGGGTTTTATTGTATTTAATTTTTATCAATTATTTTATTTATAATATTTTATATATTTTTACACGACTTAAACACGCACCAAAACACTGCATATCAGTTTATTATTTATTAATATATTAATTTTTTTGACCTTATTTAAACATGATTTCATACTTAAAAACTCGACTACTACGTAGGATAAAAAAATATTCATTCTCTAGTAAAAATTGAAATATTTTATGAGCGATAATACAGAAAATACTGATAAATATTATCATCAACATACAAAACAACACAAGCGACATGCAGGAAAATTGTGTTCAGTTTGTTGGACATTATTTTATCGCTGTCCCAAATATTGCATTTTTTTAAAAATTAACTATATTTTATTCCGTACATTATTTCAGTGAAATTGTGAACATTTGTCTATTTTGTGGGTCCTTAATAAATTCATTGATTTAAAATCAAAACTAGACTTGTCCAGGGTGTACCCCGCCTTGCGCCAGATTGTAGCAGAGATAGGCTCCAGCGACCCCCCGAGACCCCAAAAGGGACAAGCGGTAGAAAAATGGATGGATGGAAAATCAAAACTATTTATGAATAATTAATAAAATAATAATACATTTTGCTAAAAAGTATTTGTTTTAAATAAAATAAATATATATATATATATATATATATATATATATATAATTGTATTTTATGTATATATATATATATATATATATATATATATATATATATATATATATATATATATATATATATATATATATAGTAATAAGTGGTGAGTATATTATTATTTATTTCATTAAATGTTCGTACTATTTTGTTATATTGTTAATATCATCTATATATTTTGTATTGCTACTATGGTACATTTTTAGTCTACTTTATACCTGCATTATCCTTTCCATCCTTTGTAACTGCGCTACTCTGTGGAACAATTTCCCTTGTGGATCAATAAAGTTTGTCTAAGTCTAAGTATATTATCTAATGAAATCAATTATTGAAAATATGATTTAAAAAAAATATATATCTTACAATTATTATATATATTTGTTATATTATCATGAATATTCTATATTATTTCTATATATTAGGGAGAGATTTTTGTGTTATAAAATAAGGCAAAAATAATGTTTTAATTTGTATAAATACATAAAAAAAATATTTTAAGAATACAACAAATTGTATATAAAAAAAGTCAAATAATAAAGTGGGATCAATTGACATTTGTTTCTAGAGTTTTTGTCATATATTGCAGAAGAACAAAGCCAATTTGTCTTGAAGTGAAATCCATCTCCAGGTTCTGAGCGTAATGTGGGAACACGAGGAAACCATCAAAGCTCCTCATTTGCGTTGCTCCTCTGCGCAGCCTCGGGGTCACGGAGGGTTCGATGAAAAGTTTGACAAAGAGCGTTTCCACCGTGCGCTCCTTCATCCGTCTCTTCCACGAAGCACTAACTTGTGACAAAGTGCATCCTGATTGCGGCTTAATGAGCCGGCGATGGCCCGCCTTGTAAAAGAATCCCAGTTATTGTGACGCGACAGCGGCCGGCCTCTCGCTCTAAATAGGAAGCACGGCAGAAACAACAACAACAAGGAGAAGAACACAAACAATCGTTTGGGCCGGAGGCGGACAAAGGAAGCATCATGGAGGTGCCGTCGGATGTGTCCCACGCTGGCCGGCTCAGGGTTCAGAGCCGGGGGACAATAAACACACTTCATTACGTCTCGTCAATGCCTTGGCCACGCCGCATTGTTTGGGTGCATGTCTACCGCCATGGAATTCCTAATTGGCGATGTTCGCTACAAGGTCCCCGCTAATGAGTTTTGTCAAAGACAATCACGAGCTCGCTGGAACTTCCAGCAGAAGGGATGAAAAGATGGCTTTATGTTCCGGGGCCTCCTCCTCTAGCCCGTCTTTGACCCGCTCTTCGTGTCCCAAAACATCCAGGCCTATGTTCCCGAATCAGCGCCGCACTCTGATCCGATCCAACGTGAGTGGTGCAAATTAACGCCGGTGTGCCGCCATTTCCCAGGGCCTTGTTTGCATTCGGACCTCGGTCCTCGTACATCCTGTGGGGATGTACTGCTGTCTGACCCCCCCATCCCCCGGTTCAGATCAGGTCTGACTAGGGTTGTACGGTATACCGGTACATGTATAGTATCGCGGTACTCATTTGGTTCGGGACCCTTTGGGACTGTGCGACAAGGGGTGGCTCTTTCGTGACTTCTGCGGTGCTTTTTTGTGAACTTCTGGATCTACCTGCCGGGAGCCTTTTGGCCACGGAGACCAGCTGCTGGGTCTATGCCACACCGGAGTGGCATAGACCCATTCGTTTTTTACGATGTTTAATCAATGTTTCGTTCTGATGTTGATTTAACCATTGAATTTTGGTTATTTCCCAACCAACATTCTACAACACAAATACAACGTTGAATCAACATGCTTTTTGACAACGTTTATTCCGTGTCAGGTTGTGACGTTGATTTGACCTTTGAAATTTGGTCATTTCCCAACCAACAACGTGGATTTAACGTTGGAAATCAACGTTGTCTTACTTTACAAATACAACTTTTTTGCAACATTGTTTCAAAGTGAGTTCTAAAGGACATCTATGTATAATCAACGTTGTATCAATGTCTTGTGCCTGCTGGGGTAACAAATACATTTTTATTTAAATAAAATATATATATTTTTAAATCCCATTAAAACTATTAGGTCAAATATTGGAAATATTTTATTTTATCATACTATATTCAAATATTTGAATACTAGACTTAGACTTCCTTTTATTGTCATTCAAATTTGAACTTTACAGTACAGACAAGAACGGAATTTTGCTGCATTAGCTCGTTGTAGTGCAGGATAAAAGAGCAATAAGGTGCAGATATAAATAAATAGATTACTGTACAGATAAATATATTGCACTTTTGCATATGCATCCACGTTTATGGATGTATGTTATATTTTCTTTATATTCCAGTGAGTTAATCCATTTTTGGAGGATTATGATGATAATATAACTAAATAATTAAAAATTCAACTGTCGGAAAGTAAAATGACATATTTCAGGACATTATGAGTATATAAAAACTACTGTAATAATAATATTAATAGTAATAATGTTAAAAAGTAAGAAACTATTAATTAAAAAAAGCCAAGGACCAATCAGCAAAGCAGCAGTTTAATCAGAACACCATCTACTTGTCAAACTTATGCTACTTTGTGTTGTTTCTAATTATTTGCTGGTAGATTTTTATCGATTTCATTTTCAAACACACTTTTCCATTCAGCTACGTGGCCCATGATTGCTTTGTAGCCGTGCAGAGAGTCAGTGTAGTCTGCAAATTGTTAGTGAAATTCAGCGAGGCTTCATTTTCCGCGCTTGGACTCTTGACTGTGTAGCCAACTGGAAGGACTGCAAATGGTCCTCTGGGGACGCCGGCAGTTTGGATTGCCGTGTTTTCTCAGAAAACACACTCGGGCGGCTCGGAGACGCTCGGCGACTGGAGTCAAACACAGCTCAGATCATTTCGAGCTTATGAAAATATCGTTTGTTCCCCCCGCGGCTTCTAACAGGATTCATATTCAAGACTTCACTTTAGGAAATATAGACGGCTGATTTACCTTTTTTTAAGGACTCCATGTAAGCTTTCCTGAGGACCTGACGAAAAGGTCAAGAGACGCCTTAAAGAACCAACTGAAATGTCCCCAAAATATGCTTTTCCATGACCCTACAGTGCTCTGCGACACACCTATTCAACTAAATCAAAGATCAAAGATCCTACAGACAGGAGCTCTTTGCTGTTTTGAAGACCTCATGGAAAAGGCTGGTCAAAGATCCTTTATGTGATTGGGAGAATTCTGCTGTTTTGAGGTACTGGCAACAAAAATGCTGGTCAAAGATCCTTTATATCAGTGGTCCCCAAACTTTTTTGCACCACGGACTGGTTTAATGTAGGCATTATTTTCAGGGACCGGCTTTCCACTTCTGCCAGATAAATACAGCAAAAATAAGTGCATGAAAAATACAACTCACTATAACGCTGAATTACTGGTAGCTTGTTTCTTTGCAATGAGATGCAGATGGAAATCAGCCTTGGGCTACAATCTGTCACATTTATGTTTGATATGTTCATGAATGTACACAGTTATAACAAATATAACAACTTCCTATTAGGAGTTTTATTGTACATCTATAAACAAGCTTATTGGTGTGTTTAGTGGGACAGGCCAAAGTAAAAGGCCTACTGAAATGCGATTTTCTTATTTAAACGGGGATAGCAGGTCCATTCTATGTGTCATACTTGATCATTTCGCGATATTGCCATATTTTTGCTGAAAGGATTTAGTAGAGAACATCGACGATAAAGTTCGCAACTTTTGGTCCCTGATAAAAAAGCCTTGCCTGTACCGGAAGTAGCAGACGATATGCGCGTGACGTCACAGGTTGTGGAGCTCCTCACATCTGCACATTGTTTACAATCATGGCCACCAGCAGCGAGAGCGATTCGGACCGAGAAAGCGACGATTTCCCCATTAATTTGAGCGAGGATGAAAGATTTGTGGATGAGGAAAGTGAGAGTGAAGGACTAGAGGGCAGTGGGAGCGATTCAGATAGGGAAGATGCTGTGAGAGGCGGGTGGGACCTGATATTCAGCTGGGAATGACTAAAACAGTAAATAAACACAAGACATATATATACTCTACTAGCCACAACACAACCAGGCTTATATTTAATATGCCGCAAATTAATCCCACATAACAAACACCTCCCCCCTCCCGTCCATATAACCCGTCAATACACCTGCACAACACACTCAATCCCACAGCCCAAAGTACCGTTCACCTCCTCAAAGTTCATACAGCACATATATTTCCCCAAAGTCCCCACAGTTACGTACGTGACATGCACATAGCGGCACGCACGTACGGGCAAGGGATCAAATGTTTGGAAGCCGCAGCTGCATGCATACTCACGGTACCGCGTCTGCGTATCCAACTCAAAGTCCTCCTGGTAGGAGTCTCTGTTGTCCCAGGTCTCCACAGGCCAATGGTAAAGCTTGACTGTCATCTTTCGGGAATGTAAACAATGAAACACCGGCTGTGTTATCCAGCACAACAGTCAGGGGGTGCATTCTACGGCGGGGGTGCGTTATCCGGCACAACACCTGCCGCAATACACCGCTTCCCACCTACAGCTTTCTTCTTTGCTGTCTCCATTGTTCATTGAACAAATTGCAAAAGATTCACCAACACAGATGTCCAGAATACTGTGGAATTTTGCGATGAAAACAGACGACTTAATAGCTGGCCACCATGCTGTCCCAAAATGTCCTCTACAATCCGTGACGTCGCGTGCAGGCGTCATCATACCGAGACGTTTTCAGCAGGATATTTCGCGCAAAATTTAAAATTGCACTTTAGTAAGCTAAGGCCGTATTGGCATGTGTTGCAATGTTAAGATTTCATCATTGATATATAAACTATCAGACTGCGTGGTCGGTAGTAATGGGTTTCAGTAGGCCTTTAAGTCGGAGAAAATGCAGTCTTTTATAAATATTTCATGTTTCTCTGCGGCCCGGTAGCTAATGTGTCACGGACCGGTGGTTGGGGACCACTGCTTTATATGACAGAAGAAATCTGGTGGTTTTAATGACCTCATGCAAAAACCCCAGTCAAAGATCTTTTACAATACAGGGAGCGCTTTTCTGTTTTTAAGGACCTACTGGAAAATGCTCGTCAAAGATCCTGCATAGGACAAAACAAATGCTGCTGTTTTGAGGTACGGCGGAACCTCAATTTACAAACCTAATTGGTTCCCCATAAGAAACCATGTAAACATGAATATGTCACGACGCGGACTATGGTGCAGATTCCTGCGTGGATTGTTTTCCCGGAATGCAAATGAACTGGACCAGACATGGCGTGAAGGTAAAGACATGATTTAATTTCTACAATAAAAAGTGTAAACAAAAGACGCGCACAAGGCGGAGACACAAACTTGGCTATGGAAACAAAAAAAAACACCAACGCATAAACTGAAGTATGGACATAAACAAAAACACTTACGGTGACGAGAGCAGAGCAGCATGAACTATGAACAAGCATGGAAAGTCAATAACTTTGGAATTGCATGAAACAATGATGAACAGAAAATGCCAGGCTTAAATAGTCTCATGATTAGTGACAACAGGTGCGTGAATCAAAACACCAGCAGCAGGTGAAAATCATATGCCACCATGGCAACCAAAGCAAGGGAGTGTAAACAGGAACTAAAAGTGTCCAAAAACCAACAGAACATAACCAAAACAAAACATGACCACAGAACATGACAGAATACTTGGTTACAGCTTTGACAGAAGTCCCTATTTAATAAAGAAATGCACACTTTGAACAAACTAATACAGGGTGTCAAATGTACGGACCGAGGGCCGGATCAGGCCCGCGAACAGGTTTTATCCGGCCCGCGGGATGAGTTTGCTAAGTATAAAAATTCACCTGAAATTTTTGAATGAAAGAAACACCTGTTCTAAATATGTCCACTGGATGTCACAATAGCAATTCTTTGTACAAAATAAGTCGAGGAAAATGATCAAACTACATAAATATCGTACTCTAATTTGATGTTGATATCATTTTGATATATTGAAAATTTACACCAATGAGTGTGGATGGATGGATGGAGTTGTCTATCTGTATTGGCCGTGCGATGAGGTGGCGACTTGTCCAGGGTGCACCCCGCCTTCCGCCCGAAATAACGTCAAATAAAGATAGAATACTATTAACCGCAACACGTAAGTGTACATTGTGATTTGTACAATTGCAGAATGCGCTATTTTTAAACAAAGAAAACAATCTGAAGTTGTCTTTATTTTTAAGTTATCGTATCGTGATTTGACCAGTGTGGCCCACTTGGGAGTAGATTTTTCTCACAGTCGGCAGTGTTGTGGCCCCCCATCTAAAATGAGTTTGACACCCCTGAACTAATATATACTGTATTCCGCCCGAAGGCAGCTGAAATAGGCTCCAGCACCCCCGCGACCCCAAAAAGGGACAAGCGGTAGAAAATGGATGGATGGATGGCTATATATATATATATATATATATATATATATATATCTCTTCCTGCAGCTAATTTTTTCAATGACCCGCGGCACATTATAAAAATATTATTACAGAAAAACAAAAACATATTTAAGTGTAATAAAAGAGCATACAGATGAAATGTTTTGAGAAATAAAGTTGCAATGTTGACTCTTTAATTGCTAAAATAAAAATAAGAATGAATCAAAATATATGTTGTTATGAATTATGGACCTATGGAAGGCTCCAATTACTTCACATCAAATATTCCACTTTGAAATATTTTTTGGGGGGATAATATTGCCTATTTTGTGTGTTTGCCATAAAAAAAAACATCTAAGTTTTCTATGACAAAAGGGCATTAAACAAGCCAACAAAAAAATCATTAAAAAAACAACAACAAAAAAACAATAAAAACCTCTACAAAATAACGAAGAGATAGATCTAAAGTTGATTTTGAACACTTGAGTGGGGCCTTTCGGATCCCTGGGAATTTTAGTCTGATTTTTTTTTTTTAAACTGTCATTGTTCAAAAAGTAATAATGAATCAAGATCAATCTTGTTAGGAATTGTCAAACTTTTTAAGGCTTCAATTATTTCACAACAAATGTTCCACTTTGTATATTTTACTGTCACATATATATATATATATATGTATATATATATATATATATATATATATATATATATATATATATATATATATATATATATATATATATATATATATATATATGTGTATGTGTATGTGTATATATATATATATATATATATATATATATATATATATATGTGTGTATGTATATATATATATATATATATATATATATATATATATATATATATACACACATATATATATATATATATATATATATATATACATACACACACACACACACACACACACACACATACATACATACATACATACATACATACATACATACATATATATATATATATATATATATATATACACATACACATGTATATGTTTTTTTTTTTTAATTTATGTGGACAGAGAGCTCTGAAGTAGATCTAGAGATTTAAGCGTTAAAAAAATAATAATGATAATACAAACGTACATGACTTATTTTTTAACATTTTTATGACTGAGACCCTTTTGGGTCCCCGGAACCAAACTTGGGGGTGCCCTGAAGGTTAATAAAAACATCTATGTATTGCATTAGTTTTGAAAATATGAATTAACCCCTAGATGCTTTGATTTTTCGGTGCGCGGCCCTCAGTGGAAAAAGTTTGGACTCCCTTGGTCTTTGCCGAAAGGGCACTTTATGATGCTTTGAGGTACCTGCAACAAACGTTCTAGTCAAAGATCCTTTATATGACAGGATAAATCTGGTGGTTTTAATGAACTATGTCAAAAACACTAGTCAAATATCTTCTATATTTCACTTCTGTGAAAAAACAAGTCGAAGATTGTTTATATGACAGTGTGTTGTTCCTAAGGACCTAATACAAAAACACAGATCAAAGATCCTCTATATAACAGGAGAGCTGTTATTAACTAGATTTCTGAATGTTCCTTCTTTACATGATGAAATCCAGCATGTAGTTCCTGTATGTGATTTAACTCCTTGGTGGAGGTCACCAAACACGTAAAGAAGGCAAGTCTTGCTCAGTAAAAGCCAAAACATACAACATCTGCGCATGAAAAGATCTTTGCTGAATCTTTTGTTTGTAGCACAATTGGGATAAAGGAAGTACTTTTTTTGTTCTCATCTTGTTTGTTGTGTTATGTTTGTCTTTTTTGTCCTGCTTGCTGACCTCTGAGGATGGCGTCAACATAATCTTCTGTGTCATTTTAATACTTTGGAATAATCCCAGCATCTCATTTTTAATCCCGCTCGCTCCTTCTGTTTTTCTTCCCCGTTCTGCTGTGGCATGTGCTGACCTTTTTGTTTGCTCTTTGCATTCGTACAGTACGTCTTTCAATGCTGTTAGCATTCGTACGTCTTTGCATGCTGTTAGCATTCGGACGTCTTTGCATGCTGTTAGCATTGGTATGTCCTTGCATGTTAGCATTTGTACACCTTTGCATGCTGTTGGCATTCTTACGTCTTTGTATGCAGTTAGCATCCGTTTGTGTTTCCATACTGTTAGCATTTGACCGTCTTTGCATGCTGTTAGCATTTGTACGTCTTTGCAAATTGTTAGCATTGGTACATCTTTCCATGCTCTCAGCATTTGTATGTCTTTTCCAGCTGTTAGGATTTGTACGTATTTGCATGTTACCATTTGTACGTCTTTACATGTGTTTAGCATTCTTACGTCTTTGTATGCTGTTAGCATTCGTTCGGGATTCCATGCTGTTCGCATTTGTACGTCTTTTCATGCCGTTACCATTTGTACGTCTTTCCAAGCTGTTCGCGGTCGTACATCTTTCTAGCATTTGTATGTTTTTCAATGTTGTTAGCATATGTACGTCTTTCCATGCAGTTAGCATCCGTTTGTGTTTCCATGCTGTGAGCCCTTGTACGTCTTTGCATGCTGTTAGCATTTGTATGTCTCTGCATGCTGTTAGCAGTCGTACATCTTTCCATGTTGTTAGCATTTGTACATATTTGCATGCTGTTAGCATTCATTCGTCTTTGAATGGTATTACAATTTGTATGTCTTTTTATGCTGTTAGCATTCATGCAAATGAAATATTATTTTCAGTTCATATAGTTGACTTTTATCTAACTATCAAGTGTAAGTGTAAGAGCTTTATCTGACAATTTCAGCTCTAGTTGTATTTGAGCACAACTTTAGCGATCACAGGCACACTTCATACATATATAAATGTATATATGTATATAAATGTATATATGTATATATGTATATATATATATATATATATATATATATATATATAATGATAAATAAATGATAAATGGGTTGTACTTTTATAGCGCTTTTCCAGTGTTGGGTTAGTTACTGAAAACCAGTAACTAGTTACAGTTACTAGTTACTTTATTTCAAAAGTAACTCAGTTACTAACTCAGTTACTTACACCAAAAAGTAATGCATTACCGTGAAAAGTAACTATTTAGTTACTTTTTTTTTTCTTCTTTTTTTTTTAAAGCTCCCATTAATGCCCTTTTTGCCTTCATTTCAGTACTGTTATTGCACTGGAGAATAATACAATCTGTTGATCAACTTGACATGCATTTTTATTTTCCTTTTAACATAATGAATGAAAAACAGTGCAACATAAAAAGGCATTCCTCCTTTCTTTAAACTTGGACCAATGACCATTAATAAAAAACAAGTTTAAGTGCAACATAAGAAGAAACATCATCTTCCTTGAAACATAGGTAGTGAAATAAAGCCTGACATCTGGAGTGATGCTGCTGTCTTCCACACTTGGAGCCATGGATTGTAGAATCCTTGTTTTCAGTGGCAGGATCATTGACACAGATGGTGAAGTTTCAGTGCTCAGTAGAGATGGAACACTTTTAAGCACCTGGAGGACCTCATCTGCCACTCTCACATCATCATCAGACAGGGTGACATTTGTCTTCAGGGTGTTGTGGGTCAATGCAGAGTATATAGCTGCCTGCTGCTCCAACATATCATAAGTGGAGTTCCACCTCGTTGGGACATCATGTATGAGCAGGCAGCTTTAGCATTTCTTGCTTTGTCTTAAGCACATGAGCAGCTGTTGTGCTTGGGTGGAAGTAAGAAACCTTCCTGATCCTCCCAAAGAGGCGCTCCATCCTATTGACTGAGATTCCCTTCTGTGATGCCAAATTCACTACATGTGCAAATCACCTATCTGTGGTCCCAGTCCTGCCTCATTCTCTGCAATTATTTGATTTTTGGCATTATCACGTGTGACTGACACCAGCAGATGACATGGCACCCCAAACCATCACTGATGGTGGAAACTTTACACTAGACTTCAGGCAACGTGGATCCTGTGCCTCTCCTGTCTTCCTCCAGACTCTGGGACCTCGATTTCCAAAGGAAATGCAAAATTTGCATGGTTGGGTGATGGTTTGGGGTGCCATGTCATCTGCTGGTGTCGGTCCACTCTGTTTCCTGAGATCCAGGGTCAACGCAGCCGTCTACCACCAAGTTTTAGAGCACTTCATGCTTCCTGCTGCTGACCTGCTCTATGGAGATGGAGATTTCAAGTTCCAACAGGACTTGGCGCCTGCACACAGCGCAAAATCTACCCGTGCCTGGTTTACGGACCATGGTATTTCTGTTCTAAATTGGCCCGCCAACTCCCCTGACCTTAGCCCCATAGAAAATCTGTGGGCTATTGTGAAAAGGAAGATGCAGAATGCCAGACCCAAAAACGCAGAAGAGTTGAAGGCCACTATCAGAGCAACCTGGGCTCTCATAACACCTGAGCAGTGCCAGAAACTCATCGACTCCATGCCACGCCGCATTAACGCAGTAATTGAGGCAAAAGGAGCTCCAACCAAGTATTGAGTATTGTACATGCTCATATTTTTCATTTTCATACTTTTCAGTTGGCCAACATTTCTAAAAATCCCTTTTTTGTATTAGCCTTAAGTAATATTCTAATTTTGTGACACACGGAATTTTGGATTTTCATTTGTTGCCACTTCAAATCATCAAAATTAAATGAAATAAACATTTGAATGCATCAGTCTGTGTGCAATGAATAAATATAATGTACAAGTTACACCTTTTGAATGCAATTACTGAAATAAATCAAGTTTTTCAAAATATTCTAATTTACTGGCTTTTACCTGTATATATATAATTATGTGAAATAATTGGAGCCTTAAAAAGGTCAATAATTTCTAACAAGATTGATTTTGATTCATTATTAATTTTTGAACAATGACGGTTTTGAAAAAAGTGTTAAAAATCAACTTCTGATCTATCTCTTCGTTATTTGGTAAAGGTTTTCATTGTATTTTTATTTTTTTTAAATTATTATTATTATTTTTTTTTTAATGATTTTTTGTATTTTAAACTCCAATTTTAATTTTACATATATGGAAATATGTCATATCTTAACCATGTGTTGACATAGTAAAAAAAAATCAATTTGAGTGTGTCACTGTCGTGTGACCGCCTGTTGCTAGGCAGAACTCTTGTTTATAACAATAAACAATAATGCAAAATCAACAGTTACTGACAGGTGAGAATGCGCTGACTCGTCCATTTGGAAAAAAAGAGCCGCAATTGTCTCCAATTTACCAAGCGTGTGCCGACAGGGATGCAACGTTTGACGGATGCAGAGTCCCCCCACCCCCCCCCGTCCGCCCGGCCCCCTCCTCCAGTTCCAAAGCGAGTGGCAGTGGCACCTTTAATAAAGTGCATGCTCTGCACCGCCTGGACACTCGCTACTCCCACTGCATTAGTTTCACAGGCTGTGGAAAGCAGGCTGAAGATGGAACGTTGTGGCGGCGACAGCACTTTTCTGCAACGTTTTGGGCGTCCTCAGTCAAACTGTGAGTGACTCTAATGGAGTCTCCACACCTGCTGTGGAAGCGGCACAGTCACCACTTTGAAATATCACAATGTTTACCGTAAATTCCGAACTATAAGCCGCTACTTTTTTCCAACGCTTTGAACCCTGCAGCTTATAAAATGATGCAGCTCGGGGCCATAATGTTTTGTGTTTAATAGTTTTCATTAAACCCAAGCAGACACTAAAATGATGAGGTTTTGTTTGAGGTGTCGGGGGTTGAAAATGTACTTCCTGCTTTAATGCTTTAAACCGGAAGTAAAACCGTCCATAGCGAATCTCCTTCGCCTCGAAAGGATTCTTCAGTCATTGCTCCAAGCAGCATTTGTAAGTTTTACAATATAACTAAAACAATTCATACTTACTAAACCCATACCATGTGTGATGTCTGTAGGAGTGTTTTCATGCATGTTTGTACGCGCTATCGTAGTGTAATGAAGCATTAGCTAATATGCTAACACGTTTACGTGTGTCTGCGATAGTATTATCAACTTACAACGGCATTCTTTTTGTATTGTTTCAGTTTCACAAATTCCTCGGTGAATTCACCAAAACGTCACCGTGGAGTTATTGAGTGAGTTTAGCTGATTGGAGAGCGAGCTTCCACAGCTCGTGGGGCCCGAGAATGACTTGTGTTTTGTATGATGAGCCGTTTTACTGCCCTGTTACAGGTACCGTTTGGAAACAATTAAAGTACGTAAATAAACATTTACAAAATCTTTCTGTGTAAATGACTCATTTAACAGCGTATATATCTGCGGCTCATAGTCGGATGCTGCTAATATATGGAAAAATATGTTTTTCTTCGAAAATGTAATTGTGGAGGGGGGCGTGGCCTGCGGGCCTGCCGCGGAACGGGGTGTGCCAGGACCGGCCTCGAAGACAGTGACAGGTGCGTAGATGGCCCAAGTGGGCCTTGTTATCTAATCACCTGTCGCCTTTATTAGCAGTGCAATGAGACACGTTGTTGGAGCTGGAGAGAGAGCAAGAGAGAGAGAGAGAGAGAGAGAGAGCGCGAGAGACGAACTGAGAAAAACATTTTGCTGGAAAGCAGAACACTCGCACCTGGTGAGAAAAAAAAAATAAAACAGTGTTGTAACCCTGATCCGGGCTCTTGTGGCAATGTTTGGTGGTCCGAGGAACCCACTGGAGGGCAACCTCCACAGCAGTGTTTTTCAACGTTTTTTGAGCCAAGGCACATTTTCTGCGTTGAAAAAATCCAGAGGCACACCACCAGCAGAAATCATTCAAAAAACGAAACTCAGTTGACTGTTAAAAGTTGTTGTCGGATTGTTGGATATGACTTTAAACCATAACCAAGCATGCATCACTATAGCTCTTGTCTCAAAATAGGTGTACTGTCACCACCTGTCACATCACGCCGTGACTTATTTGGATTTTTTTTTTTGCTGTTTTCCTGTGTGTAGTGTTTTAGTTCTTGTCTTGCGCTCCTATTTTGGTGGCTTTTTCTCTTGTTTTGCTATTTTCCTGTAGCAGTTTCATGTCTTCCTTTGAGCGATATTTCCCGCATCTACTTTGTTTTTATCCTTCTTCGTGGGGACATTGTCGATTGTCATGTCATGTCCGGATGTACATTGTGGACGCCGTCGTTGCTCCACAGTAAGTCTTTGCTGTCGTCCAGCATTCTGTTTTTGTTTACTTTGTAGCCAGTTCAGTTTAAGTTTTGTTCTGCATAGCCTTCCCTAAGCTTCAATGCCTTTTCTTAGGGGCACTCACCTTTTGTTTATTTTTGGTTTAAGCATTAGACACCTTTTTACCTGCACACTGCCTCCCGCTGTTTCCCACATCTACAAAGCAATTAGCTACCGGCTGCCACCTACAGATATGGAAGAGTATTACACGCTGCCGAGCTCTAGACAGCACCGGCACTCAACAACAACACATCATTTGCAGACTATAATTACTGGCTTGCAAAAAATATGTTTAACACAAATAGGTGAAATTAGATAATCTCCCACGGCACACTAGCGGTACAGTGGTTAAAAAACACTGCTCCACAGTAATATATACTGTATATATTTGCATTATGCATTCGTTAGATAAAGTTATATTTTTTGTTCATGTTTAAAAGTGGTATAACTTATTTTTACACTTTAAAAACCGTCTTAGGCACATTTGGTTAAGCTTTTTTTTTGTTGTTGTTGTTGTGGCGACAGACTGTACCGCCTTTGTTGTTCCGGATCACAGGAAATTGGAGCCTACCCCAGCTGACAACACCCTGGATTGTGTTCAATTTAACAAGAACACCATTGGCTTGCTTATGTTACCATTAGTGGAGTAACAAAACATATATGTGTTAAAATTGTCTATATTTGTCACAATTGCTAAGTTTGGGTAACATTTTTTTTTTTTTTTAATCGGATCGAATAAAATGATCGATATTCACTCACGCTGTCTCGTCAACGCGTACGCGCCGTTGTTTGTTGTTGTTGTGATAGAATATACATTCAACGATACCATGAATTGATTAACGTGGATCCCGACTTAAACAAGTTGAAAAACTTACTCGGGTGTTACCATTTCGTGGTCAATTGTACGGAATATGTACTGTACTGTGCAATCTACGAATAAAAGTCTCAATCAATCAGTGCTAACTCTCCAAATCGGTATCATTATCTTACAACACCCGCAGATATTGTACGTGGATGTGTTAAGTACGTACGTAGTTACGTCACAGAAGCCGGAAAAACATCGGAAAGTTAGCGCCCTCTCGGTATCTGCGTACCGTATTTTCCGCACTATAAGGCGCACCGGATTATTAGCCGCACCTTCTATGAATTACATATTTCATAATTTTGTCCACCAATAAGCCGCCCCGGACTATAAGCCGCGCCTACGCTGCGCTAAAGTGAATGTCAAAAAAACGCTGCGCTAAAGTAAATGTCAAAAAAACAGTCAGATAGTTCAGTCAAACTTTAATAATATATTGAAAACCAGCGTTCTAACAACTCTGTCCCAAAATGTACGCAAATGTGCAATCACAAACATAGTAAAATTCAAAATGGTGTAGAGCAATAAATAGCAACATAATGTTGCTCGAACGTTAATGTCACAACACACAAAATAAACATAGCGCTCACCTTCTGAAGTTATTCTTCATTCGTAAATCCTTCGAATTCTTCGTCTTCGGTGTCCGAATTGAAAAGTTGCGCAAGCGTGGGATCCAAAAATGGCCGGCTCCGTCTCGTCGAAGTCATCGGATTCAGTGTCGCTGTTGTTGTGCAGCAGTTCTGTGAATCCTGCCTTCCGGAAAGCTCGGACCACAGTTGTGACCGAAATATCTGCCCAGGCATTTACGATCCACTGGCAAATGTTGGCGTATGTCGTCCGGCGCTGTCTGCCCGTCTTAGTGAAGGTGTGTTCGCCTTCGGAGCTGTGTGAAAAAAGCCACCCGGCCTCTTCGCGTAAACTTCCCTTAACCACTCGCTCATCTTTTCTTCATCCATCCATCCCTTCGAGTTAGCTTTTATGATGACGCCGGCTGGAAAGGTCTCTTTTGGCAAGGTCTTCCTTTTGAATATCACCATGGGTGGAAGTTAGCATGGCAAGCTAGAACCACAGTGAAGGATGACTTCTCATTCCCTGTGGTGCGAATATTCACCGTACGTGCTCCCGTTCCACAGTGCGGTTCACAGGAATATCAGTTGCTGTGAAATACGGTAGTAATCCGTGTGCGGATGGAGAGATTGCGTCTTTTTATGAACCGGATCCTTGTCGCTTTGTAGGAGCCATTTTGTGGTCTTTACAGATGTAAACAGGAAATGAAACGTACGGTGATATCCGCGCGTTTTTTCTTCTTCTTCCGGGGGCGGGTGGTTGCTTACAGTAGAAGAAGAAGCGCTTCCTGTTCTATGGGGGCGGGTGCTTTCCTTGGCGGTTGCTTGCGTAGAAGAAGAAGCGCTTCCTGTTCTACCGGGAAAAAAGATGGCGGCTGTTTACCGAAGTTGCGAGATCGAAACTTTATGAAAATGAATCGTAATAAAGCGCACCGGGTTATAAGGCGCACTGTCAGCTTTTGAGAAAAATTGTGGTTTTTAGGTGCGCCTTATAGTGCGGAAAATACGGTAAATGTTGCAAACGGCGCCTTTGAATAAGAACTAAACACACTCAGAGACGACTAAAAATGCCTGAAGTTTGTTGCTTGCGTCTGAAAACAAGAATTACCACCAAGCCTCAAGTGGGGTTGCGTAAATGCGATACTCGCTGACGTGCGAAAAAGATGACAAAGATTGTATCCCAATGTCGTGATCAGTGGCGGACGTACCAGCATGCTTTGGAGTGTAGCGCATCACACAGAGGTCACCATTTCAGGTGCTTGTAAAACACAATCCCCTATTTTTGTTTGTCTTTGTTATGGCCTATTATCATCTTTTTATTGGCCTTCTTACTCCAGCGAGAAAGTGACACCCTGTATTTACAGCCCTGGACAGAAGTCACTTTTAATCTCATGTAACCCCCGCCTACTCCCCTACTGTGACCTGTTCCTGCGGGAACCTGAACCCTTATATCTCCTCCTGGTAATAAATGATCCTTCAAAAAGCCTACTGTGCTTCTCTAAATATAATAACGGACACATTTATTTGGGTATCATCACTCATCGTGGAGACACGCAAGGGAAGACATAGGAGAGTGTCAATCAATGACCTCCCTCTGCTGGCTATAGGCGGAACTACATTACCAATCAATTCAAATAAATATGACTTTTGGTCAATTTTTGTTGCAACTGCAATGTAAAAAAAAAAAACAGTAAAATCCTCTGGATGTATTTAAAAATCTCTAAAAATAAATCTTTATCAGAAAAATGCAGTTTTACACCCCCCCAGAAAAATAAAGCAAGATGATCATATTCATTATTATTACATATTATACAAAAATATATTTTTATTACATTTTTAAAATCAGATTAAAAATTCTAAAAATATATTTTAGATATGAATATTTGTATTAATCAAATATTAATTAACAATATCCGGACAAAAATTGTATTTTACTGTCAGAATATCATTATAGAATTAAAAAAATATTTATTATAGGTTACTTGAATTGGCCCTAGTGAAGTGAAGTGAATTATATTTATATAGCACTTTTCTCTAGTGACTCAAAGCGCTTTACATAGTGAAACCCAATATCTAAGTTACATTTAAACCAGTGTGGGTGGCACTGGGAGCAGGTGGGTAAAGTGTCTTGCCCAAGGACACAACGGCAGTGACTAGGATGGCGGAAGCGGGGATTGAACCTGCAACCCTCAAGTTGCTGGCACGGTCACTCTACCAACCGAGCTATAGTGTGTGAATGTGAGTGTGAATGTTGTCTGTCTATCTGTGTTGGCCCTGCGATGAGGTGGCGACTTGTCCAGGGTGCACCCCGCCTTCCGCCCGATTGTAGCTGAGATAGGCTCCAGCGCCCCCCGCGATCCCGAAGGGAATAAGCGGTAGAAAATGGATGGATGGATGAATGCACGACATTTATTTGCTTAAAACCTGGTAACAGTTGTGTCTAATATAAGCATGCACATGCATGCACGCATATATACATGATTCATGCAATATTTGTTCGTAAATAATCCGTTTCACGTGAGTTAACTCGTTATTGTTGACAGCCTTAATGTTTATACATGTGAGGATTGTCATACATGCTACAGTAAACCCTTGTTTGTCGCTGTTAATTGGTTCCAGGCCTGACCGTGGTAAATACATTTCTGCGAAGTAGGAATTATGCATTATAAAGCCATAATTTTCAGAGATAGGGCGTGAAAAAGCTGTTTACGACCTTGTAAATACGGGTTTAGGTACTGTAGATATATTTTTATCTATCCTACAATGGGGAAATTATATGGTTGCAGCATAGGTTTTAACATACAATAACAGAAGTAAAACATAACGAAAAACTAAAAATGTGTAGTAAATAATACAGTACGTATTGCGCACTAAGTATTGCAGTATGTATAGACAAAAATATTACATTAAAAAACACTCTAGCTATGTAATTGAATATAGTAGACATAATAATACAAAATAATACAGATACTGTATGGACTTCAGCAGACGTGGTCTCATATACTGGCCAATATTACTGTAGCTTTGATATTTGTAGTTTATTTAACCAAGTTTATGTTTTAAAACGGTTAATCCATGCCAAACATATGTCAATAGAAAAATCTATGAAGCGCGATGCGGTAAAGGAGGACTCTATATCGTTGTATTTGTATTTAGTTGTATTAGCATTGATCCCAAATTTGTTATGACAGTAATACGCACTATAATATGGTAGGACTAGTAACTAGTTCAATAAAATAATTTAAAAAAATACCCAAAATACCCAAAATACCCGCGTTTCCCATCCTCACCTATGGTCATGAGCTTTGGGTCATGACCGAAAGGACAAGATCACGGGTACATGCGGCCGAAATGAGTTTCGTCCGCCGAGTGGCGGGGCTCTCCCTTAGAGATAGGGTGAGAAGCTCTGTCATTCGGGGGGAGCTCAAAGTAAAGCCGCTGCTCCTCCACATCGAGAGGAGCCAGATGAGGTGGTTCGGGCATCTGGTCAGGATGCCACCCGAACGCCTCCCTAGGAAGGTGTTTCGGGCACGTCCGACCGGTAGGAGGCCACGGGGAAGACCCAGGACACGCTGGGAAGACTATGTCTGCCGGCTGGCCTGGGAACGCCTCGGGATCCCCCGGGAGGAGCTGGACGAAGTGGCTGGAGAGAGGGAAGTCTGGGCTTCCCTGCTTAGGCTGCTGCCCCCGCGACCCGACCTCGGATAAGCGGAAGAAGATGTATGGATGGATGGACAGTACAGTACCACTGTATAACTGGTGTGTTTATTCCCAGCAGGCACAAGACATTAAGACCACGTTGAGAACTTGTTGAATTAGGTCCTGATATTGAACAACTCAAACATAACGTTGAAACAACATGCTTTTTGACGACGTTTAATCAATGTTGGGTTCTGGCGTTGACTTGACCATTGAAATTTGGTCATTTCCCAACCAACAACGTGGATTCAACGTTCAACATCAACATTGTCTCACTTCTGTCACGTGGGGGTCGCATATTTATGCAGGATCGTTCCTTCCGTGCAACACGGACACTCCGGACAAAGACGTGAGGGTAAGATATGATTTATTTGTATAAATCATGGCAAACAGAAAACAAGCAAAAGAAAAGCGTGCCGAACGCACGGGAAGCTAAAGTTAAACTTAGCACAGGACTCTGGAACATGAAAAACAAAACCACCGTGATGTAGCTTACCGCAAACAAGGAGCACAGGACGAGTGAACAGAAAGGCAGGCTTAAATAGTGTCAGTGATGAAAAGCAGGTGCGCGTCGGGAACACAAGCGGCAGGTGAAAATAATAAGTAACCATGGTGACGAAACAAACTCATAGGTGCACAAGCAATAACTAAAGGAGTCCAAAACTAACCAAACATAACTAAACAAAACATGATCCGACCACGGATCATGACAACTTTATAAATACAACTATTTTGCAACGTTGTTTCAACGTCAGTTTTAAAATGACACTTGCAGTGCATGCCAAAAGTTTGGACACACCTTCTCCTCATTCACTGTGTTTTCTTTATTTTCATGACTATGTAGATTGTCACTGAAGGCATCACAACTATGAATGAACACATGTGGAGTTACGTACTCAACAAAAAATGGTGAAATAACCGAAAACATGTTTTGTATCCGAGTTTCTTCAAAATAGCCACCCTTTTCTCTGATTACTGCTTTGCGCACTCTTGGCATTCTCTCGATGAGCTTCAAAGCACACCTGTGAAGTGAAAACCATTTTAGGTGACTACCTCTTGAAGTTCAAACAAGTAATCAGAGTAAAGGGTGGCTATTTTGAAGAAACTAGAATACAAAACATCCATCCATCCATCCATTTTCTACCGCGTGTCCCTTATTTTCAGTTATTTCTGTCATGATCCGTGGTCTGGATCATGTTTTTGTGTTTTCGGTTTGTTTTGGACTCCCTCAGTTCCTGGTTGTGCACCTCCCGAGTTTGTTTAGTCACCATGGTTACGTATTATTTTCACCTGCCTCTGTTATTCGGGAAGCTCACCTGTTTCCAATCAGAGACAATATTTAAGCCTGCCTTTGTCAGTCACTCGTCCTGGCTTCTTTGTTTGCTCCATGCAACTGTCACGTTTTGATATTGCTGGTTCTTGTTTCTGTTACCTCTGCTACCCATGAGATTCATGTTTTCCATAGTTTTTGTTTCTTACCCAAGTTTGTTCTCCGCCTTGTGCGCGACTTTTGTTTACACTTTTTGTTAAAGTTCAAATAAAAGATCTCCTACCTCACGCTGTCGTCCGGAGTAGTCCGTTCTGCATTCCTGGGAGAACGACCCCGCATAAAGATGCGACCCCCGCGTGACAATTTCACCTTTTTGTGTTAAGTACATAACTCCACGTGTGTTCATTCATAGTTTTGATGCCTTCGGTGACAATCTACAATGTAAATAGTCATGAAAATAAAGAAAACGCATTGAATGAGAAGGTGTGTCCAAACTTTTGACCTGTATTGTGTGTATAATCAACATTGTATCAATGTCTTGTGCCGGCTGGGTTTATATATTTATCTTAACAAAATCTGGTCTAATGTGAAATAAATGGTTCTATCTTGACATATCTGCTTTCATATTTCTTGTTGTACATTCATCTGCTTTAGTTTGTTGTTGTTTTTAAATGCACCTCATAGGACAGCAACCTTTATTTTGCTCATGCTTCACGTTTGATAAAAAAATAAAGCGTTCTATTACAGTGGTTCTCAAATGGGGGTACGCGTACCCCTGGGGGTACTTGAAGGTATGCCAAGGGGTACGTGAGATTTTTTTTTAAATATTCTAAAAATAGCAACAATTCAAAAATCCTTTATAAATATATTTATTGAATAATACTTCCAACAAAATAAGTTCATAAACTGAACATCAAATCAAGTAGGCTATTCCATTCATTACAATGCAACACTGCAACAATGCAATATTCAGTGTTGACAGCTAGATTTTTTGTGGACATGTTCCATAAATATTGATGTTAAAGATTTCTTTTTTGTGAAGAAATGTTTAGAATTAAGTTCATGAATCCAGATGGATCTCTGTTACAATCCCCAAAGAGGGCACTTTAAGTTGATGATTACTTCTATGTGTAGAAATCTTTATTTATAATTGAATCACTTGTTTATTTTTCAACAAGTTCAAGATAGACCACAACAAATGAGCAATATTTTGCACTGTTATGCAATTTAATAAATCAGAAACTGATGACATAGTGCTGTATTTTACTTCATTAATCTCTTTTTTTCAACCAAAAAATGCTTTGCTCTGGTTAGGAGGTACTTGAATTAAAAAAAAATTCACAGGGGGTACATCACAGAAAAAAGGTTGAGAACCACTGGTCTATTCTATTCAAAATTACAGTTTTTCCGTGACAAATTTTAAATAAAAAAAAAGTTACATTGTGCGGTTTAGGAAGTTGCTACATTCAAAAATACCGTGAGTAATACTTATCTTAAGTGCATTATAACTTATTATTGCAATATGTTATTTTCATGTGTTTGGCTATAGTATTGTTTAAAAGGCTGCCAATAAACTCTATTTAGTGTTTGGACAGTCTTTATAAAGACATTTCATTTCATTTTTATTTATCTCCTTCATTGATGTGCATCTTTGATCATACTTGCCAACCTTGAGACCTCCGATTTCGGGAAGTGGGGGGCGTGGTCGGGGGCGTGGTCAGGGGTGGGGCGGGGCGTGTTTGGGGGTGTGGTTAAGAGGGGAGGAGTATATTGACAGCTAGAATTCACCAAGTCAAGAATTTAATACACATATATATATATATATATATATATATATATATATATATATATATATATATATATATATATATATCTACATCCTGAAAATATGCAAACAAAACTGTGTTTAGATAATTGATACTTCAAACTTGCATAAATAAATATTAAGGAATATAAAATAACTTGGCTTCTGAGAGCTTCAAAATGTAATGAATAAAATGCTAAAGTTGTTGATAAACAAGCAATTATTTTAATAATTAAATATGGTCATTTTAAATGAATTATTATGATAAATTAAAATTAATTATTTCAAATATGTTTATTTTAATGTATAATTCTATGGCTGGATGTAATAAGGAGTCAGAAAAAATACAAATAAAAATACAATTAATTTGGATGTTTTTAGCAAAATATAGTAAAAATGTATTTAGTTATTTTAAAAAAAATTAATAAATATATTTATTTTTAGGTAAGATAAACATAATAATACAATTTGTCTCTACTCTGGATGATTTAGTTCTTGTCACTCTGTTGTCCTCCCGTCATGAAAAAAGGCTGTCCTCACTCAGGTCCTCATGGAAAATCGGGAGATTTCCGGGAGAATATTTGTCCCGGGAGGTTTTCAGGAGAGGCGCTGAATTTCGGGAGTCTCCCGGAAAATTCGGGAGGGTTGGCAAGTATGTCTTTGATCGATAGACAATTATACCTCAATATAAGCGGTAGAAAAATGGATGGATGGATGGATATTCAATTATACATTTACACACCAACAGGGGCGTCGCTAGGGATTTTGGGCCCCATGAAAAGAATCTTTACAGGGCCCCCAACACAGTGTCATTATTTTTTCTGTATTATAATTTCGTCATCATTAGGGGCCTCTCTGGGCCCCCCTCCATCATGGGCCCCTAGAATCCGTCTCCTTTACCCCCACTTTTTGGCGCCCCTGCACACCAATGCCTGAGAAGGAGCAGGATGAGGAAAAATCTTGTATTTTCCAGCCCCCTTCAACATAATACGTAGCCAATGGATATCATATAAACCAACAATTGCATCCAAATATAATGAAAACAAACAAAAACACACACAAAAATGTGTGTACACATGATTAACTTATGGTGAAAACATGCATTTTTGTTTCCTTATAAGGTCTTTTAGGAAGAGAAACCACCAATTTCTTCCATTTTGTGTACCTCCTGGTGGTCAACACGATCTGCATGTGTGCCCCCCCCATCTTTTTAAAATACTTTTCTATATCGGGAGACTGTGGGCACATTTTCCTGCCGATGCCAAAGCAGCACATATTAAATTTGTTACTAATTTTGAACTTGGCCAAGCTGCGACAGTGACCGCCAAACAAACATTTACACTTCAAAAAAAAAAAAAAAAAGAGTAGAAATGTGTGAGAACAAAATAACACCCCGAGAAGCCTGCTTTTGTTTTGCCCTCTGACTTTTGTTTTAACCTTTGCGGTGTGCAGGAACAACAACGACGCTGTGCCGGTAGACACTTGGCACACGTTTCATTTAACGCCTCGTGCGTCCGCAGAGATTTGCAGCGTGTCGAGCAGCCGTGTGAAATCCCTGCTATTAGCATCCAACACAGAGTCATGTGGATTTCAATCTGCAGCCTCTGAGGCGGGTTCGGTCTCAGCCTAGCTGTGATGTCCTAGTGCACCATCGGGCCTGGCTTTGGCAGCCAGTGTTGGCGTTCATCCTGTCACCCGTGGAACTGCAGTGACCTCTAGAGACCGCTCCCTCCACATACAGTCAGGTGTGCAGGCGTGCTGAGGTGCACAAAGGCTCATCAAAGTCAAGCGTCCATGCATTCTTGTGTCCTGCAGGGGCGGTTTTATGCAACATTTTCATCCTTTTACCTCCAATTGGACCTACTAGAACCAGGACAAATTGACTGTATCAATCACAACAACACATTGTTAACAATCAACAATGGTCGTCTGTTTTTAGATTCATTTTATCCAAGAGGAGATTAAGGGCGTTGCAGCAAAGTGGACACTACAGAGTAGGCACGGTAAAAGCATATGCTCATTTTAGCATGTGTATTCTTGTTATTTCTGGCTTCGCATCAGGCCAGCATGCTTGAAACCCAGTATAAACAGGTACTAGTACCTGGCGGTGCCTGGTTTAGACCCTGTCTACATTAAGCCGGATAACTCATTTATTTAGCCTAAGCCCCGTTTCGGCCACACCTAAATCATTGTTTAAAGGGGAACATTATCACAATTTCAGAAGGGTTAAAACCATTAAAAATCAGTTCCCAGTGGCTTATTTTATTTTTCGAAGTTTTTTTCAAAATTTTACCCATCACGCAATATCCCTAAAAAGAAGCTTCAAAGTGCCTGATTTTAACCATCGTTATATACACCCGTCCATTTTCCTGTGACGTCACACAGTGATGCCAATACAAACAAACAGCAAAGGTATAGCGACATTAGCTCGTATTCAGACTCGGATTTCAGCGGCTTAACACTGTCTGATAAGATAATTACTAACAACTATGAACTAGGTTTACAGCATATGAAATACATTTGGCAACAACATGCACTTTGAGAGTGCAGACAGCCCATTTCAGGCGCGCTAAGAACATATATTTTTCCACGATTTCAGCACTCAGGTTAACCATACCTAAATAGACACAAAATACTGCATTACACAAGACTACCCGAATGTACTCGAATGATTGAAAGAAATTCATGTTTTTAAGCTAAATTATTGGTAAACACAGTTTATGTATAATAATTTACGTTAAACCACGAGTAATGAATATAGTTTTCATCAATTAATATATTCTGTAGACATACCCTCATCCGCTCTCTTTTCCTGAAAGCTGATCTGCCCAGTTTTGGAGTTGATGTCAGCAGGCCAGGGAAGCTAAGGTCGATATTCTTCTCTTGATCATCTCCGGTGGCATAAGGGACGGTGTGAGCCAAGACATCCAGGGGGTTTAGCTCGCTCGTCTGCGGGAACAAACTGCCGCCATTGCTTGCCGTGCTATCGAGGTCCTTTGTCCCTGAATAGCTCACACACTCCGGCAGATATAATGGGGGTCTGGCGGCAGATTTCTTTGACTTTATCGTTGGAAATGCATCTGCTTTGAGTGTCGCAGGATATCCACACATTCTTGCCATCTCTGTCGTAGCACAGCTTTCGTCGGTAAAGTGTGCGGAACAAACGACTGACCATTTCGTCGGCTTTCCCCACACCCTCGTATTTTGAACAAATTTCGTCCAATTTCTTGCCACTTTCGCATCTTTGGGCCACTGGTGCAACTTGAATCCGTCCCTGTTCGTGTTGTTACACCCTCTGACAACACACCGACGAAAGTGAGAAAATTGCTTCCCGATGTGACGTCATCGCTCCGAGAGCGAATAATAGAAAGGCGTTTAATTCGCCAAAATTCACCCATTTAGAGTTCGGAAATCGGTTAAAAAAATATATGGTCTTTTTTCTGCAACATCAAGGTATATATTGACGCTTACATAGGTCTGGTGATAATGTTCCCCTTTAAGGTTCCCCTTACTTGGATAATTTTTTACACGGGTAAGTCATACTTGCCAACCCTCCCGATTTTCCCGGGAGAGTCCGGAATTTCAGTGCCCCTCCCGAAAATCTCCCGGGGCAACCATTCTCCGGAATTTCTCCCGGACATTATTGGGGGCGTGCCTTAAAGGCACTGCCTTTAGTGTCTTCTCCAATCTGTCGTCACGTCCGCTTTTCCTCCATACAAACAACGTGCCGGCCCAGTCACATAATATATGCGGCTTTTACACACACCTAGATGAATGCCACGCATACTTGATCAACAGCCATACAGGTCACACTGAGGGTGGCCATATAAACAATTTTAACACTGTTACAAATATGCAACCACACTGTGAACCCACGCCGAACAAGAATGACAAACACATTTCGGGAGAACATCCGCACCGTAACACAACATAAACACAACAGAACAAGTACCCAGAACCCCTTGCAGCATGAACTCTTCCGGGACGCTACAATATACACCCCCGCTACCACCAAACCCCGCCCCCCCAACCCCAACCCCGCCCACCAAGTTAATGTTGATATTTACCTCAGAAGGCTGCAAATAGAAAAGAGGCATTCAATTTTTCATTTAAATTTTATTTAATATACCATTGATGTTTTTTCGTTTGTTTTTTGAAAGTTGATTTTGCACTATTAAGTTATATAAGCGTTGCTTGCTCCATATTCAGTGTTAAAGCAAATCAGTGTAGCAAACTGAGCAATAATTTACATTTTATTCACACACTTTCTCTTTCTACTTCAAGGCTTGAAAGTTTGATTCATTCATTATTGTTATTTTCTTTTCTAATTTATTATTAGCCCGTGGAAAAAGTTTATTTTGATATTTACCTCAGAAGGCTGCAGATAGAAAAGAGGCATTCCATTTTTATTTACATTTTATTTGATATGCCATTGATATTTTTTTATTATTATTATTATTATTTGAAACTCGATTTTGCATGTCACTATAAAGTTATATAAGCCGTGCTTGTTCAATATTCAATGCAAAACTTATTTGGGTCCCTATTAAAAGGTTAATTTGTTCAACCTTGTTCAGTTTTACATTTTGGCCCACTCTGTATTTGAGTTTGACACCCCTGCTCTACATGTACAGACGCTTGTGGAAATCACACATGAATACCTTAAGAGTGATTGCAGCTATTTGGGATACAACACTTCTCAGACGGCAAGAGAACTTTGGAATGTCCAGGTCAGCTGTGATTCTACTTACAGAAAAACTTAGTCCGTTAGTTGAAGTAGAGACAACGAGAATGCGGGCTCCCGTGGATATGATTTAAAAAAAAGGTAGCGTGTGCTTTGTATTACCTGGCCATCGAGGGAAGACTACGGAAAACGGCGAATGCTTTTGGACTGGCAAAGCAGACTGTATCAGTCTTAAACGACCATTGTGTGTGTGTGTGGACAAGGATAAGGTTAGGTGGGATTTACCCTTAGTGTAGAAGGGGCCTTAGGTAAAAATTAAAAGCATTTACTTGTTATTTTCTTTACTTACCATATTTTCCTGGCAATAGAGCGTAAAATATGTTACAAGAAATAACTATTTTTACATATAAAAGCCACTGTTACATACCAGTAGGAAAGATTTTGGAAGTGTTTACTTACACACCTTAAATGAGAACTGCACTTTTTTTTTAAAATTTTGCCTATGGTTCAGAATCATTATGAAAGACGAGAAAACAACAGGATTTAGTTGTTGTTTTTTTGCACTCTAACACGTACAAATCGGCTCGTTCTAGGTAGCTAGCAATGCAGCTAATAGGACGTATTAATTCTACCTCTAAATCACTTTAAAAATGCATTCAAAAACCATCAGCAATACTTCATTTACGTTCCCTAACCTGTGTAATAATCAAAGTGTAGCGACATTGTTATTGTAAGAGTGAACACTGAGGAACTCTTTTTCAATCGTAGTAACACATTGGCGTGCTTCGGTATTAGCCATAAAAGCTTGATTGAAACTTTTATTTGTAGATTGCACAGTGAAGTACATATTCCGTACAATTGACCACTAAATGGTAACACCCGAATAAGTTTTTCAACTTGGGTCCACGTAATCAATTCATGGTAAAGCTAAGCTAACTACGGCAAGAGATAAGCTAGCTTCTACGTCAACACGAAACGCGTTTGAGTTTGTAATGCGATAGAACAACAATCTGTACTGACTGAAAAACATGAACAATCATATCACAGTATCTGTAAAGTATTAGCCCACATTTCATGTTTTGTTTGTACACAGCTAGCCAGACAGTGTATGCCGTCTTTTATGATACACACATGACGTGCTTGGTGTATCATGATCAATATAAAGTGTGACTCACTCAATGGACCGTTGTCTCTTTGGTCCAGCTGGACAGGTATGTTTTTTTTCCCGGTTGATTTGGGTAAGCACGCCATTTGTGTCGAAATACCTTGGCTTCAAATTCCACATTTTGCAGCTTCGAGTCACTTTCTTCTCACTTACTCGGCTTCCATCTGCGCCAATGTCTCACTCTTCCTTCTTGCTGGCTTCTACAAGCAGTAGTTCATCTTCTCTATACTCAGCTTCAAAAAGATAAGGTTGTGAATCCTCATTTGTCCAAAAATAGTTGTATTTGTTGTTTGTTACCAAATCTGCCATGATTAGAACACACGCTCACGTTTGTTAGGACCCACAGTTGTTACCAATGATCAAAATGATTAAAATAAGGTAAATATTGAACATATTATATATCGTTATGAACGTGTCTGCTACTACATTATATGAAGACTTGTAGTGTGTGTATAATACATTACTGAAGGGTTTTGAAGTTGTTTTAGAGGCTTTGAAGGCTACAAACGGTAATTCTCATTAACCGCATCTTCCAAGAGTTTTTTTAATCATCTTTAAAAATCCCCCCCAAAAAAGATCTGTGTGTTCTTGTCTCTCATTATGATTCAGTAAGTCCACGTTGACGTTTTGGTGAATTTACTGAGGAATTTGTGAAACTGAAACAATACACAAAGAATGCCGTTATAGGTTAATAATAATAATAATAACACAGACACTCGTAAACGTGTTAGCAGAGTTCCTTAATGCTAACAACACTAGCTTGATTACATTATGATAGCACGTACATTAAAAAAATCATGAAAAATACTCCTACAGACATCACATATGCGACGGTTTAGTAAATATGAATTGTTTTAGTTATATTGTAAAACTTACAAACGTTGCTTGGAGTGGTGAAATAAGAATGCTTTCGAAAAGTATTTGTTGGATACAAAACATTATGGCCATTAGCGAAGAAAAAAACATATATTAGCCTCACCGTTTTATAAACCGCAGGATTCAAAGCGTAGGAAAAAAGTACAAGCTTAATGTACAGAAAATATAGTATTTACGCTAACACCATATGCTTGTAGTGTTTTAAAGGGGATCTAGTGTAGGTCTGGGTTAGTTTTTGCCTCATCATGTAAGTGAGGAATACGTGAAGAATGCACTTCTATGGGGTTTCCTCGATGTGAAGACGCGATCATTCCAAAAGAGAAAGAGATGATACAGTATCATCTGCTCACAGATGCTTCCTGGTGGTTGTTTGAGCAAACTGCATCTACTCCTGGATGAATGAACCAACCCCCACTCCTTAGTGCTTCAGTCACTCGCAGGATTCTCACAGCAATGAGGCAAAAACTAATCCAGACCTCCTGTTTAATGATTTTAATCTA